>NC_135722.1:51996174-52325790 GCF_964656455.1 Halichoerus grypus | reverse complement strand
TTCCCTGCCAGGCAGATGGTGACTGCAGCGCCAGTGGGAAAGAAGAGGCCTGCTCCACGCTGGCGAATGCCCAACACCTCTGGTTGCGTCCATCCTGTGGTCTCCCCACCCTTCAGGTCTTTTCTACCTGAGAGTGAGCGAGGGTTCTCCTTCCTGCTCTACACTTACTTATTTGTATGGCTCTTCAAGCTAAATGTCATGTGTTTACTAACGTGTCCCAAGGGCCTGCTGGGAACAGGGCCCTGTAGGGGCGGTCCCAGGGGACCAGGAGAACCACCGAGAGTGGGGACAGGGAGGTGAGGGCACACAGCCAGCGCAGGGCAGAGCAGGAAGAGGCCAGGTGAGAATTGTGGGCACCCTTCCGTGGCATCCCACATCTATCCCAGTTAAATTCATTCTCAAGCATTAAAGTGTATTTTTTTTCCCTGACTATAGAAATCATCACAGAACATTTGAAAAGTACAGAAAAATGTAAAACACAAAATAAACAATTCTGACAGTCCTGATCCACACAGATAACTGATGTTAAGATTTTGGTGTGTTTTGGGGATGAAAAAGTACAACGTGGGGAATATAGTCAATAATATCGCAATAACCTTATATGGTGATGGATGGTGAGTACATTATGGTGAGCATTGATAATGTATAGAATTATCAAATCACTATGTTGTACACCTGAAACTAATGTAACATTGTATGTCAACTATACTTCAATAATAATAAAAAAAAGATTTTGGTGTGTTTTATACTAGAATTTTTTACGCATTTTAACCTAGTCTTAACGTATCCATAATTGTACACTCTGCTTTTTTTCAGTCACCATAATGACACAAGCATTTTCCTGGGTTTTTACAACCTAGCCCGTTAAATCCTGCCCTGTTGATTTCAGCCCCTCATTTTAACAAACCCCTTAATTTGTGTTGGGATTTAGCTGCCTCTCCCCAGGATAGAATGGCTCAGGATGCCAGCCTGAAGGAAAAGGGGGAGGGAGGAGGAGGAGAGGAAGAGAGGTAGAGGGAAAGGAGGTGAGAAAAGAGAGGGAGGAGACAAAACCCAACACCTCAAGATTCATTCTCTCTGCTCCTCTCTTGGGCTAAGTCTGCTTCTTAGTACTGAAAAACCCCAGGGCAGTCACCTGACCCCCAGAGTCACCTGAGCTCACCTGATGTCCTTCTGAATCTGTCCCCTGCTCATTCCACACACCCAACCCCAAAAGGAAGGGAACTCACTACCTGGTAGGAAAAAAGCCTTCCTCCCTGACAGCCAGCTCTGCAGACCCCGCGCCACAAAGACCCTGTTCCAGCCATCCTGCCTGCACTTGAGTCCTCTGCCCACTGGTTGCATGACCTGGTTCCCGGGCCTCTGTAGTCTGGCCACTTTCTTCTGATCCAGAGCACACCCCAGCATGTCAAAGAGGCCTCGGAGCTCCAGCTGGGTCTGGCTGACTGTGCAGGGGAGCAGGGCAATCACCTTCCGTGTGCTGGACCCTCGGCCTCTGTTAGCGCAGCCTACGCCTAGGCTCATGTAGAGCTTGTGGCCAGCTCAGGCTCTGAGCTCCTTTTTTCTTTTTTTTAGAGGGAGAGAGAGAGAGACAGAGAATGAGAGAGAGAGGTGGGGGACGGGCAGAGGGAGAGGGAGAGAGAGAAAGAATCTTAAGCAGGCTCCATGCCCAGTGCAGAGTCTGACACGGGGCTCGATCTCACGACCCTGAGACCATGATCTGAGCCGAAATCAAGAGTCAGACACTTAACCAACTGAACCACTCACGCACCTTCTGAGCTCTTTTTGCATCACTATTCTCCCACATTCTGTGCTTGGATGATCATTTGAAGAAACTAATGTAAGACTTAATACTTTGCCTTCTTTATATATCTGCATTGAACTTTAGCTCTACCTCTTGGCTCCTTGTTGTGGGTGAGTTTGATACATGTGTGCGGTGTTTATGCAACTTCCTGATAAGATGATAACCTTATAATCAATGGATGAATGGATAAACAGAACGTGGTCTATACATACAAAGGAATATTACTGAGCCATAAAAAGGAATGAAGTTCTGACACATGCTACAAAGCAGATGAACCTTGAAAACATTATTCTACATGAAAGAAGCCAGACACAAAAGGTCACATGTTATATGATTCCATTTATACAAAATAACCAGAATAGATACAGGGGCTGAGGGGAGAGGGGAATGAGGGGTGATGACAACATTTTGGAACTAATTAGAGGGGTGGTTGCACAACACTGTGAATGTATAAAAGCCATTGAATTGTGCACTTTAAAATGGTTGCTTTTTTTAAAAAAGATTTTATTTATTTATTTGACAGAGAGAGACACAGTGAGAGAGAGAGCACAAACAGGGGGAGTGGGAGAGGGAGAAGCAGGCTCCCCGAGGAGCAGGGAGCCCGATGTGGGGCTCGATCCCAGGACCCCGGGATCATGACCTAAGCCAAAGGCAGATGCTTAACGACTGAGCCGCCCAGGTGCCCCTAAAATAGTTACTTTTATGTTAAGTAAATTTCACCTCAATTTTCAAAAAATGCATCTACAAAAGAAAAAGATACCCAATGCACTCAGCAGACAGCCTTGTGCCAGGTATGGGAACGTAGAGCTGAATGAGACCTGCTCCCTGCTAGAGCTGGTAGATCCCAAAGCCTTTGAAGCTGAGAGGGGGGCTACCCTCTGAAATTCACCTTCCACACTGCGGATTCTCTCACTGGTTACTATTACCACCACCACGCAGACTTCCAGGGGTGCTGCCCCTCCCACCTTAGTGCTCGCGGTTGGCATGACACAGAATGCATCCTCTGAGGAACTTTGCAGCAGAGAAACCTGACAGACATAACCTTAGCCAGGTCATCAAGGTTAACAACCACAGTGCAAAGTCATGTTGGTAATATAAACCCTTGATCTGATGTGGTGAGACTGGCGCTTTACCTGCATGATCTTACTCCCAAGAACTTGTCACTCCAGTTTAACCACGAGAAGATCATCAGAAATCCTCAAATGGAGCAGCGCCTGGCTGACTCGGTCGGAAGAGAATGCAACTCTTGAGAGCATCAACTCGGGGTTGTAAGGTTTTGAGCCCCACATTGGGTATAGCGATTACTAAAATAAATAAATAAATTTTACCCCCAAAAAGGAAAGAAAAACTCAAATTGAAAGCCTACAAGCTATCCGGCCAATACTCCTCAAAACCGTCAAGGTCATCAAAAACAAGGTAAGCCCGAGCAACTGTCCCAGACCAGAAAGAGTGCAGATGCAGAGAGGCATGATGATGTATCCTGGACATAAAAAGCACATTAGGTAAAAGCTAAGGAAATCCAAATAAAATACGGACTTTAGTTAGTTAATAATAACGAATCAATGTTGGTTCATTAGTTGTGACGAATACAGATGGTCCCCAACTTATGATGGTTCGACTTAAGATTTTTCGACTGGAGGATGGTGCAAAAGCGATATGCATTCAGTAGTAACTGTACTTCAGGTTTTGAGGTTTGATCTTTTCCCGGCTCTCTGGTGATGCTGGGCGGTGGCAGCCAGCGCAGCTCCCAGACAGCCAGGCGATCCTGGGGGTAAACAACCGATATGCTTCCAACCGCTCTGTACTATACAAGCTTTCTGTTTGTCACGTTCAGTACAGTGTTCGATAAATCCATGAGATAGCCAACAATTTGTTGTAAGATAGAATAGTCTTTGGTTAGATGCTTTTGTCCACCTGTAGGCTAACGTAAGTGTTCTGAGCATATTTAAGGTAGACTAGGCTAAGCTATGATGTTCAGTAGGTTAAGTATATTAAGTGCATTTTTGACTTATGCTATTTTAAATTTATGATGGATTTCTTGGGATGTAACCCCATTGTAAGCCGAGGAAGATCTGTATGTTACAATAGAGGAAACCAGGTGGGGGTTAAAATTCTTACAAGGACCGGAACAGAGATGACAGTGGGGAAATGAACAGAGTAGAGTGCGACCTACTCCACAGTCTGTAGGTGTCACTACTGAACAGTTGTAGCACGTGTCACTTGTTCTCCAGGTGCTAACTGACCCCCGAGAGAAAGATAAGTCTTGCCTGATTGTGACCCTGCTTTCCAAGTCCTTGACTACCTCTTCCTGACTTGGGAGCACACTTAGACACCAGTACCTTTAAAAATCCAGACTAAGAGAGCCATGGTCTCTCTTCAATAGCCTAGGACCCCACAGAAGTCCTTCTTTCCAGGCCCTGGACACACCTTCTCTAGGGAACTTACACCAGGAAGAACTTTAGATGAGTTCTCACTGTCTTCCCATGGGCTGTGGTCTTGGGGCTGATGGTTACACTCTAAGTCAACAGTAGGCCGATATCTTAATCCAACATAATATTCACAGACACTCCTGCCCATTAACCAGGTGTCATTTTCTTCTCTGCTGAGCAAACATTCCTCCATTTGGTACATGAAGATACTATGGAGGCCTTAGACCAAGGCCTTTCTTAACTACAAGTGCAGGGCAGGGAAGTATAGAGATTAAGAGGAATGGTTTGGAATACATAACCCTAGATTCAAATCCTGATTCCATCACTTACTAATTTACTTAAACCCTACGACCCCAGTTTCCACAATGGTAAAGTGAGGATAATAATGTCTGTTTTACAGGATTGTTGAAGAATGAGATGAGATAATTCATATAATGTGCTTAACATAGTACCTGGTATATAAGGTCTCAGACTCCTGTCAAGATTCTTGAATAAAGCGGATGAGAAGCCCACAGGTTCCAGGGAATTCGCACCTGCCACAAGGCCACAAATCCATTAGTGATACAGAAGCCAGAATAGAGAAAGAGGGCTGGCTGGATCCCGGAGCCAGTGGGTAAAAAGGAAGGAATAGCAAAGGATGTATCCGTAGCCAAACTTGACTATGGGTTGCTGGGGAGGGTCACTGGGGAGGAGACCATTGCAGAATGGCTCTCAAGTTCTCGTGCATGTCTGTACCCAGTAGTACTTTATATTCTCCAGGGTTATCATCAGATAAATCATCATTAAAACTGCCCCATCTCCACCCCAGTGAGGACTTGCCCCGCACCAGGCACACACCTGGAGAGGCTAGGGAAGTCTAGGAAATCCAAGATGTGGGTTGATATGGCCTGAGCCCCTGGAGCACCCCTCATGTGCCAGACACTAGCCCTTTAGTTGAAGGACTGTGGGGAGGCCCAGGCACTACACCCAGGGGCAGCCACAGAGTCTCAGGGCATATCAGCCCCCCTGTTTTACCCTGGCACCCAGAACCGTGCCTGGCACATATTCGCTGCTTATTGAGCACACAGATGGAAGAATGAAAGGCTTCTGTCCTCAAGGTCTTCGTGGTCTAGCAGGGGAGACTTGGCACAATGCAAACCCACAAAGAATCTTGTCCAGCAGTAAGTCTGGATTGTGGCCACTGGACACCTTAGGGGGGTGAAGCACTTCTAGGGTGATGGATGGGAGGACGTGGGAGCCTGGGTGGCCGAGGAGGAATGCTGTGTGCGTGCACAGGGCCCAGCTGTCCCAAGAGTGCCAGGGAGCTGCATGACTCAGGGTAGGGCAGGGCTGCAGGCTGGAGGAAGGGTGCGGTACTCTGGGGAAAGGGCAAATGAACCTCAGGAGGAGCTCATCCCTTCCTGCCTGCTTTCTTCGGTCCTTCCGTAGTTTACTGCTTCTGGGCAAAGGCCACTGCAGAAGGCCACAGACAAGCAAAAGCTTTGTCCGCATCTGCAACAGAAGTAGCAAAGATCAAAATGGGATAAAGTGCCAAAATAAAGTACCACCTCAAAGATGACTTAAAAAATAAGGGCAGCTCCGTGTCACAGAAGTTGTTGTGAGCTTCAGTGTTGGACAAGCCAGGTTAAAATCCCAGTTTAGCCTAAACTCCTAAACTCCTAGCACCTCAACTCCCTGAGCCCCAGTGTCTGCTTTAATCTGGGTGTGGGCGATGGTGTCTGTAGGGGGCCTGGCTCATTCATCCAGTCGTGGGCTTGGGGACGTGTAGGGAGACATCACCTTTCGCTGTCCAGGACCCTGGCGATGAAGCGGCCCGGGGCAAAGAGACACTAAAAGCCACACTGGCCTCCGTGTAGGGCCAGAAAGCCAGCCACCTTCCCTGATAACTGTTGAGTGCCTGTGATCACCTACTAAAATCGTCCCAGCACCATCCAGTGCCCAAGGGGAGGGAACGGGGCGGGTGACTGGTCCTCTAGGCCAGCCCTCAGCTTTCTAGCAATCCATCTCTTGTGCTGGCCTCCGGGCCCAGTCCTGGAGGACGTGGGAGAAGAGGAAGGCCTCGCCCCTGCCCTTTGGAAATGCAGAAGGCGGGAGGACTAGCCACTGTCTGAGCCATGGCATGGAGGGTCAGGCCTCCCCAGGTCACAGGTCCCCAGCACTAGCGGGAGCCTCCCGGTTCAGGCCATGGGCACGGTGACCTCCCAGGCCTGCTAGCACTCCTCCTCCATGCCAGCCACACCCCACCCCTGCACCTTCACTGCTCACACCGGGCCCTCGCTGTGTTCTTCCTGCACCTGGAAGGCCCTTCTTCCAACTGCGTCGCGAAAGGTTCTGAGAGGCCCTCCTTCCTCTCTTCTCCCTCAGAACTTCCATGTCTTCCCCTAATACTGATGGAAGCCTGCTCCGGGGTAGAGCCTCGGTGAAGCAGAACGTGGGCCCCACCTGCACAGAGCTTCAGCAGTTCCCACGAAAGGGCAATTATCTCCCCATTCTGAGGTGGTTGGTGTGTCTGTCTCCCAGCTTGGACTGTGCATGGGCAGGGGCTGTGTCTGTCCCGCAGGACTCAGAGGAGTCAGTCCTGAGGCTAGGGAACGGCCAAGGGCGGGTCCCTGCAGTGGGTAGTTTGTAGAGGAGGGAAGGGGGCAGGAACGGAGCAAGGGTGTGGAGGTAGGCCTGGGTCCCGCGGTGCAGGAGCCAGTGGGGAGACCGGCCTGGCCTTGTTGGGGGGAGGGGCAGTGAGGTGAGCTCGTGCACAGGGCAGGAGTTCAGGTGCCTTGGGCCTCCCTCCACAGCTCTCAGTTTCCCCAACAACTGGTTCTCCCTCCCTCACCCCCTACTTTCCAACAAGGTATCTAGAAGTCCATGGATCAGGGACTCGGGGAGCAACAAGGTAGGTGGCCAGAACGCTTGTCATCTGAGAGTCTAAGACCTTCCTGTGATTTAGTCCTGGCTCCAATCTTCACCTTTTCTACCTGGAGTTGGCAGGTAAAATACAAGACACCCCCTGAAATTTGAATATCAGAAACACAACCAATAATTCTTTAGCACAAATAACATTTGAGACATGCTTATACTAAAAAAATTATTCATTGCTTTTCTGAAATTCAAATTTTTAGTTGCGAAACCTGGCAAACCTTTGCCCACTCCCTGTTTCAGAATCTGCCACTTGCCCCGACAATGAGACTCCGGGAAACCATCAGAGAGGTCCTGGGCCTCCTGCAACACACTCAACAAAACAGGAATTTAGAGCTGGAAGGAACCTGGAAGATTATTTAGCTGATCCCTCCCGCTATATGTGGACGAGGAGACTGAGGTCCAGAGGGGACAGGCCCTGGCAAGCCCTTGGGCCCCTCACACCCCCTTGGCTGCAACTTGGGCCTCCTGGAGAGCAGAAGAACCCCGGAGGCCAGGCCCTTTCCAGGTAAGGCAAGGCGGGAGTCTTAAGTTTCCCGCTCTACCCCCCACCCCACCCCCACCCCCCAGGCAATTTCCCGGATCCTGACACCCCCAGGTGAGTCACCTCCACCTGTCAGGACAGATCTGGAGCAGTGCCAAGGCCCTGGGCTCCTCAGCTCCTGCTGGGCTCCCTGCCCAGAGGAGCGAAGTTGGCAGGGAGGTGGGGGGGGTCTCATGTGCAGCCAGTGCAGGCATGGGTGGGTGGGGCTCGACTTTGTGGGAGAGCCTGGTCTTCCAGAAAGCTCATTGCCTAGCCATCCGCCTCAGGCCCTTCTAATAGCCAGGCTGAGAGGGGCCCTCAGAGATGACTCAGCTCAATTCCCAGTGAGGTGGGGAGTGGGGGCAGGGTCTTGACCAAAGTCACCCAGCCAGTTGGATCCACAATCAGGTTCTTTCTCTTAAATGAGTACTCCATGCTCCCTACTGAAACTGCCCACCCCCTACCCTGTTCTGTGTTTCTTCATCTCACTTCACCCTTCTCTACATTATATTATGTATTCATTTGGCTTTTGTCAGTCTTCAGTTAAAACATAAATCCCTCTCAATGTCTCAAGATCCTAGAACAGTGCCTGGCACTAAGTAGGACTGAATAAGCATTTGTTGCCCCTATTACGTCTCGCCTTGTGCAGGACACGCTGCATGATGCCATAGTTGCCCCCTCCCCAAACATGCAGGTTCTGCCGGGAACATGGCTCTGTGCGGGGCTGTGAGTCCCCAGGTCTGGGCGTGTGGCCTCCTCCTCCACTGCAGCCCAGCCTCGGTCTGGGAATGAGACAGTAATAGCACAGGGCTGAGATGGACTGACAGTGGGTTTCGGGGTGCTGCTTGGTAAGGACTTGGGTTGTCACCTGTCTGCCCTGGTACACCCTGCTAGACCAGATAAGCCTATGACACCTGGGCATGGCCAGGAAGCTCAATCCCAGAGTCCCACCCAGCTGACCACTCCCAGACAGTGTGGCCCAGGGGACAGCACTGAGCCAGGAGCTGCCCACCTGTCTGCCTCACTGTGTGACCCGGCCCATCCCCACCCCTCACTGGCCCTCATTCTGCCTATCTACAATGACGCTTCCAGGCTGGCTGATCCGTAAGGCCTGCCAGTTCAGCCCACCTTTGGCCGCTTCCTACTTCCTCTCCATCCCAGGCCTCTGCATCAGTCACTCCTACCCTGCCTCCTGGGGTGTCCCAGACCCTCCCCTCCATCCTGTCAGACCCTTTGCTGACCCTGTCCCAGTTTTTCCCCGTGGCTCAAGTCCAAGTTCTGTCTGTCATGGACACTGTAGGTGGTTGGGGCTCCTAGGACTAACCTGGGGCCACTTGGGACACTTCCAAGTCATTCAGAGGCCGTTACTCAGATTGCTTGCCCCACGCCCTCTGACCAATCTAGATGTTCCCATTTCTAGTCAGACCATCTCTCTGGTATGTCCAAAGCCGATCTCTGCATCTTTCCCCAGACCTGCTCCCCTCTCAACCTCCCAGCCAGGGTGCCTCCAGCCAGCTGGTCACCTGGGCCTGGAACTCCGAGAATCACGGAGCCTGCTCTCCCTCCCTCCTTGCCCTCCTCCAATCTGCCACTCAGTCCTGGCCACCCCTCTGTGATATCCTGGGGGATCGTCCACTTCTCCACTTCTTCAGCCTCACCTGTGTTCATACTTCATCTTCTCTCACCTGACCTTGAGAGCAGAGGGCGCTTCGACTCCACGTTCTCTGCCTTCAACCCACACTCCATGCAGCGCCAGAGAGGAAATGCCAGTGGCAGCAAATCCAACCTTGTCACTCTCCTGCTCAAAACCCTTCCATGGCTCCCCACTGCCCTCAGGATAAAGTCTGCTCCTTGGCCTGGCATTCAAGGCTCTTCATGACCTGCCAGTCTCACCAGCTCATCTCACACCGCTGTTCCACTGACTACTGAGCGTTCAGCTCCCAGCTTTGGCTCAAGACATTCCTTCCACCTGGAAGGACTCCCACCTTCCTAATCCTCAGATTCCTCCCCTTTCAATCATCTGGAGAGTCCACAGTGGGAATCGACTTGCTATCCAGGGAAGATGGATAAACAAGGCTTTTCTCAGGGGGCATGTGTGTGTTTTTAGTCAGTCAACGTTTATCTATTTATTCGTGTACACACAGCCTTGTTTCAGAAAGGATTTGAGGTGGGCCATTCAATATTTATTGAGTGCCAGCCCGGCGCCGCGAGTCCCATATGGACATGCAGTCAGCGACACTCCCATTCGCAGACCCAACCAGGGAACCATAGGGCCAGGGCAGAGGGCTCCGGGGTTAGAGATCTCAGGAAGAAATGGGGATTTAGGGAGGTGGGAGGGTGGTTGGAGTGAGTGAACAGGAGAAGGACATGAGAGGAGGCGGGAACAGAGAGAATAGAAGGAGCAAAAGCTGTGGATGGGGGAAGAGAGAACTACAGCTTCCCTCTGTGACCCCGGCTTGCATTTCCTTTCCCTCTTGGCCAGGTCAGCTTCAAGACTCGTTTCCCTTTCCTCTTGCAACATCACTGAGTGAGGGACAGTGGAGTTGGAGGCAATGGGGGTGAAGACTGTGGGAGCCACTTGGGTTCCGGTTTCTCATGGGAAGAAGCCTGCGTCCCCAGCTAGGTGGCAGCCCTGTGGGCACAGCATGCTCCTGAGTCCCCAGTGCTCTTCCCATCCTCCATTCATCTCCTCTGTCCCAACCAGTCTGTGAATATGTATAGCCACATCCATGTCTTCAGGGAGGAAACGAAGGACCAGAATGTTGGTGACAGAGCAAGGACTCCAACCCTGTGTTATCAGAGGCTAAAATCCTTCCTCTGCTAACTATTCCAGGTGCCTTCTGCTCCTGAATCCTAGACAGCTGGACATGGCAAGGGGGCTTATGAAGTATGTGTTGGGTTGGCATAAGAGGGGTCCCCTCTCTGCACGTTCCAGGAAGGGAGGTACCACGGCCCAGGATTGACCTTCATGGGCTACTTTAGATACCGGTCCCATCTACATCTCTACCCAGCCCTGGGGCGCAGCACATAGAACCCAGCTGGGCACGAGGGGGCCTGGGCTTCAGCCCCGGCTTTGGCCTCACTTGCTGTGTGACTCAGGTCCAGGCCTCAGCCCCTTGCCCTTTCCCTTCTGCAAGCAAGGTGCTGAGCTACAGGGACTGCAAGTCCCGAGTTCTCTGATCTCTGTGGCTTCTGGTTTCCACAGAATTTGGTTTGTCTGCCTGGAGAGGGTTGTCAGACTGAGAGTAGGACCAGTTCTTGTCCCATCCTGCTGGTCAGTACTGAGGGGGTCTCTCCAGGCCATGGGGATGGTGGCCAGGCGGTCAGGAGTCTAATTTTATCTGTTGTAGTCCAAGCTGGGGCTGGTCTGGCCCATTCCCCAACTGACCCCAACTGACCCCAATGCTGAGCTCAGGTTGAGCTGAGGCAGCTGTCAAGACAGCCCTAAAATTAGCCCCAACAGGGATAGGGAGGGGCACTGGCCCAGGCCTCAGGCTCCAACAGCCCCAAGGGACGCAGCCCTCACCTTACCCAAGGAGGGAGAGGTGGGCCAGAGTTCTGGCAGTGGACCCTACCATGATGCTGGGTGGGGAGAATCAGAAACAAGTATGGACACGTTTCAGGAGAGGGATTGAAGAGCAGGCACCCTCTGCCAGTTGCTGGGGCCCTGACGTGGTCCCCAGCCCCCAGCCTGTCAGAGCCCTGGGAAGGACCAGGGACAGACCTTGCTATTTATACACTTTTAGAACAGGGTTGAGGGATCCAACCTATCCTCCCAAGGCTGAGTTGGATAACCTCACGCATTAGCGCCAACTCCCAAGCACAGGGCAGGAGCCGGGAGGTATCAACCTGCTGATAGGGCGCAGGTTGGAGACACCAGGGCCATGCCCAAAGCCAGCCCCCTCTCGCCCGGGGATCATTGCCCACTTCCCTCCTCTCTACCCTGGTGTTCCGAGGACCTTATTAAAATGCAGATTCTGATTCAGAAGCTCTGGAGTGGGGTATGAGATTCTTCGAGACTCTAACAAGGTCCTAGATTGGTCTGCAGACCACACCTTGATCACGAATTTTACTTCCCAGCCAGATGGGTTAGACCCCAGGGCCAGGCTCCCTGCCTTCTGTTGCCCAGGTATTCCCTACCTCCCCTCCAGTAGGCACAGGAACATAGGCACCTGATACATAGAGCAGGTGGCTGATTTTTCCATCGTGGGCTCCTGCCTGGCTGGGTAGGTGTGCGTGGCAATCCTTGTGCCTCAGTGTATATGCCGCACGCAGCTGGTTCCGTGTGTATAGAGGGTACAAAGATGCACGTGTCTAAGAATAATGACAAGTAGCGAAAAGTTTAGAAATAGCTAACCTAGCAATGTCCGCAATAGCCAAACTGTGGAAAGAGCCGAGATGCCCTTCAACAGATGAATGGATAAAGAAGATGTGGTCCATATATATAATGGAATATTACTCAGCCATCAGAAAGGATGAATACCCAACTTTTACATCAACATGGATGGGACTGGAGGAGATTATGCTAAGTGAAATAAGTCAAGCAGAGAAAGTCAATTATATGGTTTCACTTATTTGTGGAACATAAGGAATAGCATGGAGGACATCAGGAGAAGGAAGGGAAAAATGGGGGCGGGGGGAATCGGAGGGAGGGATGAACCATGAGAGACTATGGACTCTGAGAAACAAACAGGGTTTTAGAGGGGAGGGGGGAGGGGGGATTGGTTAGCCCAGTGATGGGTATTAAGGGGGGCACGTACTGCATGGAGCACTGGGTGTTATACGAAAACAATGAATCATGGATCACCACATCAAAAACCAATGATGTATTTGTATGGTGACTAACATAACATAATAAAATTAAAAAAAGAAAGAGCTAACCTTTATTGAGCACTCTGCGCAGGTAAGGTTCTAACAACGTGACATACGATATCTTATTTAAACTATTCTGATGAGATGAGAAGATGGAGGCTCACAGAGGTTAAGTGACTTGCTCAAGATCACCTAGCTGATAAGCAGCAGTTGGGGCTGCCAGTCAGGCCTGGGCTCCACACGGGCACACGTGTCCGCCAGCGCACCCAGTTTGGCGTATGTGAGTTTGGGAGCATGTGTGCACTTGGTGGGCAGGGGTATGTGCGGAAGTAAAGCGGCAGCAAGGATGAATAGGCGAGGTAGGCGTTGTGCACAACAGTTCAGAGCGTGCGCAGAAAGCAGGTGGGGAGAAGGAAGGAGACACGGGTGTGAGTCAGACCAGCCTGGGCTTGTCTTCACGCTGCGGGGCTAAGCTTTGACTTCCTCCTCCGTGAAATGAGCGTATAATGGTTGCCTTATGAGGTGCTGCTGTGGAAAGAAATGTGATGGCAAATACAGTGACAGGCCCAGGGAAAGGCTCGCACACAGTAGGTGCTCGGGATACAGGAGCTGGCCCTTCCTCCCCCTCGTGACTGGGGTGCTTGGCCATTTGGGGAGTGGCTTTCAGCTCACTGGATTAAGAGGAGGCATTTGAGGGAAGGACAAGGACAAGGAGAGGCAGGCCAGTAGGGGCATGCTGCGGTCACAGCTGAGAGAGCACCCCAGGGAGATACAGACATCCAGTCAGAGTTCAGAGCCTGGCCCACGGTCCCCTTTGTTGGCCGAGGCAGGAAACTGCAACTTTGGAGAAGCCCTCTCAGGAAAACCAACACCTTGTCGCTTGACTCAACCCTCAGCTCTGCCAGACACATCAGCCATCACGGTCCTCCACAGACCAGGCCCTCCCTCTGAGGGCCGCGTATCCTCTGGGCTGGGCCGGAGGGACTTTGGAAGTCCCTGGTGACTCATTTTCTCTTCCTCCACCCACGACCCTAATGTTGTGCCTGGAGCTGGGGTGTCTCAGCAAATCTGAGGGCTCCTGTAGGCCTCTAAAAAGTGGGAGGTTGTTTTGGTAGGCATTAGTCTCTCCTGGGACCCAGAGTGGAGGGGCACGCACATGGATCCCCCCGGACCACCCAGAAGCAAGTGCGGGGAATGGACCCCAAGGACACATTGCTTATGAGAGTTGGCTAAAGGTGGGTCCAGATGGCTCACTGAATTCACCTCCTTCGTTTCCCATGTGAGGATCCTAAGGCCAAGAAATGGCCATCACCAGGCCAGGGTCACCAGGAGAAGGGACACAGAGCTCACCCCAGCCACCCACCCACGAAGCTGATGGGAGATTCCAGAGAGGCTGTGTAAGGCTCTGGCGCCCCCATGTGGCAGAAGGGAAGAAAGACAGGGCTGGGCGGAGGTTCGGGAAATCGGCTCTTTGGGTGGAGTGACTGCCGTGTGTGGAGGTGCCCCTCCTGGGTAACAGGCTGAGGGCTCTCTCCAGTTACACAGCCTCTGCCCCTACTGGTCATTCCAATCCAATATCTACCTCCTCCACCAGACTGGGAGCCCCCCCCAGAGTGGGGCGGTGTCCGATTCATCAAATCCCATGGGTATGCTGGGACAGCATTGTGAGGGAGTGGTTTGGACTGAATTGAATTCAGTATAAATGGAAGGAAACAGTGTGGACTATGAACAAAGATTTATGCACAAGAATGTTCATAAATCCATGTCTGTAAAAACAGCACTTGTGTGACAATTGTTGAAGTGGGTGATGGGTACAGGGGTTCATTGTACTATTCAATTCATTTTTGCGTGTGTTTGAAATGTTGTGAAACAAAGGAATTAATAGAAAACATAAAGGTCCAACAATAGGAACCTAAATAAATTATGATGCAGCTGTACAAAGGAATAACATCTAAAGACATTAAAAATGCTGCCATGGAGTTCTTTTGTTCTCAATTATAACAGATTTATTGAGGGGGCCTGGCTGGCTCAGTTGGTAGAGCATGCAACAATCGACCTCAGGGTCGTGAGTTCGAGCCCTATATTGGGTGTAGAGATTACATTAAAATAAAAAATAAAATAAAAAAATAAAAAATAACAGATTTGTTGATATATGTCACATAACATATAATGTACCCATTTAAAATGTACAGTTTAATGGTTTTTAGTATATTCACAAAGTTTTGCAACCATCACCATAATCAATTTCAGAACATTTTCATTACTCCACAGCAAATCCCCATACCCATCAGCAGTCACTGCTCACTTGCTCACAAACCTCCCCTCCCCCAACCCAGCCCACAGATACACTTTCTGTCTCTATAGATTTGTCTTTCTGGACATTTAATGCATCATATAATATGTGGTCTTCTGTGTCTGACTTTTTACAGATCGCATAATGTTTTCAAGGTTTATCCATGTTTTAGCATGTATCAGTACTTCATTCATTTTAAAACTTTTTTTAAAGTTTTACTAATTTAAGTAATCTCTACACCCAACATGGGGCTCAAACTCACGACCCCAAGATCAAGAGTTGCCAGCTCCTTTGACTGAGCCAGCCAGGTGCCCCGTTACTCCATTCTTTTTTATGGCTGAATAATATAAACCACATTGTATTATCTGCTCATTAGTTGGTGGACACTAGGGTTATTGCCATTTTTCAGTTATTATGAAAAATGATATCAACATTCATGTACAAGGTTTTGTCTTTAAAGATTTATTTATTTATTTGGGGGGTGGCAGAGGGAGAGGGAGAGAAAGTCTTAAGCAGACTCCTCACTGAGTGGAGCCCCATGTGGGACTCAATCTCACCACCCTGAGATCACGGCCTAAGCCAAAACCAAGAGTCGGAATGCTTAATCAACTGCGCCACCCAGGTGCCCCTCATGTACAGATTTTTGTATAGATGTATGTTTTCATTTCTCTTGAATGTATGTCTACGAGCGAAGTTGCTGGATCATCTGGTAACTGTATGCTTAACTATTTGAGGAACTGTCAGGCTATTTTCTAAAGGGAATGCACCATTTTACATTCCCACTGGCAGTGTATGAGGGTTCAAATTGCTCCACATCCTTGCCACATTTGTTATTATCTGTCTTTTTTATATTCTAGCCACCCTAATGGGTATGACCCATGTAACTTTTAATGACATGGAAAATGTCCTTGGTATAATGTTAGATTTTTTTTTTTTTTTTTTAAAGCAGGCTTTGGAACTGTTTATACAGTGTGGTCTTAACTCCTAAGATATACGTGTCCATAGAAATCAGACCAAGAAATAATCTATGAAAATATTAATATGGTTATCTGTGGGCAATTTGGGGTGATTTTTCTTCTTTCTTAAATTTTTGATAATGTGAACATGTATTTTTTTAAAGATTTTATTTATTTGAGAGAGAGCACACACACGATTGGGGGGGCAGAGGGAGAGAGAAGCAGACTCCCCACTGAGCAGGGAGCCTGATGCCAGTGATCCCAGGACCCTGAGATCATGACTTGAGCTGAAGGTGCCCCGTGAACATGTATTGATAAGAAAAAATATAATATTATACAAGAAAGTAAAAGAAAATCAATAAGGGGCACCTGGGTGGCTCAGTCAGTTAAGTGTCTGCCTTCGGCGCATGTCATGATCCCAGGACCCTGGGATCGTGCCCCGTATCAGGTTCCCTGATGAGTGGGGAGCCTGCTTCTCCCTCTTCCCCCTGCTCGTGCTCTCTCGCTATCTCTCTCTCTCTCAAATTAATAAATAAATTCTTTTTTTAAAAAAGAAAAAAATCAATAAATATTAGAAAGAGATAATGCAAATGAATTAAAATAAAACATTCAAATGCATTGAATGAAGCTATTACATGCCCAGTGTATAGGATCTTGGGCAGTTGGAGGGAGGGTCTGAGTGGAGATGGGAGAGACAGAAGGATCAGGCCACTGATTCCAGAGTGAGGGTGTCCAGAAAAGGAACATCACTCTCAGTGGGAATCAGGGAGAGCTTCGTGGAGGAGACAACCCTGAAGCCAGCTGGACTCTGAGGTAAGAAGCAGATTTAGATTCACAGCAATGGCAGGGGGGTACAGATCTCAGATATGTCGGCACAGACCTGACCTCTCTGCACATAGGGCACTGAGGTTGCAGCCAAGGGCTCCGATGTCTCGATAGGCAGAGACGGTGGCCTGCACAAGCCTGGCTTTGCCCTAACTTGGGGTGACTGACCTTGCCCAGTGTGCTAAGGAAAGAGTTTCCTAATCTGAAATGGCCACGATAACCTCCCTTAAGGGTTATTTTGAGCACTGAGTGAGATAAGAGTGTGGAGTAGCCTCCAGCACAGGCCTGGCCCACGAGTGAATGATTTGTTGCAAGTAAAGAGGGAGAGGCAAGGTTGATTCTAAGGATAGGATGATGATGGTTGGGGGGTGGGGGAGGGGTGTTCCGGCAAAAGCAGCAGGGATCCTGAGTCCTGTCTAGGGGTGGGGTGTTGGAGGGAGGGGCACCAAGCCCTTTCACAATAGAGGAGTTACCCCAGTAAAGACACAAATAGCCTCCTGGGAGGGAGGCCAAGCAGCTACGGTGTCTCCGTTTACCAGCTAAGCCCAAAGATGGCAGAACTGGCTCAAGGTCACATAGGGAAATCCTGGCCTCCCAGCTGAGGTCTCTTCTGCAGGAAGAGGCCCCCAGGGGCTAGAGTAGGATTAAGGGATTTGCATCTGAGCTCCGTGCATCCTTCCCACCCACCTCTCAGGCAAATGGCCCCCTGTGATCTTGGAGTTGAAATAAAGCCAGAGGGGGTTTTGTTTTCTTCTTTTACTCCTTTATTTCTTCCCAGCCCTCCACACTGGGTATGTGGTATCTTCGCCTCCGTACTCAGCGAAATACGTTACTGTTACTGCTTGTTAAAGAACATTTCCAGGACAGCTTGCTTAGACTTTGAGAAAAGTCAGTGTTACACAATTTTGCAACTTATTGTCAAATGTTTCTGGAGGGAAGAAAGTATCCAGGGAAATAAAGCAAATGTGGCAAATTATTAACAATTGATGCACTGGCAGCAAAGAGTATGTGGGTGTTAATGGTACTACTCTTTCAACTTTTCCATAGACTTGACATTTTTAAGAAAAGGTTTTGGAGAAAAAAGGCAAAATATAAAATACATACAGTGTGAACCAAAACTTGGAAGGAAGGAACACCAAGCAAAGAAACAAAATCTTTGTGACCTTGATTTAGGCCAAGAGTTCGTAGATACAATACCAGAAACATGATTCAGAAACGAAAAATATTGATAGGTTGGACTTCATCAAAATAAGGAACATCTGCTATTTGAAAGACACTGTTAAGAAAATGAAAAGACAAGCCATTGACTACTAACAACTATTGCAAATCACACATCCAAGAAAGGAGTTGTATCTAGCACATTTGTAATGACACTAGAAATGAGAAACAGAAAAATAATTGGGAAAGTCCAAAATAAGTGGAGATTAAATAACACACTTCCAAATAACACATGGATCAAAGAATCTCAAGAGAAATTTAAAAATATTTTTGATTAAAATATATGGAAAAAAAACTTACCAAAATCTGTGGGATGCAGCGAAAGCAGTGCTAGAGGGAAATCTATAGCATTGATATATTAGAAAGGAAGTGAGATCTAAAATCTGTATTCTAAGTTTCAGTTTAGGAAACCAGAAAAAGAAGAGCAAATTAAATCCAAAGGAAGTGGAAGAAAAGAAGTTGGAGGAATTGGAGCAAAGGGGCACGTGGATAGTTCAGTCAGAAGAGCATGCGACTCTTGATTTCGGAGTTGTGAGTTTGAGCACCATGTTGGGTGTAGAGATTACTTAAAAATAAAAATCTTAAAAAAAAAAAAAAAGAATTAGAGCAAAAAATCAATTAAAAGGAAAACAGAAAATCAATAGGGAAAAAAATCAATGAAATCAAAACCTGGGTTGTTGAAAAGATCAGTAAATTGATACACTTATAGCTAAGCTAACCAAGAAAAAAAGAGAGAGGCCATAAATTACCATATCAGAAATGAAAGGGAGGAATTCACTACAGCTTCTAAGGGACATTAAAAGGATACTAAAGGAATATTGTGAACAATTATGCCCACAAATTTGATAACCTAGATGAAATGGACCAATTCCTTGAAAGATCTGAATCGGCCTATGTCTATTCAAGAAATTGAATCAATAATTAATAACCTTTCTAAACAGAAGACACCAGGCCCACATGGGTTCACTGGTGAATTCCACCAAACATTTAAGGAAAGAATTATACCAGTTCTTTACAATGTCTTTCAGAGGATAGAAGCAGAGAGAATACTTCCCAACTCATTCTGTGAGGCCAGCATCATCCTAATACAAAAACCGGACAAAGACATCATACGAAAAGAAAAACTACAGACCAATCTCTCTCATGAACACAGATGCAAGATGCTCAAACACATTATTCATTAGTTATTAGGGAAATGCAAATTAAAACCGCAATGAGATGCCACTACACTTCTATTAGAATGACTAAAAATTTTTAAAGTGATCGTGTTGAGTGTCGGTGAAGATATGGAGCAACTAGAACTCTCAGACACCGTTGGCAGGAAGGTAATACGGTACAACCACTTTGGAAAACCTACCATATAACCCAGCCATTCTACTTTTAGGCATTAACTCAGGAGAAATGAAAGCATATGTCCAAACAAAGACTTGTATGCAAATATTCACAGCAGCTTTATTTGTAGTATCTCAGACAAGAAACAACCCAATGTCCATCAATGGGTAAATGGATAAATGAAGTGTGGTACATATAAACAATGGAATACTACTTGGCCATAAAAAGTAATGAGCTGGTGGCCAACTTCCGGATGGTGGTGCGAGGAGCCCTGCAGAGCCTCTTCCCAGTGGAACAACCATAGCTGTTAGAAATGTTATGTATATATTCCCTAGATATCGGCCTAAGAGCATACAGCAAATGAAGGAATGTTCATTCAGGAAAATCTACTAAATCTTGGTAAGAAAAGTGAGTTTGTAGCATTTGAGCCATGCTTCACTCTCTCCCTGCCCCCACCACCTCAACCCAATGGAGGCTCCGATGGAGGCAGGTGAAGCTAAGAACACCGGGTTCCTTCCCCTTCCAGCTCCCAGCAGCAGGCTCTGTTATCTTCCTGGGACAGGAAGGCCGCCAGCATATCTCATCCTCTCAGCTCTGAGCTGCGGGGACAGTTGGTGCCGCAGGCAAAAGAACGCCGCCGAATGCATCCTTTATACCACGTAACAAAAGTTAATTCAAAATAGATTAAATACTGAAATGTAAGAGCTAAAAGCTTTATGCTTTTAGAAGAAAACCCAGGAGTAAGTCTTTAGAACCTTGGACTTGGCAACAGATTCTTAGATAGGACACCAAAAGCCCAGCTGACAACAACAAGAATATACAAATTGAAATTCATCAAAATGAAACCTGTTAGTGCTTCAAGGAATACCATCAAGAACATGAAAAGACAACCCACAGAAGAGGGGACAATATTTGCAAATCATATATATGAGATCCGGGACTTGGATCTAGAATATATAAAAAAGATTACAATTCAATAATTTAAACAACAACAACAACAAAACACCAACCCAGGAGGTGCAGGTCTCTGCGGCACCCTTTGCAGGAGCCCCAGCGGCGGCTGTGCCTGCCGGTCCAGCCTGTTGCTTTACTGTTTAGTGGCTGCACAAACACAGTCCTTATGCCCCAAAGAAAGTCTCCAGAGAACACAGAGGGCAAGGGTGGATCCAAAGCAACGAAATCGTCTGCCAGGTTGTCAGCGAAACCCGCACCACCAAAACCTGAACCTAAACCAAGAAAGCCATCTGCTCACAAAGAACCTGGAACGAAGACTAACAAAGGTACTAAAAGGAAAGAGGGAGAGCACAAAGCTGGAAAGGAAGGTCCTGTGCCATCTGAAAATGGTGAAACTAAAGCAGAAGGTGCACAGAAAACAACCTGTAGATCACAAGGTAGAATGAATTGTGAAAAATTGGAGTTGATTTTATGTCCCACTTGGGACGACTTTGAAAAGCTATGTTTACCAAGGATTTTGTAAATGCTAATTTTTAGGACACTACTAGTTGGCATACAAAGATATATAAGGATGGACATTTTACCTCTTTATAATCATGCCTTTTGGAAATTTCCATCATCCTCAAGTAAAATAAATTTCAATTTGATATTCGAAGCTGTGTGCAAAATTGATGCAACGTTCCATGCACTTGTTTTAAAAATTGAGACCTGTGCATACTGTGGTATTTCTCCTGTGCGTATTTGAATGTTTCACACAGTTTTTCTAGAGCAGTAATCAGTGGTGCTTTTTAATCTAGATTTTATGTGATTTTAATGAAACATGGATAGTTGTGGCCATCTGCTGACTATTTGTGGTTTAAAATAAAAGGTTTTCTTGCCTGCAAAAACAAACAAATAAATAACCCAATTTAAAAAAAATGGGCAAAGGATTTAACTAAATATTTTCCCAAAGAGGATGGAAAATAAATGAATAGGTAAACAATAAACACAAGAAAAGATTCTTTTTTTTTTTAAAGATTTTGTTTATTTGTCAGAGAAAGAGAGGGGGCGGCAGGCAGAGGGAGAAGCAGGCTCCCTGCTGAGCATGGAGCCCGATGTGGGACTTGATCCCAGGACCCTGGGATTATGACCTGAGCGGAAGGCAGATGCTTAACCGACTGAGCCACCCAGGCATCCCCCAAGAAAAGATTCTTGATATCATTAGTTATCAAGGAGATGCAAATCAAAAGCACAATGAGATATATCTTAACCTCAAGGATGGTCATAATAAAAAAGTCAGACATCCAGATGGCTAACAGACACATGGAAAGATGCTCAACGTCATTCGGCATCAAGGAAATACAAATCAAAAACCACGATGAGATACTACCTCACAAATGTCAGATGGTAAAAATTAACAACGCAGGAAACAATGGATGTTGGTGAGGGTACAGAGAAAGGGGACACTGTTGGTGAAAATGCAAACTGGTACAGCCGCTCTGGAAAACAGTATGGAGGTTCCTCAAAAAGTTAAAAATAGAACTGCCCTAGGATCCAACTATTGCACTACTAGGTATTTATCCAAAGGATACAAAAACACAGATTCGAAGGGGTACATGCAGCCTAATGTTTATAGCAGCATTATCAACAATAGCCAAACTATGGAAAAAGCCCAAGTGTCCATTGACTGATGAATGGATAAAGAAGATATGGTATGTATGAATATATATATATATAAAGGAATATATATATAATGGAATATATATATATATATATATAATGGAATATACAGATAGATAGATATAATGGAATATTACCCAGCTATCAAAAAGAATGAAATCTTGCCATTTGCAGTGACGTGGATGGAGCTGGAGTGTATTATGCTAAGCGAAATAAGTCAGTCAGAGAAAGACAAATACCATATGATTTCACTCATATGTGGAATTTAAGAAACAAAACAGATGAACATATGGGAAGGGGGACAAAAAAGGGGGGGAGGGAAACAAACCATAAGAGACTCTTAACAATAGAGAACAAACTGAAGGTTGCTGGAGGGGAGGTGGGCGGGGGATGGGCTAAATGGGTGATGGGTTTTAAGGAGGGCACTTGTGATGAGCACTGGGTATTGTATGTAAGTGATGAATCACTGAAATCTACTCCTGAAACCAGTAATACCCTATATGTTAACTAATTAGAATTTAAATTACAATTTGGAAGGAAAAAAAAGTCAGAAACAAATGCTGGGGAGGATGTGTAGAAATCAGAATCCTAACAGATTGCTGGTTGGAATGCGAAATGATACAACTGCTTTGAAAAACAGCTTAGTTCCTCACAGTTAAACAGAGTCATCATGTGACTTAGCAATTCCTCTCCTAGGTATCTACCCAGGAGAAATTGAAATGTATGTTTATGCAAAAACAAGCAAAAAATGTTCATGGCAGCATTATTCATAATAGCTAAAATGTAGAAACAACCCAAATGTCCATCAACTGATGGATGGATAAACAAAATGTGGTATATCCATACAATGCAGTATCATTCGGCCATAAAAAGGAATGAAGTACTGATACATGCTATAACACAGATGAAGCTTGAAAACATTATGCTACATGGGAAAAGTCACAAAAGACCACATACTACATAATTCCATTTATATTTTTTAAGTTTTTTAAAAATTTATTTAAGTAATCTCTACACCCAACATGGGGCTCGAACTCATGACCCCGAGATCAAGAGTCTCATGCTCTTCCAACTGAGCCAGCCAGGCACCCCATATATTCCATTTATATAAAATGTTCACAGTAGGTAAATCTATAGAGTTAGAAAGTAGATTTATGGTTGCTTAGGACTACAGGGTGATAGCTAAAAGGTACAGGACTTTTTTTTTTTTTTTGAGGTGATGGAAATGTTCTAAAATGGATTGTAGTGACAAGTTGTATATATCTGTGAATATTGTAAAAACCATAGAATTGTATATTCTTTTTTTTTAAGATTTTATTTATTTATTTGAGAGAAAAAAAGAGAGAGAAAGAGAGAGAGAGAGAGCATAGCCGGGCGGGGGGGGGGGGGAGCGGGAGAGGGAGAAGCAGACTCCCTGCTGAGCAGGGAGCCCAATGTGAGACTCAATCCCAGGACCCTGGGATCATGACCTGAGCCGAAGGCAGATGCTTAACTGACTGAGCCACCCAGGCGCCCCTGAATTGTATATTCTAAATGAGTGAGTTAAATGATATGCGAATTATATCTCATGAAGATGTTATTTTTAAAATGCCATATATATTAGGAATCTTTTTAAAAATTTTTTTTAAAGATTTCATTTATTCATTTGACACAGAGAGAGCACAAGCAGCGGGGAGGGGCAGAGGGAGAGGGAGAAGTGGGCTCCCCACTGAGCAGGAAGCCAGTTGCGGGGCTCAATCCCACGACCCTGGGTTCACAACCTGAGCCAAAGGCAGACACTCAGACATTGAGCCACCCAGGCACCCCAGGAATCTTTTAACTGAAAGGAAAAATGCCAAAATGCCAACAGTGGGTAGCTCAAGGTGGTAAGATTACAGATTATTTTCTTTTGTAATTTTCCCTATTTGAGGGAGAAAAAAGTGTTTTCCAGAGAACAAAGAGACCAACAATCAAATGCAATGAGTGAACATTGATCAGATCCTGGATCCCTCCCCATCCCTCCCAAATGTAGATGTAAAATACATTTGGGGAAAATTGGGAGAAACATGAATATGGACTGGACATTGGATGATAGTACGGAATCATTCATCCTTTTCTCAGGATTGTGAGGATGACTGTGTAGGGCTACTGTTCTCAGGAGCTGCATCATCTAGTGTCATGGTATCTGCAACTTACTTTCAAATGGTTCAGATTTTTTTTTTTTTTTAAGTAGGCTCCATGCCCAATGAGGGGCTTAAATTCATGACCCTGAGATTAAGAGTCGCATGCTTTACCGAGACAGCCAGGTTCAGATTTTTAAAAATTTCTTTTTAAAGATTTATTTATTTATTTTAGAGAGGGGGGAGGGGCAGTGGGAGAGGGAGAGAGAGAATCCCAAGCAGACTCCTCGCTGACCGTGGAGCCTGATGCTGGGCTCCATCTCATGACCCTGAGATCACAACCTGAGCCAAAACCAAGAGTCGGATGCTTAACTGACTGCACCACCCAGGTACCCCAGTTCAGATTTTTTTAAAAAGAGAAAGCAATAAGGTGAATAAGGCAAATCATTAATTGTTGAATCCAGGGGGGCATATGGATGCTTGTTGTATACTTTTCTTTTTTCCTTTGTAGTTTACATTTTCTTAAAAAAAAAAAAAGTGGAGAGAAACATAATAAACAAATCTTCCTGTGCGGCACAGTAGAGCCTCTCTGGGCTCAGGAAAGTAGAAAAAGACCTGAGGCCTTGGGGAGGGCAGCAGAGGGGGCAAGATCTGGATCCTGGAGCTTTCCCTCCTGGAAGGGATGTGCCCAGAGGGATGGGCAATGGGAAGAAGCCTCTTTAGCTGGCATCAACCCATGTTAGCAAGGTGGCTTTATATGCATTTTCTCATTTAATCCTCACCACATCTCCATGGGGTAGGAACTGTTATTATGCCCATGTAACAGTTGAGGAACTTGAGACCAGAGTTCAGTAACTACTCAGAGATTCTTCCCCTTGTCCAAGGACTATGCCTGGACTCCCTGGAGGCCAGAGGGATCACAGGATTGTGTCCCTAGGATCAGCCTGTGGGCAGCCTGACCTAGCCCCTGGCCTTGGGGAAGAAGGGGGGCGCCAGAAATCAGGACCTCAGCTGGGTAGTTTGACTCAGAGGAGATGGGGTTAGAGTTTGAGCATTGAGGGTCAAAGCAGGAAGTGGGGCAGGGAGAATTGTGGGGAAGCTGTGTCCCTGTGCCCAGGTACCCACCTTTCTGACCTCATCTTCTGGTACTTCCTCTCTCCTCAGCTGTCGCTCTCAACCTCACACACATAAACTTGCCCCTCCATGCCTTGGCACAGGCTCTTCCCTGAGCCTGCAACACCCTCAGTACAGAAGGCCAGTTACTACCACTCTCCAGGACCCGGCTCCATGTGTCTGGCCCTGGGCTCCTACCTCCACTTCCCGCATCTCCATTAGATCATGATCGACTTCTTGAGGGTCCCCAGGGTCTGGCCCAGAACTGGCCCAGAGGATAGTCAGTGAGAATTACCATGATGGTAATTCCTCTCCTCCACGGCCCTGTGGTGTTCAGAGCCCCTCCTCTGCCCTGGACTTTCTATTGTGACTTCATGCCAAGCAGTCACTCCTCGTGGGCTACTCCCCTTACATCAGGGGCCAGAGTCCTTTCTTTATCCTAGCGCCTACCACTGGCCGGCACCGAGGGCCTTCACGGAGTAAAGGCTCAGAATGGCAGCCCCAGTGGGACTCCACCAATTGGGCCCCAGGTGGCGCTGTCAGCCCAGGCAAGGGCTGGGGAGCCTCCGGCCTCAGCTCTGGTGCAAGCTGCCAAACCCCCAAATTCCAGAGCTTCTTTTCCTCATCCCATCCAGTGCATCCATACCTGATTTGAAAACTCAGGATGTCAGGACTAGATTGCCAGTTGAAATCCCCTTAACCTCCAGACACACAGGAACAGCCAACCTCTCAAGGCCACAAGGATGAACCAAGAAGGCCCAGAGAGGTCGAGGGTAGGCAAGCAGCCACCTCGGAACCAGACATTTCACCCAGACTCTGCCACAATTGGCTGTATGATGGGACAGCCTCTTCCCTTCTCTGAGTCCAAATGCTACTGCGTCCTGTGAATAGTGAGAACTGAATAAATGGCCAGAGTGCTGGGTTCTTTTTTTTTTTAAGTTTTTTTTTTTTTTTTAAGCAATCTCTATACCCCATGTGGGACTCAAACTCATGACTCTGAGGTCAAGATTCGCATGCTCTTCCAACTGAGCCAGCCAGGCACCCCAGAGTGCTGGGTTCTGATCCTGATTCTGGTCCTGATATGCTGCTCTGACCTGTGTCCACCCCCCTGAGCCTCAGGGACTCTGGCTGTGAAATGGGGGCTGGACCCCAGAGCTCTGAAGCTACAAGAGTCCAGGATCCCCACTGGGTTAGAGAGGCCGGGTGTGGGGTTGGCGCCCTGGCCAAGGACAGACCGCTCCAGGAGCTGCCAGACGGGAAGCATTTTCCCGGAGCCGGAAGGGCTGGCGGAGCCCAGGGCCAGCCCATGCAACCACAATGGACCCTTGTGTGGAAGTTTAGCTTGGACCCACCCATGGGCCTGGCCCCTAGCCTGGGGTGGGTCCTCTATGATCCATAGTCAGACCCAGCTCCCAAACAACCCATCCTAGGCCCAGAGTCAGGAGCATGAGATGGGATGCTGGTTCAGCTCCAGAGTGATGTCTACAGACTTGTCACCCGTGCCCCATTTCCACCATCAGCCTTCCTGGAATCTGTTTGCCTAAATGACCTCACACAAAATGAAAAAGCCTGTCTTCCCAACCAGACAGGCGCCCAAGAGGGCAAGGGCAAGTTTTCTCCTCCTCAAGCCAACTAAGGGAGCACAAGACAGACTGGTGGGCCGGCCTGGATCAGGGTTGATGAAGATCCCTGGCTAGGGAGCCATCTAGGACACCTTGGCTCTAGTCCTCACTGAGCTTTTGTTTCCTCCTCAGCCAATGAGAGGGAAGGAGGATTGGTAACACTTATTTGAGGGGGACCCAAACACTGGCTGGGGAACCTTCAAAAGCATCTGGTCCATCCTTTGCCTTGGAAAGGACTCTACCCAAACTAGATGGACTCCACTCATTCTCCCCTCACCCTACAGGCTCCTGATCACACTTGTTCCTGGAGCCCTGCTCCAGGCTCTGAGCTGCCTCTGAGGCATCCCTCAAGAAAGCCTTTTTGGATATCCTTACAGGCTGCATATGGTTTTCCCTGCTCTGGGCTCCTGTGGTTTGGTATCTATCACTCCCCAGAGCACAGGATCCTGACCACCTAATGTTCATGCTCATCTAGCAGCTTTCTGGGACTCCTGTTGGGACCAGCCTCCCCAGGGGACACTTAACATCAGCCATCTCTCTGGGGTCCAATAAACTGTCCTAAGCATGAAAGGAGATGATGCAGCACCATATCACTATGAATTGCTAGTATTTACAAGATGGAAATTAAAAAAGAAATGCGAGATCCTATTCTTGGGTCAATTTTAAAAGGCTTGGGATCTGAGATGACAAGGACACAGTGGGATGTGATCAGCACAAAGGTGGATTTGATGTCTGGCTGTATTAGCAGAGGCATAAAGCCTAGAAAGTAGGAGGAGAACAACCAGCTCTTCTCTGTAGGTTTGTGCCCATTTCTCAGGAATGGCTTCGGCACTGATGCCCCTGGCCAGTTAGTTTCTGACCCAGGGTAGAGAATATGGAGTCACTGTCCTCCTAGCTTAATAGGGCCACCCAGGGCCATGGGGCAGCTAACTTTGGGCCCCCAAAGGAGACTCTGGGGATGTCCCAGGATGCTGGTCTCAACTCAGAGTGAGAAAGGCAGTTCCACAGCAAAAGGGGCAGCTTCTAGAGATAGGCAGTGAGGTGAGAGCAAGGTTGGATGAGCCTCGTTGGGAAGTCTACCCCTACTTGGGGTAGACTGACAGCTTGGGAGGCCCCTCCATGTTAGAGCTGTGAGAGAGTCTAAGTTCCTAAATCAATCTAGGAATCCGAGCTTCTGAGGTCAGTGGTGTCTGGGCCCCAAGCCACGTGGTAGTGAGTATCTCAGCAACACCAGAAACTATGCCATCAGCTGTTTGTTTTGTGTGGTTTTTTGCAGGGTGTGGATCAATACACCTTTTTAAAAAAAAAAAAACCTGTCAGCAGGAGGCAGGATCCTGCTGTCCCAAGGTCATTTCTGTTGATCTTTATCACTGGTGCAACCAGGCGGCTGGGAGCCCGGGCAGTGCCTGGAGTTTGCCCCTGGCCCCCCCAGCCCCTGGCCCCCCCAACCACTTCCTTGCATTGTCAGCCCTGAGTCCCAAACCCAACCTAGCCTGGTTAAGAACGAGAGCACAGGCTTTGGAAGTAGCAGAATTGGGCTTAAGTTTCTGTGCTGCCAACCACTGGCTGTGTGGCTTTGGGCAAGTTGCTTTGCCTTTCTGAACCTCTGTTCTCTGATTTTGCTAAACATGGCCAAGAATATCTGTCTCCAAGGTTTTGGGGATTGGAAAGAATATGTGTCAAGGACCTGATGTTCAGTAAATGTGAACAGTGAGAAGCCTTGGGCTGGGGGTCAGGACGCCTGAGCCTAGTGGGTAGGTTTTGTTGCTCTCTGGCTGCCTGACCTCAGGCAAGTCCCTGCCCCTCTCTGACACTTCATTATCTGAGAAATAAGGCAGAGACACCAGTCTCTCCAGAGGCCTTTTCCCCAGTCCCAGATAGAACATTGCCTGCTGGGTTTCACTTGCCTGAGCAGGGAAAGGAAATGCTCTGATCTGGGAGGCAGGACCCTGGTTTGAGGCTGGACCCTGCCTCGACACACTGGATGATCTAGGCCGTGCCATCTTTCCCTCTGGACTTTGGTCTTCCCTTCAATCTAATGGATTGGATGCCAGGGGTTCTATAGCTCCTTTGTCTCTGATGATCTGGGATCCTGTGATCCTGAGATCCTGACAGGGTCAGAGATAGGCCCAGGCAGGCCCCCTGTCCATGAGTGCCCCCTCCGTCTCCCCACCTGTAGCAATCATCTCAGGTCCCATGTTGTTTGTGGCAGGATCCACCTTGTATCCAGCCTCACGGTGTTTCTTTCCACATCTCATCTAAGACCCCCAGAGCTACTGAGACTTCTGCTGCCCCTGATCCCTTCTTAGTGCTCAGTGTCCCATATATCTCCAGGTCTCTCTAGGCCCTTCTTCCCTGAAATCATGGGGTTTCCTCCAATAGGGAATCATCTTGCCTCCTTCCTACTCATCTAACAAGAATAGAAAGAGTGTTGCACGAAGAAAGGTCCCCAAGTAATGGACAACACTCACAAGAGCACAAGCACACTGCGGGCATTCTCACCATCACCGAGACAACCCTTTCCCTGGGGCTCTGCAGAAAAATGTGTTTTGAGTTGGGCTATAGACCCAGAGGACTTTAGCACAGTGCATGTCCTTGGAGAAGCGGCCAGAGCACTTGAGAGGGTCCTGGCACCATATGCCTTAGCATGGGGGGGTGAGACTAAGTCTGCTGGGTTGGTCTGGTGCCAGGCAGCTGGCAAATGGCAAGTTCAGAGCATCACACCCCTTGTATGAGCTATAGAGGTCACGTAGAACAGTGAGAGGCCATCGCATCTTCTGGAAGCCAAGCCCCTGCTCAACAGACACTGCTCACGGGGCCATGCCCAGATACTGCCCTCCTGTGGGAGGGTGGATTGCCCACATGGGGAGGCCTGGTTTACCCTGCTGGGCCTCTGGCGGGGCCCCACTGCTTCTTGGATCTGATTCTCCTTTGGAGAGGCAGCCAAAGAACTCGGGCTCTCCTTCCCAGTAGGACTGCTGATTCTGTTGGTTACCTGGCTACCAGGTTGGCCCCGTCTGGCCGGGGAGACCCTCCACACCCAGAGGCTGGGGGTTTTCTCTGAGCACCCACAGTCCTGGGCCCTGTTTCTCATGGACTAGCTCACCACATTGTGCATGGCAGTCAGTATACTCCCCAGCCTGAGTGCTCCTAGGACAAGGGGATTGAGTCATCTTGATCCCCGCTGCCCATTTTAGGGCTTGGCACAAAATAGATACTAAATTGTTTCTCCCATCTATGCTCTATTTTGAGTCTTCCCAGCAGTGACCCATAAAGGCCCTAGCAGGGATCTCCTTCCAACAGAAACAAAGAGGTCCTGGAGTAGGCAATCCTTAGCTACAGATGAGGGAATGTGGATGTTGTCCTCAGGGTAGGATCCAGCCCAGGGAGTGGGATGTAAAGAGCTCTATGGGGTCCCACCTATCCCTCTGCTTCTGGTCCCAACCCACTCTCTGCATGGATCCTGGGCTCTAGCCCACCCAGACTGCCTGAGAACTGCTGGACTTCGAGGAATCCCACCTCAGTGCCAAGCCTCTCACTATTTCCACCTCTTGGATGCTCTCTTCATCCCCTTCTCCCTGGAAACCCTCCTGGCTCCAAAGTCCACTGACTGCACGATGCAGGGGTGAACTTTCCTCTCTGAGTTCTCCAGCACCCCCCAATTTTTCTGCTCACCAGCTCACCTGGCCTCAGTACCTATTGGTGCTGTTTGTCTTATCTGTCTCAGGGGGCTGCTCTGAGAGAAAGCAAATACCAGCCTCTGTGAGCCTCAGTTTCCCCATCTGTAAAATGGGGACAGTGATCCCCACCCTCCTGGGCTGATGTAAGGATTAAATGACATTAATCAGGTCAGAGCCCAGCACAGAGTCATCTCACCTGTCCACGCACGTGCCAGGAGGTGAAGCAGAGCCAACTCACACCAAAGATGCAGAGGCCTCAGGGCTGGGGTTCTCAGCCCTGTGGAAAGACTCAATTAAGTGGTTGAACAACTCACCCCACCTCCAAGACAGGGGATACGGGAGGCTAAGAGGAGAAGGCAGGCACATTATAACATCTCCAGGTATGGGCGGAGCGAAGACTGCTAACCTCCACTGGGCACTAGTTCTGTGCTCGGCCCTGTGCTAAGTGCATCGATCTCATCCACACACGGCCAGTTCACAGGATCCCCACAGTTCACAGGAGGAGTTATGGCTGGCCCTCGGTTCTTTCCACCGCCCCCACACCGTACTGGGGATGCCATGATGACCTAAAGAGAAATGAGTGTTTATTTTTATCTATAATCCCTGATGTGGGGCTTCTCCACACAGTAAAAGTGAATCTACAGCATGAGAAACTGATTTTTTAAAAATAAACTTTATTTGGAGTCATTTTAGATTTATAGAAAATTCACAAAGATAGCGCAGAGGGGTCCATATACCCCATCCCCAGCTTCCCCCCCTTGTTCATACCTTACCTTCCTATGGTACCTTTAACACAACTCAGAAACTGACATTGGTAATTACTGTTAACTACGCTGCAGACTTTCATTGGATTTCACCAGTTTTTCTAGTAATGTCCTCTTTTGTTCCAGAATCCCATCCAGGGTACCCCCATTGCATTTAGTCACCTCGTCTCCCCCGCTCTATTCGGTAACAGGAAAATGGACTTTTTAACTGGTGTCCTATGGGCAACAAAGGAGGGGACTCTTTTTGTGGCTTCTTTCACTTTCTCTTTCACAATTTGACGTCTGAAAAATCCCCGTCAGAGAGGACTTGTCCCCCTGCATCAGCCTGCTCCTGCTCCCCGTCCCTCGTGGCGTCTGTCCAGCCGAGGTGGGGGCGGGGGGCGAATTCCCTGCACAAGAGCTTGTGCTCCCTTTTTCTTCCTGCAGGGACAGTTAATTCCGCTCAGCTGCTCCTGTGTCCCTGTTGGCCTCGTCTTCAAGCTCGCCACCAGCTCTTATTCTGGGAATGATAAAACACCTGGAATTTTAGTTTTAGTTCCACTCTCTTCCTGGGGCAGAAACTCTAGGCTCTCAGAGGAGTGAATGGGGAAAATCCATAATACAATACTTCCCCAAATTCATCCTCCCTTCCCTTTTCCCTGTAATACCCACATCCTTTTGGGGAACCCTGTGGTACAAGGGAAGCCAACTCCCAGGGTGCAAATATGACCTGAGCTTGACTGTAATCAGCACATGCGGTCCCTCGGCCACAGCGATTGGCTCAGGAGTGGCCTCGTCACGCAGGATGGCCCGGTCGGAGTGAATCTCAGGACTTCTGCAGGCATTCTGGTTCATGGGTGCTCTCTTTGGCTCAGGTAGAATGGCCAGTGGCCATGTTGTGACTGCAATCGGTTGTGGAGGAGTTTTAACCTGTTAAGGTAGACACTTGAAGTGACGCTCAGTCTTTTTCTCCCTAGTCACTCCCTTGACTCTTTTTTAATATCATAGGTAGAGTTTTTATAACTTTCTGGTCTCATTCAGTTATTAAAACTCAGACCAGTCCAATTTAAAACTTTAATCTGCTATCTAACCTACCCCACCCAGGTCAGAATTGTGACTACGGGGGCTTGGTGAGGGGATGGACCACTCCTAGGGTCCTTCCTCCTAGAGGAAGCTTCGGGAGACCTCCTGCCACCCTGACTTCGCTCTGCAGTGGAAAGGGTTTCCCGACCTTATTCTGGGTATTTCTGCCCTTGGTGGTCTCTATGATGTGGTGGTCTCTGCAGAAGAGATACGTGCTGTTCAGCTCTATGGCCCCTCATTGCCAAGGACTTCTACAGATAGGGGTGACCGGCCTCCTTACTGACTGTCAGTCCCCAGCTCCTCCTTCAAGTCAGGGCCCCATTGCTTGGCCCAGTGGCTGCTGACTAGCTCCCTGGTTCCTGTCCCTCCTCTAACCGTTATGCTCTGTCACATGGAGCCATAGGAAGTATGAGGAACTGGGCACGGTAGACCCATTTTTTCCTCCCAGGCCCACCACATCCTGGTCCTGACAAGCTTGCTCATATAGGCCCTTTCATGAACCTCCGACCTTCAGAACTCTCTGGTTCACTATCTATGTTCACAAACACCCCCAGTCTCACAGGAACATGGCCCAGGTTCTCCCTGCTTTTTCACCACACTTTATTCTAGCAGTAGCACCAGGATGAGCCTGTGGGGTTCTAGCTCAGTAAGCGTCCAGTGGCAGAAGCTCCTCTCCCCCTGTGCAGGCACCCCCAGTCTCTTCAAGGGAGCCTCTCAGGTGCTTTCATTCTCCCTCCCCCAGGCCTCATACACACACACTGAGCTTTGATGGGGAAGAGAAACAAGGGATATTTGGAGTCACTGTTGGTTGAAATGTGGAAGCAATAGCATTAAAAGGGGCCTGGAGAGCTGGTGGAATTTTCAGCCTGGATCCTCTCTCTCACTTCCTCTGCCCTCAGAGACAAACCCCATCCCCACACCTTTAACTCTCCTTCCCCCTCACAGCACGAGAAAGTTCCCTGCTTGCCGCAGCTCCCAGCACCTCATCTCTTGGAAAGGGGCAAAATGATGCATTTAGTAAGCTCCCTCGGAGGTACCTCTGCCACAAGATGGCCTTCTTGGTCACGGTGAGTGTTTCAAACTCATATGAGTCTGCCTTTCAGTGTCCGGGCACCAGCTCCTTCCACTGCATATCCCTGTAAGTAGCACTGGCCATTCCTGCCCAGAGCTGGAGGCATTGATCTGTGGCTTGGAATGTGATTCCTACTGCCAGAGCCTAAAGCCTCTTAATTTTTGCCACTTCTCTCCCGGTCTCCCACCACCCTATAACATTTCAGAGGGCAGCTCTACCCACAGTCAGCATCCTCCTCTCTTGTCCCCAGGGCTGTACTCTCTGCAAACATCTCTCCTTTCTGGGAGCATGTGGCCTTGACCAGAGGTTTCAGCTTGTCTGGGAGCCAGCTCCACAGCAGCAGCTCCAGCTCCAGGAAATCCTGTCTCTGAAGCTAAGGCCGAAAGGGGAGGGAGTGGGGGCCCAAATCAGCCAAGGGTATCTGCCCCAGTCCACCTCGCCCCTTCCTGGACACACTAGTTTCCTAATAAATCATGCATCCTTCATGGCTGGATTAAACATCAATTTCCAGCCTGGGGTCACACAAGGAAGTTTGGTGTTGTTTTGTTTTTTGGTTTTTGTTTTTTTACATCAGTCTCCTGAGCTCACTTCATAGGGTGTATATCTCGATTTTTCACCGACTGCTGTTTTGCCATTGCCGTTTCTGGAATCAGTACCTCCATTTCCTTTAGGAGACTTTCCTGCCTGCACTCTCAGTTCAAGGAGTTCCTGTGTGGCTGACCCTAACCTCCCAACTCCAGGGCTGGGGAAATAATCCAATCAGTCTTCCATGAGAGTCAGCTCTGGTCATTTCCTCGGAATGAATGGGAAAGTAAGCTTTTTCCAATAGGGCTGAAGATGCCAGGATGGAGCTCTTGGGGGGTCATCTTTCCACTACATGGGGAGCATATCCTGAGAGAGAAGCCAACACAGAGAAAGGCAAAGTGGTGAGATGGAGACAAATTCTTGATGACTTGACTTGTATGCCTGGATCTAGCTATTCCTGAAGCTAGACTATTCTTGGATTTCACATTCCAGTGAGCCAATAATTCCACCCTCCCTTTTATGTTTTTGGGTTTAGTTTGTTTGACTTGCTTAACACATTAGAGATGAATTTCCATGATTTACAAACAAAGGATCCCGGTTAATATACCTTTTGAAAAATCCATTCTTGGTCATGCCAGAATGCTGACTTCACAACCGCAGATTTCCTGTGGTGTTGAGATAATATTCCAAGGCCATTTCTGCTCAGGCTGGATCAGCCTACACTGGTACTTTGGCAGTGATGGGGGGGGGGGTGCATGTTTGGCTTTTTATTTTCTATGGTGGCAAGAACATTTAACATGAGATTTAACCTCTTCACAAAATTTTAAGTGCATAATACAGTACTGTTAACTCTAGGTATGATGGCATACGTTTGGCTCTTTATTTAGGGTAAAGATTGAAACCCAAATTCAGCTGAGAATTGAATTTACCATGGAAAACCCTGGGCAGGGTCTCAAAATGCAGTGCAGGTGTAACTGCCCACAGTGTCCACTCAAACCCTTTCCCAAGGAGCAAGCTTCAGCACTGATTTACCCCAGAGGCAATCTTCACCACAGGCTATAGTGAGCAATGGATGTTGTAGCGAAGATTTCGATCTAGAGATAGAGTAGGGTTTTACATCCAACAAGTGACCCCAGGCCTCTCTCTTCTCCAGGTTCTCCCCTACACCCACCTCTCCTACCTCCTTCTTCTTTGTGGCGCAGTTAGCTCTGGGCTTCTCTCCCTTACGCACGACGCGAGGCTCTGATTCACGCAGGAAAGGCCATCATCACCCTGAACAAGACTATGTTCTCAGCAAAACCCTCACCAAAAACCCTCCAGCTACTTGGATGTATCTTCTTGGAAGGCACGGGGGAAGGGAAGTTTTAACTTTTCTGAAACAAATACATCTTTTCCTGCCATGTTCTGTAATTCTTTAGAATCAAATATATACCTCACCACTAAATCACCCTGTAACTGGAAACCCGTTTCTGCAAGTTACCTACAGTCCCTTGTAAGAAATTATTTTTCTGCTTAAATTGGTCAGTTTGTTTCTACCACTTGCTCTCACAACCTGACTGGTGTAGTGGATCATTTCCTTCCCTCAGCCTCTGCTTTCTCATGGCCTGTACTGACTCAAGTATCTACCTACCTCCTTCTTTCTGTCTTCCTGCCTTATCTCCTGCTTCCAATGATTTAGCTCTCTCCTCAGACCTCAGAGGAGGACTGGCTGGCCCACCGAATCCCTGTTGCCCCTGTTTGGGCAGAGCTTTGGGTCAGATCATCTCTGAGGTCTTAGCAAGCCTATGGACCAGCTGCCCTTAGGGTGCTCAGCTGTAGTAAAGGGGGGGGGGATGTGGAACTGGGTGAGGGGAGACCCTTTCAGCAAAATAGCAGGCATGAGAAACACTCCAGGGCTTAGTCTGTTCAGAACTGGAGATGATTGTCCCCTTACCTCAGAGCTGGTCACATCACACCTGGAATGTGACCTCCCATTGCAATCCCCAAACCAGGAGAGAGCCCTGGATTAAGTGAGCCCTATCTCACCACAAGAGACTGGAACAAAGAGGGGACAGTTCCCACAAGGGTCAGGTGAGGGAAGGAGGGAGCCCAGAGGACATAATCTTCATCTGTACCTGCTGATGCACTGTCTTAGCAATGACAGGAGCTGAGTTGTTCTGGGTGGCCTGAAAAGCAGCACAGAAACAGATATGAATATTACAAGGGAGCTTGAGACATATTTTCTCCCAGCCAAAGCTGTCCCTCAACAGTCCAGGCAGCCTTTGAAGATAGTGAGCTCTCCGTTATTAGAGGTGTTCAATAGAGCCTGGTTGCAATGGAAAGGATTCCTACAAGATTGAATTGGCTGAACTAGGACTCTTCCAGCCTTGAGCTTTGGTATTTAGAATACATAGTTGAGTGAATGAAGACTGAATGCCTACTTAATACTTGTTGGTTGGATGATGGTTGATTTGTTAAAGAAAGTGATTGATTGAATGAATGAAATGGACAGGCTGTTCCAATAAATAAAAGATATTTGACTGAGTGAAGACTTGTTCATTCTTTGATTAGCTGAATGAAGATTGATTGGTTGAAATGATGAATTAGCAAATACAGAGTGTGGATGAGCAGGCTGGTTGAGTGAAGGTTTGATGGCTGGTAGGATTCAGTTCCTTGATTCCTACTCTATTCTCTCATCTTGCACTTTATCCTGCTTGTCTTTCTTTTCCTTCTAAGTGTAGTCAAGAAGAAATGTTTTCATTTGTGTGCTTGATGTGGAAAATATTGTACGCTAAAGAGCCCTTTTCATAATCAGGATTTCATCTTAGGCAAATTTGATTGCCCAGGCACATGCCTATGGTGACTGGTATAACCTGCTTCAGGACTCAGGGGAGGTGTGAATTTAGCATGTTGGCCAGAGAAGGGCAACTGAAGGTCACACCTGGGGCTTGGCCTGTTTGGTCCCTCACCTGGAGGCAGAAATTACTGTCCTCTCTGTGGGTTAGGAGAGTATGCCTATTTGGCAAGAAAATATCTTCCAAACATCCTTTCAGGGTGCCTAAAATTTCACCAATAGAATCACACCTTCTTTGCACAACTGCAAAATGAGGTGGTACATTCCAACAACCTATTATTTAGATTGCTGTGTTTTGGAGTATGATCCCTGGTAAAACGTGAATGGAATCAGGGAAGGGATGTTTATGAAGCTCTGCTGACTAGATTAACCAACAGTTATTGCCATCAGCTTCTCAGGTCAATTTGGTCTGTCAGCTGAGTTCGGTGTCCCTGTCAGATTCAGAGGGATCAGGGCACAGGCTGGATACATTTTGATAGAGGGTGTGAATGGAAACTAACCTGAGGCTTGAGTACTATGCTGGGATACAGACCTAGGCAGGGGGCGTGGTGGAATGCTGAGGATGAGGAACAGCCGGGGAGCTCTCAGAGGGTATCTGAGAAGGGCTTGCAGGGAACTGAAGTATAGAAAGAGCCTCAGAGACTTTCCCTCCTATTCCCCAGGGTTGTCTTGAGCTGAGTTCAGAAAGGGATAATACACTTGTCTGGTGCCCCTCACCCTGCCCCACTTCTGGGAGCTAGAGAAGCCAAGAACTTGAGAACTACATGTAACTGGTCTGGTCACTCCCCCAGCTTAGGACACAAATTATGCTCACATTTTCCCCCCCATTAGTTACTTGAGCTCCTTCAAGATCTTATCAAGAGGAAGTCCAATCTGCCCCTCTGAGGGCCTTTTCTCCTGCTTCATAGGACTGCTCAAAACTCTCGGGGCTAGTTCATTTCAACCCAGGTTCCTGCAGAGCACCAACCTTGCTCCATCTCGCTGCTCCAAAGCCCCAGCTCTCATTCACACTCCTGAGCTCAGGCAATTTTCTCCAGGGGGAAAGTTGAAAGGGGCTTCTAGGTCTTCAGCAGCAGGGTTGAGTCTTGTCCCCAGTATAAGACTCCTTTCCCACACCATGGAGTTCCCCTTGGGGACCCAACCATCCTTTCTCATTGACCAGTGACCCTTATTGGGGATGGTTATCTGGGGAGAGAGTTGACCAACTTTGAACCTCTCAAGGGCAGGAGCTGGGCCTTCTTCCATCTGTGCCCCGGAAGCTCCTTTCTGCCGGGCTCCGCCTCCCTGTTGGATCTTGGGAGAGGCAGACTTTGTCCGGCCACACAGCGTCCCATTTTGTTCTGCCAAGGCCTATTTACATCTGATAACCTCAAGTGACTGCCAGAACAGAGAGGGCCTCCTCCTCAGCAAAGTCCTGCCCCAAGGACAAAAAATGAGAAGCTTCCTGCCCGTTACACTTGGTCTCCTCCAGTTAGTGCCCCTGAAGGGAAGTGGCTTCAGTGACCATGAGTCAGGGGCATTTTACACTGTGCCACCAGGTAAAGACCTTAAGGGCTTTTGGGTGGGGCAGGGCAGGGAAGGAAGGACCGAGAGAAAGGACTCTCACACGTGAGCACCCTCCACACACATACTCCTCACCAGCCCCTCTCGCCGCCAGTTAACTACCACCAGCGCCTCTCCCAGACCTCACATGGCCTTTGGGTAACTTCTCCTCTGACAAAAGGGCTCTAGAGGCTAAAATGGTTAAAATAAATAAATAAATAAATTCTAGGCCAACCACAGTGAGATACCACCATACTCATCAGGATGGCTATTATTATATAAAATAATAAAAAAGAAAATAACAAGTATCTCCAGCCTGTGTCCCCGGAAGAAGCTGGAACCCTCGCGCATTGCTGGTGGGAGTGTGAAATGGTGCAGCCACTGTGAAAAACAGTTTGGTGGTTCCTCAAAGAGTTAAACATAGAATTATCGTATGATCCAGCAATTTTACTTCTAGGTATATACCCAAAAGAATTGAAAGCTGAGACTCATATTTGTTTTGTCTTTGTTTTTTTTTTTTTAAGATTTTATTTATTTATTTGAGAGAGAGAGACAGAGTTAGCGAGAGAGAGCACGAATGGGGAGGAGAGGGAGAGGGAGAAGCAGGCTTCCCGCTGAGCAGGGAGCCCGGTCATGACCTGAGCTGAAGGCAGATGCTTCACCAACTGAGCCACCCAGGCGCCCTCAAACAGATATTTGTATACCCTTGTTCATATTAGCAATATTCATAAGAGCCAAAAGATGAAAACAACTCAAGTGTCTAGCAACAGATGAATGGATAAGCAAATTGTGATCTATCCATACAATGGAATACTATTCAGCCTTAAAAAGAAATGAAATTCTGACACCTGCTACAACGTGGATGAGCCTTGAAGACAGTAGGCTAAATGAATTAAGTGAGACAAAAAGGGGCAAATACAGGATGATTCCACTTACATGAGGTACTAGAATAGGCAAATTCATAGAGACAGAAAGTAGAATAACAGGGTACCAGGGACTGGGAGGGGAGGGGGAATGGGGGAATTATTGTTAGTTTGATGGGTACAGAGTTTCTGTTTGGGATGATGGGAAATTTCTGGAAATATACAGTCGTGATGGTTGCACAACATCATGAATGTACTTAATGCCACCGAATTGTACACCTGACAATGGTTAAAATGGTAAATTTTTTTGTTCTATATTTTATCAAAAAACAAACCATATCCAAGCCCCTCTTCTTAGCCTGGAGCAAAAATTTGGTAGCCTCACTTCAATTCAAAGGCCCTCCCTCCCCAAAGGTGTAATTTTTGAAGGGGTCGAAGCAGCCTGTGGCCTCTGTTCCACTAGCTGTACTTGGGGCAGAGATAGTCTTTTCTTCCTCTGTGGCTAGGAGAGGAGATGGGATGAGAGATAAGGGAGCAGCAAGCCAGCACCCTGCACAAAGGGACAATTTTCTTCCACTTCATCCTGCCTATACACTGTCTTAATTGGAGGGCTTCTAGGGGCTACAGAGTCCATTTTTTATTGTACAGATGGGAAAAGTGAAGCTCACAGAGAAGGCATGACCTGTCCAAGGTCATATACTTTCCTGACTCACTGCTCAGTGCTCTTTCCCCTGGGCTGGGGTGCTGAGAACAGACCACCTTGAGACTGGCAGTGTTTCTCTGGGAAGTGATGACCTATGACCTCTGGGCTCTGAAGCCTCTTCAGCTAGGCCTGGAAGGGGATCAAGCTACGAAAGTTAGGGTGGTCCCACAGCTGGGTGCAGGGGCAACCACTCCCACCCAGGTCTGGTGGGGATGCTCCACCTACCCCCAAGCATTTCCCTACCGATACTCCCTCCCTTGGCCTCCCTACCCTATTGAGCTCTCCCCTCCCGTCTGACGGTGCTCCCGCCCACTTCTCTAGCCTGTGTCCCCAGGAGACCCCTTCAGGTAAAGGATGACAAGACAGAACAAATTGATGGGTCAGGACTGCAGGGTGCCCAGATTCATTTATTTAGTCCTCAAACTGTCAAGAGCCTGCCAAGTCTCCGGTGAACACTGATTTAGAGGGCATGCATGCCTGTGGCCCAAGTCAGGTGGCCTACAGACACTTCCTCCTACTCCAGCTGTTCTACCTGGCCTAAAATTCCCTGGCCAAGGGACGGAGCTTCACACCTTTTCCTAGCACGGCAGAGAGGTTTAATAGATCCCCACTCCCAGCCCTGGGGGGCACACAGCAAGTTTACACCAGAAGGACTCTGATGAAAAAGGCCTGAGGGCCAGAGTTAACCTCTAGCACAGCTCCTCACTGAGCAGTGCCCAGCATAGCGCTGATTTCCAGAAAGTTCTGTTAAATTAAAAAGCTCTTAATTCCAAGAGAATGTCATCTCCACAATGTCTGAATTAACACAGGCAGCAGGGAGTCTGGAGGGAGAGATGGACAGAAAATATTTACAGTGGGTCAGCAGCAGAGACAGAGGTTAATACAGACCATGGGGTGAGGGATAAAGAGCCTGACCCTGCCTGGGGTGGGGAATTGGGGAATCTCGGAGGGCTTCCTGATGGAGGGGACTCCTAATTTGAAATCTAGGCAATCTATGGGAATTGGGCAGGACCAAGGGGTAGGAGATAGAGAAAGGTGGTCAGGTCAGAGAAAGTAAGTCCAGCATTGCCTGGGGGCCCCTGTGCCTTGAAGCCCCAGTGTGAGCCGGGAAGGGGGTGGGTAAAGGAGAGGGTGGCTCAGGTCCCTCAGTGGAGGGATGGGTGGGGTGGGGTGGGATATGGCCTGTTGGGGAGCCTCAGAGGAGAACCCCACACAAGCGAGGGCTAAGCTCCCTGACCTTGTAGGAGCCCAGGATGTGGAATCCCAGCACCCTGGGAGGAGCCTCCAGGCTTTTAGGTTGTGTCTTAGCTGACAGTGTGACTGGTTATGAGAGCTCTCTTTGGCCTGGTGGTCTTCTTCCTGATGACCTCCAAACCCCTTTGGGTGGCATCCTTTATTTTTGCCTGATACCTGGCGTTCCTGGAGGCTCCACTTCTAGGCCTGTGTCTCTTCCCAGCAGCCCAGAGCAGTACTGGGGTGGGTATGGTATGTGGTGGGTGGGGAGTAGGGGCTGGGGGATGGGTGGGGATAAAAAGGTAGCTCATCACAATTTGGAATCTTGTCTCCTGAGAGCCAGATGAGGTCATGGCGATTGTCTAACCCAAGCTAACCATTTTACAAAAGAAGAAACCTAGACCCACACCTAGAACCAGGTGAGGAGTTGTCCAAGGCTATTTGGTGAGCTGGGAACAGAGACAAAATTAGAACCCAGGCCTTCTGACCCCAACTGAGAGCCTTCTTTCTCTGTCCAGGATCTTGCAGGAAAGAAATAAGCATTTTAGGGGCACCTGGGTGGCTCAGTTGGTTAAGTGTCTACCTTCGGCTCAGGTTGTGATCCCAGGGTCCTGGGATCGAGCCCTGCATCAGGCTCCCTGCTCTTTGGGGAGCCTGCTTCTCCCTCTGCCTCCTTCTGTCTCTCACGAATAAATAAATAAGATCTTAAAAAAAAAAAAAAAAGGAAAGAAAGAAGCATTTTATTTATTTATTTATTCATTTTTTGAAAGAAGCATTTTAGTAGAGCAGTGAGTCTCCGACTTGATAGGTTAGCTTGAGACACTGCACTGAAATTAAACGTGGTCGCTTTAGGAGATTTTTTGGCACGAGTTTGCTGATAAACCCAGATACCAGCACTGACACTTAGAGCTGCTTCTTTTATTAGATGCTCTGCATTCCAACTAAGCTAGAATATTCTCATATTAATTTGTTTAGATTATCATTAAAGTGAAGGTACTGCATTTAAAAATTCAGGTAGAATATTTGTAGCCACTCATGACTGAAGCTGGAAACCCTCAAGAAACTGAGGAGCCTGGTTTGAGGAATTGCTAGGCCAGAAGGACAGATGGTCTTGGGGAGGGGTTGGGAACAGGCCAGCTCTAAGCTGCAGAGTCATTTGTGATGGGACACAGTGTGGGGCTGGACTCCTGTCCTCTGCTTACCCCACACCTCGGCCCTTGCCCTGTGACGGGGCTTGGGAGTGTCTTTCCCCGTGGCTTTGACTACGTGGAAATCTGCAGGTTCCAGACAGAGGTCCGAGTCCTTCCTGAGGCCTTCCTAAGGGATCCTGAGTTGGACATGCCCCTTTCTGGGCCTTGGGTCTTCATCTATAATACAGTGGAGTGGACTTGCTAGGAAGGACTGATGGGGATGGGATGGGAGGGGGGGCAGGAGCATCCATTTGTTAGAGCTGCCCCTGTAAACTGGACAGATTTTCTGGGAGTTGATAGGTCCAGAGCTGAAAAGATCATCTACCCTTTACTCCAATTCTGAGACATCATCTTTCAGAAATAATGCAAGAGGAAAGATATGGCTCTAGAAAAGATTGATAATCACCCTTTAGTTATAACCCAGAGCTTGCCCCCTATCTTGCAGCTTACATTTTTGTCCCTAGATAATCATCTGGTCCTTGTGGCCGCCCTGGGAAACCAACAGGCCTCCTCCAGGCTCCCCCAGGCCCATTTGTCCTCCTCTGCCAAAGTGATCTCAGGGTGTTATTACTGTCTGTGCCCTGTCCCTCCCCCACCCCCGCCCCGCCGAGGAATCTGAGCACAGAGCCTCCAGGGTTGCTTGCTTTCTTTCCATATCCTTAGGGCCCAGCAGCTCACCTAGACCGGAGAAAGCGCTGAAAGGGCTAGCTGAAAGAATTAAAGTAGACCAAATGCTGCAGGCAAACATCCTTCCCCTGAGGCCCTGTAACAGCTCTGCACCTGACTACCCATCAGGAAGCAGATCCATGATCAATGGCAAGTCAGGGACACCGGAGCTTGAACACAGTAGGCCTGAGCACTAGCCTCCAGGGACAGGGAAGGCCAAGGACCTTGATGAAGTGAGAACCAGCACAGAGGCCGCCTTTTCTGGTTCACCCTCTGCTGGCCTCCCAGCTTCTTTGGCTCAGCAATGCCCAGGATTCCGGGCATGTCTGCCTCTGGCCTTCTAAAAATACTCCGGCTGCCCAGCGCCTCCCAGATGTCTGAGAGCTGAGTCTGTGATTTCTCTGCTGGTAATGGGTCAAGCAGCTCAAGCCACTTCCTCTGCTCCCACCACCCAGCCTACCTCCCCACCCCTGGATGGCAGGCGTGGGGAGAGGCCTGACTGCCTGAATGGAGAGATCTCAGACATTGTTGACGACAGCCCCTTCTTGGAACAGATGGGAGAACTGAGGTCCAAGGACTTGCCCGGGACACTCGGACACAAATGTCCGCTCCCCCTCACTCCCAGCACTCTGTTTATGCCTGCTGTCACCCCACTTCTCATATGCTGCCTGCAGTCTGTAAGCTGGATCTGACTTCCCCACTCCAGTTAAACTCCTGTAAGCCCCCAACAGCAGTGGGGGGGGGGGGGCAGGGGGCGGGGCGGGAAATCCCTGTGGTCCCTATGGTCCCTAGAAGAGTGTCTAATCCAGAGCACACGTAAGTAGATGTAGATTGGATTAATGACGCAGTGGCAGCCAGGGCTGTGCACGGAGGCTTGGGCTGGGGGACAGAGCTGGGGTCCTTGTCCAGGGCCAGCCACTGTGCTACTGTATGTCCTCATCAATTGCTCTGGTTGATGCTCAGTTTCATGGGGGTGAATGAGATGGTATCCAAGGACTGAGCCAGCTCTGTTGTTCTGGAGCCATGATCTGATGGCTTATTGCGAATTCCTAGCCCCTCCTCGGCTCCACTGAGTGTAGGGAAGATGATAAGTCCTGCTGGTTCCACCCAGCTCCGGGCTCTCAGCTTCTGCTCCTCCCTCCATGCCTCTGAATATCCCACCTCTGGTCCCATTCTCCTAGGCCCAGCCCCTACAGTGGAGCCACCCTCTGACCCTGCTGCCAGGTGTCCAGGGGTGAACCCACCCCACAACACCCGCCCCCCACTAACCATATGATCTTGGGTAAGGCATTGACATTTTCAGGGCCTCAATTTTATCACCTTTACAAAGGAGAAAATAAGACCCTACCTTAGAGAAATGTCAGGAGGGGCAAAGGAGATTCCATATCTAAGATTTCGGGTCATGAATCTCTTTCCACAGAAAGTCTTCCCTGACCTCCCAGAATAGCTCAGGTGACTTTGCTAGCTCTCCAGTTCTGTCCTCGCCCCAACATCACCTGTCCACACTGTGTGGTCATTGTCTCTCTGATGGGGGCTCCTTGAGGACAGGAGTACACAGGGCTCAGCATAGCATCTTCACAGATGAAGTGCAGGTTAAGTTGGTTGAGCAACAAAGTGAGTAAATAATGCCTCGGGAAAAGGCAAAAGGTTGTGCAGAAGCCAGGGAGTCTGATCTAGGAGGGGCCTGCTTGATGGCAGGCTCTGGTGGTAGGAACACAGAGAGCTTCTTAGAGCCTTTCCCTTCCTTTTCTGGTAAGTTCATTCTTCAAGATCCTGGGACGCATCTCCTTCTCTGAGAACCCTGGTCACTGTCTCACCTGGGCACATGTCACACTCCACTGTAGGGTTTCTTTACATGTCTGTCTCCAGCCTCAGGTCAGTTCCCTGAAGGCAAGACCCTGTTGGATCTTCATACACCAAGCCCTGGAGCCCAATAAAGGTCATGGAGAAAAAATATAGCTGGAGAAATGATTTCTGAATTGGACTCCAGGTTGAACTGCCTGATCTTTTATGCCCTTCCTAGCCTTTGGGATGATATAAGTTACCAAAACGAGAGAGGAGCAGAGGGGCAAGCTATTGTCCTTCTTCCAAAAGTACCCTCCAAGCACATGTGGATTAAGTGTGAGCTGGGGAAAAGGACTGATAAAGAGCAGTGAAAACATATTCCCAAACCCCGTCTTTGTCCCTGGGCTTTTGTCTCTGTTGAGGAAAGGCCACAGAAACTTTAAGTATAAAAGGCCCCTGGGTATCCCAAAGATGTTCCTCAGGCACTTGGTCTGAACCCATTTACTCATATTTTACACATTGGTGTTACGCCTTTGACGATCTTGTTGAAGCAGTTTGAAGGTTAGTTGGCAGCCTCGTTGGGGGCGAGAAGCTGCCGTTGCAGGCAGGCGCTGGGAGAGAATCACCTGACGGGCCAGTAGAAGGGAGAGAGAAAAACAAAGCAATATTACACCGGCAAAAGCCCTCAAGAGCAACACATATTGGGATCATTTAGTTCAGGGTCAAATAAATGCTCCTGGGTAGATCACTGGATTTCTGCTCTGGGAAAAATCGCTTTTGGGGCCTCAGTCTCCCTATTTGCAAAACGAACGGCTTCCATCAAGGGTTCTGAGAGTTTATGATTCTGCAGAAGTTTCTTCACGTGAGGCCTCTCACTCCCCAACTATACAGGTCATAGGAGGTTTCATCAAGGTCCAGGCTCCAGTCTTCTGGGGTGTGGGGTAATGAGGCTTTTCTGCCACAAACTCCCAAGGGTAGAGACTGTCCTTGGGGGAAGTCCACCACGAAGCTGTCTGGGCTGCGGCCCTAAGGAGAAACAACTCCCCAGGAGCTGGCATGGAGGCAGTGGCCCTTGGTATGCTTGCTGCCGACAGAAGGAGTGAAAAGGAAGCCTGGCTGTGAGTACAGCGGAAGTGCCTGAGGTCTGGCAGTTGCTCAGAGTGCTCTGCAGCCAGGAGGGAAGTAAAACTGAGCATCTGGCGGCTTCTACCTTGAAAGCCCATGGGACAGCCACAGGTGAGGCCTCGTGCAGGCCAGTTCTCTGGTCCAGAGGTTGGCTACAGGCCAGGGGAGATCCCTGGAGAGTAGGCTGGGCCCAAGGACTTGGGGGAGGGCAGAGGAAAAGGCCCTAAAGCTGGTTCACGTCCTTGGGCAAATCTCGGTGTCTCCTTGGGCTCAGTTTCCCTACTTGCAAACATGGAATTGGGATTAAGTTTGCCTGTGCCCTAAGTATTTCTGGAAGGGTGGGTATTGGGAATACAGAGACGATTTGGTTGGAAGAAAATCTGGCCTGTTACCTTGCCAGCAAGGGACTCAGTCTGGTGGGGGATAGTTACAGAATTATGGGGTAAATCACGATTATCAACGTACATACAGGTGCTGAATAACTCTCAACAGAGAGCACCTCACCTAGCTTGGGGGCTTGGGGAGAGCTCCAGAGAAGGTTAAGTGACTTGCCCAAGGTCACATAGCAAAAAAGCAGTCCAGCTGGGCCAGACTTGAAAGGAAAGGGAGTTCAGAAAGACATAACTAAATAGAAGTCTGGTCAGCCAGAGCTTAATGCTGTCATCAAGATCTGAACAAGGTTGTCCAGAACAGGAGCATTAATTTTGACCTGATGGCAGGAGGAAGCAGGGGTTTTGGGGGATGGGGGGCTTGCAAAGTAAATTTGAATTTATCAGGCAGAGAAAAGGGGGAAAGGCTGAAAGCAGAGGGAACAGCATATTCAGAAGCGTGAAGCTGCTAAAAAAACTTGAGTTCTGGAAAAATGCATATATATGTTGTGCTGGGAACAAAGCATGTCTAAAATGGTGAAGCTGATGAGGTCAGGTAGGCTGGCAGGAGTCCTGCGGTAAGGGGCCTGGAACGTCATGTTAAGAATGAGGGGCTTAATTTCTAGGGCAGGGGGAGCCATAGAAGAGTCTGGAACAGAGGAGTGCACAGTCAAAATAGCCCATCAGAAGGCTTGCTCTTGCTGCTAGGAGGGCAGAGGAACCGGGTTGGGGGAGAGGTGGTGACAAACGATCGAGGCTACCTACGTCAGTGTCAGGCCTAACCCCTGTTGAGAAATTGAAACTTTTTAGGAGCCTACAGAGGTATGAAGGAAATGAGAACTGAAACCTGGGCCCAACTATGGCTGTGGTCTGGGCAGGTGCGGTTAGCAAGGGAAGTGAAACCGTTGGGCGGACAGGCAGCCCAACCTGGGGGAAGGTGGGATACCCTGTGAGGGAATGTGGGAGCCCTGATCCCAGCTAGGGCAGGGTGAGAGGCTATGTCCTGAGGGAGGCCAAGGGACAGTCTGCCACGGACCACTGTGTGCCCCACCAAGTGTCTGCCCCTCACTCCTGCCCTCAGGAAGCCCACTTCCTTCTGCCAAGTCTTTGTTCAACTGTCTCCTGAACTAAACTTTTCCTCCCTCTTCTCCCTGCCTTTCCAGCACCCTGTGGTTCCCGGCCAGGCCCTGCCCAGCCCTCCAGGAAGCCTGCCCTGAGTGGTGCAGGTTCCTGGCTTCCCACGGCCCTGCTACCCACCTTGCCGAAGCTGGGGTGCAACCATGCTCTGTCTTGAGGCATGTTGTGTTCTGCGGTCTTGGTTCACCATCCCAGTCAATGTTACCTTGCTGCAGGTGCCTCTGTCTCATCAGACTCTGCCCACAGGAGTTCTTTAGGAGTGACAGGAAGTCAGAATCAGACTCTGGGGCCCCCAAAGAAGCCACGTTACACATGCCTTCCCTAGAGCAGGCACATGGGAGGGCTGTTCATGGGCTAGGCTGGTTGGTTCTTTGTTCTGGGAAATTTGTTGAACTAATTGAGCCAAATAGGCAGATCCAGGTGGAGGGTCTTGTATTAGTCAGGAGGCCAGCAGGAAGCAATTCACCTCTCAGGTTCAAGTGAAGAGATTTACTGAAAGATCTGCTGTACTGAGATAGGGTCAGGTGAAGGGAACAAACAGCAGGATGGGGAGGCACCCACCCAGAGACCAGGGCTGAAGGAGGGACAGGAATCGTGTTATTGGAGCCCAGTGAGAAGTAGGGCTGCCTGGCAGGAATGGGATCAAGGAGGAAGTGGGGAAGACATCAAAGAAGGGAGGGAACAGAGGGAGAAATAGCCCAACCTCCCTTCTCTCTCATCCTCTGGTGTCCTGTTGTTTCTCATTTCTCCAAACCCAAGTGGAACCCAGTTGGCCAGGGGGCCTGGTGATGTGGCCCAAAGTTCCCAGCCTCCTAGGGCACAGTGTAGGGCCAAGGGTCTGGCGGGGGGGGGGGGGTAGTTCGTGAAAATAGAGATTAGCTATCTCCAGATATGCCTGAAAAATTGTCACCCAGATGCAATATCTGGATGATGCCTATGGCCTCCACCCAGTCATTTCTCTGTGATCAGTGCTGGGTTGGAGAAGGTTTCTCCGGCTGCCCCAGAGGGAAAAGACCAAGCTTCACCTTTACGTTAATTTTGTTACCATTTAGAAAGCACTGTCTAGTCTTGATTGTTACAGAACTAGAGAATGATAGAGCCAGGGGGGCCTCAAGGGTAACCATCCCAACTTCCACAGTGACTGAGGCCCAGAGAGGGTGAGAGCTGGGCCCAGGGCCACAGGACCCGCACGAGAGGCTGTTGGAGAGGTGTGCAGTAACCAGATGATGCAGTGAGGGCCACACAGCTACAAAGTAGCAGAGCCAAAATTCAAAGTGGTCAGTCTGACTTAAAACTTGACCGAGCTCTTACCCAAGCCCCTAGGCTGAGTGCCTAATGGGCTGGGAAGCAAGGCAATGGAGTTAGTGTGACCCAGCCCAAGGTGCCTTGTCTTTCAGACCTGCCATCCTCTCCTTTTTGGTCAGCACACTCACAGACCTCCACCTGGGAGGAGCAGCAGTGAGGTCATAGGCCCAGTGCAGTGTGTGAGGACAGAGGGCTAAATATGAACAGAAGACAGGTCTGCACAGGCCCTCGGGCACACCCTTCCTTAGGGTGCTGTCCTGGGCCTTCTCTTCTGTGATCTGGCTGCCCACACTTAATGTTCCATGGTTGGTAAACCTTTGGGACTTCAGGCTCCCAAATCCATCCATCCAGCATGCCTTGTCCTAGGTGCTGGGGATACACTGACAAACAAGATCTCCTCTGGAGATCTGTGGGGATGGAAGCATTGATAGGATGGGTGAGATGAGCAAGACATATGCCTGTTACAGAGTGTGATAAACATCCTAAAGGAAGATCGCTTTTCAAAATTTAGAGCAAATATCCAAGCGGGACTCCCAAGACTGCAGTCCACCTTTGTAGGCTCATTTCTTGGGAGACTCAGACTGTCCCCAAACATGGCTCAGCCCATCCAGCCTGTGGTGTTTGCTCTCCTGGGAGTGTCTACCTCCCACGCCTCAAGGCCCACTTCTAAGGCAGCCTCCTGGGGTTCCCTGGTTCAGACAGAGGCAGCCTTCCCCACAACAACTGTAGCACTTGGATTCCGTGCTTTGGAATTTCTTATTCAGGCTCAAACAATAGTGAGGGGATTCTAAATCTTGTCTCTATCAGCTTAATTTTCCATTCTTCCCTTCCTGAACACTATAGGTGCAGTAACCATATGCTCAACTGTGGCAGCCCCGCTCCCAAGGGGAGGGGCTGGGGGAGTCCAGAAACTGTGATAGAGTAGTTAACCTCTGGACACTGGAGTAGGGACAGCTGGGTTCAAATCCTGCTTCTTACTAATTGTGCAATCACAGGCAAGTTACTTACCCTCTCTGAGCCTCAGTTTCTCCATCCTTAAAGTCAGGTTAATGGGGGTGTTGTGAGAGTCAACAGGTTAACACAGTCAAAGCCCTCAGAGCTGCGCCTGGTACTTCATAAGCGTGAAAGAAATGTCAGCTATTGTTATTATAGCTATTATTAGGAGCTAGTGGGTGTGCTTGTAAACAGCTCCTCACACCCAAGCAAAGCTGGTATAGATACGCGGGCTCAACACACAGCAGCACTTAGAGATGGGACAGGGTGGGGAACTGAAACCCCATTTGAGAGATGAACGGAGACTCAGAGAAGGCAGGGCATTCATTCGTCTAACAAATACTTTTTTGGGGGGAGCAATTTCCACATGTCAGGCACCGCCTCTCTTCCCACATCAAACCTACTGAATCCTCAGAGGAGGGCCCTGTGTTTTAAACAAGCAGCCCTAGGTGATTCTCCAGCTTCGGGCGAGTCTGGGTAAATGCTTGGATTGTAGGATATCAGTGCAAACATTTTGCCACATTCCGAGTTTGGACTTGGGTTTTAGGGGGGCTACCATTTTCTGGTGACAGATTGGCATAGACCCTGGGCCTGATTAATTGGGTAGAAATCTCAGGTTGCCACCTATTGGCTGTATGACCTTAGGGTAAACTGGGGCTAATAATAGTACCTACTTCAAAGTTGTTGTGAGAATTAAATTATTTATGTGAATGCTGACACATAGTAACTATTATAAAGTATAAGCTATTATTATTACTGTGCCCAGTGTAGACAAGCATCAGAGAGAAGGCGGGGGTGGCGGATGTGAGGCTTCTCACCCCAGGATTGGCTCTGCCTGTCGCGTTGGCGGTGTCTGTCTCTTCAGGGAGACGCGCCACCTGCTCCCTTGCTCTGGAAGAGCTTTCCTGAGCCAGGGAATTCCCTCCCGTAGCGACTGACAGCAGCTCCCAGCTTCTGATGCCACGTGCTCTGCCCACAGCAGCATGGTGAGAATTAGATCACATCTCGGGGCCAAGGCTGGACCAGAAAGACAGGCAGGCTTAAGTGTTGGAGTGTCCATTTAGGAGCCCTGAAAATGAGAGGGGGGAGGACAGGTCCTGGGGAAGCTCCTCTCTGCAGCCTGGGCCAGTTTTGGCTGAGGGCGGTGCTCAGCTCGCCCAGGCCACAGGCCACAGGCCACAGGCCACGGGTGTGTGGATGTGCTGCAGACAGGGGAAGGGCAGGTGCCCAAGGAGGAGAGGCAGGATGCCAGGGCATCTGCCAGCCCTCCAGGACACTCATTTTGGCCCACTGCCCTCCAGCGGGGAGCAGACAAGCGTGTTTTGTTTTGGCATTAACTGGGCAGGCTGTGGGAAAATAGGCAGCAGGCTTCCCAAGCTGAGTTTCATAGACCAGGGTACAGTGGTCACAGAGCTGCCACCTCCCCATGCTGCTGTCTCTCCCCTACAACTCCCATCTCCTTCCCCTGGTCACTGCCTGACCCCAATTCCCCGCCACCCCGTTCAGCCTGGGGGTCCTCTACACGGAAGGGACTCTCAAAGGGGTGGTGTCTCAAGCCTTCAGGCTGGGCTTTGAAGAAACTCCCTGGTTGAAGTCCCTGTGTTCCAGATGAGGAAATGAAGGTTGAAGGAGGACTGGGACTTCCCGGGTCTTCACAATGAGTCAGGGGCAAAGCTGGGACTGTAGTTGGGCTCAACACCCTCCCATGGGAATTCCTCTTTTTGTGTTTTGTTTTTTTTACTTTTACAAACAAAACCAGAACAAAACGAAGGGAAACTGAAGGAAAACACATGCACACACAAAGGAAGCTCACATTGGTGGGCCAGCATGGTTGCAGGCATTTTATGTAAACATTCCCATTTAATTCCCACCACAACCCTGCAAAAAGTCATTATTCCCCTTTTAAGGACAAAGGGAACTCAGTTGAAGAGATTTCAGAACTTGGTCAAGAACTCAAAGCTAGGCAGAAGAGGAACCAAACATCTCACCCAGGTTTACCTGACCCCAAGTCCCTGTGATGTCAATCCTCCTCCCAATCCTGACTGTTTTATCCATCAGTCCAAGTTTCACAGAGTTGTGATCACAGTGCAGCTCCCAGTGGGAAGGCCCTTGTTGGTGTCCTACATAGGCAGTCACTCAAGCTTCCCTGATGTGTCCCAAGATGGGCAGTCCCTAGCATACATAGCTCCTCAGTTCTTTACAGATCACATAGCTGTGCCCAAAAGGTCACATTCAGCAAGTGGCTGGCAAAGACCTTGGTTTCCTGCTTCCTCATATCAAAACCATGTGACTCTCAGCTCCTACTATAGCCCTGGGACTGGCTGTTCCTCACCCCCACCCAAGCTGTAACACTCCCTGGCACCAGCTGACCAGATAATTCCCTGTCCCAGTGCCTGCCTCTCAGGGACCTACCTCTGGCTTAGACCCCATACTACCACCAGGTGGAATCTGGATCCCTATGATTCTCCTGACCCTGCATGTTCTGGATTCATGGCTATGACCTTTGGTCCATGTGTTGAGATTGGGAGTTCCTGGAGTGCAAGACCTGGGTCTTACCCCAGAGACCTGCTTATGACTGAGCCCAGAAGAAGGGACTTGTTGAGTGATGATGCTAGATAGAATCCAAGGTCTAGTTCTGCCACAAAATCACTTTGTGTCCTAGGGAGCCGCTGCCCTCTTCTGCTGGTCACTGATCTTGAAGCCTCTTTGAGTGGGCTGTGATTCTCTGTCTTGAGAGCTGACTAATGGAGGCACGCTCCCACACCAGGCTTACCAGAGGGCTGTGTTGAGGGGATTAGCTCAGGCAGGAGAAAAAGCTGGTATGTGTGTGTGAGGAGGAGGGCAGGGAGTGGAAATACAGGGAGAAAGGTAACTAGAGTAGTAGGGAGGTAAATGGGGGTAGGGTCCACAGACTGCATTATTTGCAGCAATGTAGCCAGGTAGCCTCAGTGGGGCTCAAACAAGGAATAGCTAGCATCTGGATGGGCTAACAGGTATTCCTGAGCAGCCTGCACCAATGTGAGTGGGGGATAATGATAGAGCAGGAAAGGGAGTAGAGAGGGCTGTGAACCTAGCTACAAGGAGGGTGGGAGGTGACCTGGTGCAGTATGGGCACATGGGATGGTGGCTGCCTTCTCTAGAGCCTTGGATGGAGTGCCAGTCTGTCCTCGGTGGCCACTCTGAACCGTGGTGGGGTGCTATTTACATTCTAGTCATGCTCAAGGGCTGCTGCCCACTTCACATCCCTGGAGTTTCTCCTGGGAGCCCTGTGGAATATTGGAATAGCTCATCTTCCAATGCCTACTCATATGCCCCCTCTAGGCCAGCTTCTAATCCTGGCTCTCACTTAAATTTAGAATCACGTTCCTTCTGGGAGATTGTACAGCAGCATGCACGCTGGAAGAAGAGCATAGCTTCAGAGCCAGAGGGAGCCGGGGCCAGGCCTTAGCTCTCCTGTCCTAGCTGTGTGACCTTGGGCTGGTCATTTTGCTTCTGATCTTCTGTCTGTGAAATCTGTGAAATGGGGTCATATGTACCATGAGAAGTTGTGAAGGTTAGAAATAATGTAAATAGCATGCCTACTTCAATGCCTGAAACATAGAAGAGGCAAAATAAATGGTAGCTGTTATTAATTCCTTCCCAGGGTGAGAATCCCATCTGTGGCCTCCTTGGTGGAAAGGAGCCAACAGCTACTTGCACTGCCCCAGGGATGGGGAAGCTCACCCCCTCTAGGGGCAGCTCTGCCTGGAAAACCTTCCTTAGATGCAGCTGAGACCTGTCCCAGTTCTGTCTCTGGGGCCATAATGCATGCTGCTCTGTGGCCACAGGACAGCTCTGTGGCATTACCTCAAAGAATCTCAAGAGATTTTACATCTGGTAACAGTGCTTATCTGCACTGCAGGAGCAAGGCTCTGGAAGTTCCCAGCCTCATTCAAAGGAGTACGTTTTAAGTCAGGCTTACCTAAATCATAGAAATCCCTTTCCCCATCCCTGTAGAGTTTGGAATATATGGATTGTATTCTCCTGAGTCTGCTTTTTTTCCTGGGTGAACGCTCTCATTTCCTTTGAACAAGAGGCAAATGGGAGAACTGGATTCTGGTCCCAAATCCATCACTTCAGGGCAAATTACTTATCTTCACTGAGTCTCCAGTTCCTCATTTGTAAAATGAATAAAATAACAGTCTCACAGGATTATAGGGAAGATAAGCTCAGAAAAGTAATAGGAAAGTTTGGAGTTTGGGAAAGTCACTTAGTAAATGTTAAACACATTTAAAACAAAAAAACAAGCACATTTTTGAAAAAGCAGTTAGCAGGTCATCTGGTGTTGCCCCTTAGCTTTTTATCATACCTCCAAAGGAAGTCATCCCAGAAAGTCTATGCCGTTCCTCGTTTTAGAATAATGGCAGATCAGGTGGAGGATGCCCCCCTAACTCCACAAAATAGAGCCCCAGGGTTGTACTTCATCTGTGAAGAGCCTACTAAGTTCCAGGCTCATTCACTTACTTTATTCCATAGTTGGGGACCAAGACCCAGAAAAGGCCCGGCTTATCAATGGTAGAGGCTGGATCCCAAAGCTCCCAACATCTAGCAATTTTATACTCCTAGTCCTCACCTCCAGAAAAGAGAGGTGAAGGGAGGATAATCTCTGGGCCAGACTAGTTGCACCCAGGACTAAGATCCCGCAGATCTTTGTTACGCACCTTCTGTGTGCATGACACTGCATCTGGGGAAGCACTGTTACCCCTCCCCCACTCCCCCTCCAGCATTCATGGAATGGCTGGTCTGGAACTCAGCCTTGCTGAAGGCTGAGGCAGATTCTGTCTTGCTAACCTCTGTATCCCCAGTGTCTGGCACAAGGCTTGGCACAAAGCAGGATCTTAGCAAATATCTTTTGAATGAATGATGAATCTGTAAGCATTTATTGAACACTGACTATGTACCAGGCCCTGTGGTAGAAGAAATTCTATTTAATACAACAAGCCTGCAGCGCTGGTATTATATCCCCATTTTACATGGGAGAAAGGCTGAAAGCAGTGAAACTGATTAGCTCAAGGCCTCACAATGAATTGGTGCTGAAGCTGAGATTGGAGCTCAGCCTGGCTACCTCTGGCCTGAGCTCTAACTGCTGCCCCACAGCTGTCAGGGAGCTGGGACTCCGCCCACCTGTTCCATTGCCCCAGGCCTTCCCTGATAAGTGATTGAGGACTCTGGTGAAGGGCTGACTTTTGAATAGCCTCAAGGAAACTAGAAAACACAAGCCTGATCTCCTAGTTCCTACACAATCTGACTCATGCATAGCTCTGATTCTATCACCTTCCTGTATAAGAATCTAGGTAATTCAGTGTGAACAACTTGGATTCAAGTTCCATCTTCCCAATTTCTGGCCACTTGTGGCCTCGGGCAATATACTTGGGTCTCTCCAGGCCTCAGGCACTTTCCTCTTTTGCCTGACTACACTTCTGAGAAACAGGTGTCTGGGACCCCAACTTCTGATGAAACCGTGGGGCGATCTAGTTCACCCTCCACACATTCGTGTGGCTCCGGAAGAGGTATTTTCATTCTCTTAAGGACCTCAAGGGAGGCTGATACCCCTACCCCCAGATGGTCTGGACAGGGCAGGAACGGGGGTGAAGGGGGCTGCCTGGATGAATAGCCTCACTGACAGATGAGGAAGGCAGAGCTTACCCAGCCAGTCAGAGGCAGACAGAGTGGACTGACACCCAGAGGTCCTGTCTACCCAAACGAGCGTCTTCCTTTGCCCCTGCTGCCTCCGCTACTTTTCCTCATGGTTATCACCTGCACCTTTTTTTTTTTTTTTTTAATGACCCATAGAACCCTTCGTGACCCAGAGAGTCTAGTCTTGCTGTGTGACCTACAAAACGTCTCTCCTCTTCTATGGGCACTAGCCTCCCCATTTGTGAATTGGGGTCCTGGTCTTAACGACCTCACGGTTCCCTTCCAGCACAGAGTCCGTGCTCTCTGACGTGAATGCCCTGTAGCAGAGAGCCGTTTTCTTCTTTGCAGGGCAACTAGACATCCCCCTGCCCCGCCCCCGCAGCATTCAGGCACCTGTGGCCGGCTGAGGAAGAACTTGTCCATGTTCGCCCCCGCACGCTTGCCTCTCTGGCCCTCGCATTCGCTCGCCAGACAGGGGTGTTGGAAGACCGAAAAGAAGTAAAAAACGGAACTCCCCTACTGCCACAGGCATACTACCCTCCGCGCCAATGTAAAAACTTCACTCTGAGGGTCGTCCCCTTACACACACAGAGACACACACACACAGAAACACTGCAGCCCAAATGCCGGCAGGACGCGGGGGCGGCTGGTGCGCGTGCGTCGGCGCAGAGCCCTCTCCCGCCCACGTGCGCGGCCCCGATCGGAGGCGCGCGCCCGGTCGCCTGGCGGGAAAGCGCGCGTGAAGCCCCCGGCTGGCTCTCGGTGTGGGGGAGGGAGGACAGGAGGCGTTTGGAACGTGCCACTCTCGGAGACAACGGGGGGATTTCCGTGCTCCACTAGCGTTTCTACCCCTCCTATTCGCCGACCGATCCGTTAGTTCCCCCACGTCCCCCGCCGAGATCCGAAACCCCGCGCCGCGGCCAAGCTCCCTCCCTACAGCGTGGCCCGGCCCCTGGAACCCGGCTCTGGACTGAGTTGTCCCTTCTGCCGCCGGAGCGGGGCGCTGCGCCACACGGTGGGGCCGGAAATTCCCGCGGCCCGAGTGGAGGAGCCGAAGCCGAGAGCGCGGCACCGCCTTCCACCTCCCCGGGCCGGGCGGGGGCGTCGGGCCCAGCGAGGGCTGGGCTGGGCTGCTTGAGTGGGGGCGGGGGGCCGCGTCTGCGAGGAGCTGCGGCGCCGGCGGGCGGGGAGCGAGACGACGCTGCTGCTCGAGAGCCGCTCGGCGAGCTAGGAGACCCTGCGCCCCGGCTCCTGGGCCCCCGCCCCCTCGCGGTCTCCGCCTCCTTCCCTCACACACCCCCGGGCCGCCGGAGCCCCAGGCCTTCCCGGGCTCCTGCTCCTTCTCTTCACATTCGCCCTCCGACCCGGGTCCTCCAGCCGCCCGCCGGCCTTGCTTTGCTCCCTGCCGGGCGAGTCCTCGTTCTCAGACTCTCCTTACACACACACACACACACACACACACGCTTGCCGAGCCGCCACTCCTCACGGCCCCCCATCTCCTCGTCCTAGCTGACGCCGCCGTCGGGGGAGGATTGATGTCCCTTCAGCATCATGCAGCCGCCGCCGAGGAAGGTGAGGGTGCAGTTGGGGGGCTTTGGGGTTTGGGATGGATGTGTACAAGGGACGCGGCTGGGGCGCCCCCTCCCCCTTTCCGCAAGGGGCCGTGACCGCCGTCGCCTCGGGCTTGTCACTGAGTTGCCGCCGGCTCCAGGCGAGGGCCACGCGAATGAGGTGTCTTTCCGACGAAGGGGCGGCCCGGGCTCGTCCCCTCCACAGCACGGGAGACCCCTAGACATTTCACAAGAGTTTCGGGTGTGCATTTGTGTGTGTGCGCGCGCATGGCAGTGCTGCTCGCTGCAAAGTGCATTCTCGGGGCTGCACCGAGGGGAGGCGGGGAGCCCCTGCAGCTTTGCAGAGCCTGTGCTTGTGTGATTGTTTAGTCTGCGCCAGGTTTGAGCCCTCCAGCAGCTTGTCGCCACCCTCGCCCATTTGATAATTTTCAGGGAATTTGTTTCCAGCCTAGCCGTAAGGTTCGGCCTGCTTTTCCCACGGGGCGGCCGAAAAGAAGTTGGACTAGTCACCGCCCCCCACCCCAGGGGAAAACAAATTAAGCCTTTCTCCCCCCACACCCAATCGTGTCCCGCCCCTCCAGCTAGGGGGCCGGGAGGCGGTGGTGCTGCCCCCGGAGAGCGAGAACCGGGCAGTGTGTGGCGTGTGCACCGCGATCTGGGCTTGGGGTGGGAGTGACGGGTGCTCTCGGCGTGTCAGCGGCTCCCCCCTGCGCCCTTCGAGAACTGTTTCACTGCCCTCTTCCCCAGCGTTCCCAAGGGCTGAGGCTGTGTCCTTGTCTTTTTAATCCTGCAGATGGTTACTGTCTACTCAGGGCATTGGGTGGAGAAGGCTGTTCTGTCCTCCCCTCGTGGGCAAACATTTGCCGAATGCCTAACTCGCTCGTGTCTGCTTCTTCTTTTTCTCTTTCTTAATCCGGGTTTCTCCAGTTAAGTGACTCTTTTCTTTCACACATGTACCCCCACCCCTCCGAGTTAGCCCGGCTCCGCCGCGGCGGGGATTCCAGGCCCACTGTAACCTGGAACCCTGGGGTCCAGGCCTGGCTGGCGAGGCACTGGACAGCTTGCATTTGCTGTTCTGTTTGAAGTGGAGCCGCCACGGGGACCGGCTTGCTGGGGTGGCTTAAAAGCACTGCACATGCTGGAAGGTCACTTTTGCTTTCTCCTTTGTGAGAAAGAGATTGTGATTTGATGCGCTGTCAGCGAGTTGGCATCATCCTGAGACACTGTGCTTTCTCGCAGCCATTATGGAATAATTTATGTAGTCAATTTATGCATATAATTTCATGATTGTGTAAATTTTGGCCATTATACATTAGGCATTCCTATAGTCACTTCTGCCATCTATACTCAGCTCACCTCTCCTGGTGGTTAAAATCTTTGAATCTTTTTTGGAAGAAATAGAAGATAGACTCTTCAAACTCTAAGAAGACCTACTACATTATGTACTGAGCTTGTGCATGAAAAGGAATGACTGGCAGTTTATTTTGCACCTCCTTAATCTGTAATTTTTATAGTCTTTTACTTTCATTTAACCTCTTTCAGGATATTTGGCTAGATTTCTTATTAAGTGTCCTCAGTAAACAAAATTAGGTGGCTAATAATGGATTTATGGCCTTTAGGGGAGAAGTGAGCAAGAGGTATATATTCTGACGGGTATTAAGTATTTTGCTTAAGTACTTTGTTGTTAAAGTTGCAGTATGGCCTTCATAATATATGGTATATTTTAGGTGAAAGTTACACAAGAACTGAAGAACACTCAAGTTGAGCAGATGACAAAACTTCAAGCCAAACATCAAGCAGAATGTGATTTACTTGAAGATATGAGGTAAGGTTATAGTAAATAGTTTGAGAACTTTTATATCTTTGTTTCAAAGAACCATTGAATTACCAAGCCCCAGGAACTGATGATGGAATTTCCTTTTGGATTTCCTGCTTTAAGGCTGTTAGAGCTTTGACTCAGCTAGAAATTATAACTGGAACTAACGCAATACAAACTTTTTTTTTTCCTTTAGTGGCGGGACCTATAACCTATATACTATCATGAAAAAACAAGGATCTTAAAAATTTATTAGTCAAATTATAATCATTAAAGTAGAAATTCTTATTTAAATAATCTTTCCACTGAATTGTAACATTTACTGACCTTAGTGATTTCACAGAGATTTTTAAACTGACACCTCTGGTTAATGGTTAATATCTGGGGGTGAGCCTGTCAACCTCAGATGATTGCACACTAACTAGCACTATTTGTTAGAACATGACAAATATAATTTTCTCTTTGAACATTAAATTTAGTGGGAAATGTGTATCATATTTTTTCATTAAAGTTACCTGTATTCGTAAGCATTGTGAAAATCAGTATCTTTATAGAGGGAAGCATGACTCATTTTATTGAAAGAGACACCACTGTTTTAACAATCCTGTAATACAAATTGACAGCTCAACAAACATATTTTTATAAAGGATGGAAGATAATTTGCATGTTGAAACAGAGTGGCTACAATTCTTTTTTTTTTTTAAGATTTTATTTATGTATTTGACAGAGAGAGAGAGGGAGCACAAGCAGGGGGAGTGGGAGAGGGAGAAGCAGGCTTCCCGCAGAGCAGGGAGCCCCATGTGGGACTCGACCCCAGGAACCTGGGATCATGACCTGAGCCGAAGGCAGACGCTTAACGACTGAGCCACCCAGGCGCCCGAGTGGCTACAATTCTTAATTCCCTTTAGTAACACATTTATCAAATTGGAGTTGGGTCTGTAAGCTCTGTCAGTTGCCTGTTTTCTCCTGTGGTGCATAACCTCATGTTGATTTTGTGAAAAATATGAACTGTGTGTTGTTATAATAAAATTATGTGTTTGGATAGTCGAATTGTTTGGAGCCCAAAGATTTTAATTTAAAGAGTTCCTTTTTTCCTGCCCCATATTTAATTTAGGTACTATTTGTGACTATTTCTACTGTCTACTTGTAACTAGGGCATATATATTTAGTCTTATCCAAAGTTGGAAATACCAAGATCATTGTTTTCTCACCGGGAAGTATTCTATTTTAATTCTGCATTTGTTTCTTTTTGTTTTTCATGTGGCCACAGGGGAATTTTTAGACTTAAATAATTCCTGTGCAAAATACCTGGAACTCTTCATAAGGTTAAAAATGAAAAGTTTTAAACATTTATTAAGTGAAATAAGGTATTTTAGTAGAAATCTCTAAGTGAAGAAAGTAATAAATTTTCAGAAGCAGTTTAGAAAGGCCAAATTAGTGTGTAAGTGAAAATTCCCTGTGGGGTATGGAAGGTCAGTGGTCATTAAGTCCTGTGATTATATCTTCTAAAGACTTCTTGTTTACATTCTTTTCTTTTTTTCCCCTATTGCCTATACCTTGGTACCCGAGCTTATGGTCAAGGATAGGGACACACAGTCACTGCTAAGTTGATATAGGTTGTTCTGCTTCTGTTATTTAGTTGTTTGTATTATTGCCGACCCCATCACATTTCACTTGCGTTATTGCAATAATATCCTAACTGTTGCAGTAGTGTTCTCATATCTCCTACCCCTCAATCTCTTCTTTTAAGTCTGTCTTCCACATTGTCACCAGTTAGCTTTCTTTCCTTTTCTTTTCTTTTTTAAAGATTTTATTTATTTGATCGAGAGAGAGCACACGCAGGAGCACGGGGGAGGAGCTGAGGAAGAGGGAGAAGTAGACTCCTCGTTGAGCAGGGAGTCCGGACTTGATCTCAGGACCCTGAGATCATGACCTGAGCCAAAAGCAGATGCTTCACCGACTGAGCCACCCAGGCGCCCCACCAGTTAGCTTTCTAAAAACATTGTTTATGGGGTGGCTCAGTTGGTGAAGTGGCTGCCTTCGGCTCAGGTCATGATCTCGGGGTCCTGGGATCGAGCCCCACATCGGGCTCCCTGCTCATAGGGGAGCCTGCTTCTCCCTCTCCATCTGCCTGCAGCTCCCCCTGCTTGTGCTCTCTCTCTCACTCTCTCTGTGTCAAATAAATAAAATCTTAAAAAAAAAACATTGTTTATTATATACTGGGTTCTCTATGGCCTTCTAGATAAAGACTACACATCTTGTAGTATATGGCCCTCTGCATCCTAGCCACAAGCTTCCTTTCCTGGTGTAATTACTGCCATTTCATGCTTATTCATCCTTCCTTCTTACTCCCTTTGCCCTGGCCACTCAGGACTTCTAGTTATCTAATTGTGCTCTGTACATTCATGCCTTTATATGTGCCGTTCTCTTTGCCTGCTGATATCCTTCCTCCCACTTTGTCACCTGGCAAATTAATGGTTGCCACTAAGTTTGCAAGTTGTTGTTCACTGTGATCTCAGAGGATTTTGATTTTGCACTTGCTTTTGGCTTCCCCCTTCATGTGAATTCCTTGAAGTCAGGGGGTAAGTCTTAATTCGTTTTTGTGTCTTTGTACCCTTTGTTTAGGCTGGCAGAATTGTTAAATGAATGTAACTGGTTATATTTAAATGCACCTTACTTGTTTTTAGGTGAAATGTTTTATTGCTCTGTTTGTAGGGGGCTAGAGTGGTGTCTGTTTGGCTTGTGTTATACTTTGATTCATGTGGGCACTTTAAGACATACCGTGCTAGGGGCGCTTGGGTGGCTCAGATGGTTAAGCGTCTGCCTTCGGCTCAGGTCATGATCCCAGGGTCCTGGGATCGAGCCCCTCATCGGGCTCCTGGCTCGGCGGGGAGCCTGCTTCTCCCTCTCCCCCTGCTCATGCTCTCTCTCTCTATCTCTGTGTCTCAAATGAATTAAAAAAAAAAAAATCTTTAAAAAAAAAACAACGTACTGTGCTATTTGATGTTGAATATATCTATATTTACATATATATAAATACATAGATTGTTGGTGTTCCAAAATTAGTACATTCTTTATTCGAATGATGTATGTTCTTCTTTTATATTAAATTATTGGAATGAATCCCTTCACTCCTATGTAGTTGTGAGCAGAATACTATATTACCTCCTAAAAGGTGAGTTTAGGTTTCTGATTTTTGTTTTTCAATGATAATATTGAATTGGAAGTTGAAAATTGCATACTCTTGATATTCATAATAACTTTAGTTGCTTGAGGAAGGGGGTAGTCTGGCTTTTCTGGTCTGTCCTAGCAAATAGAACGACATTTAAAAATTCATCAGAAATCTCTGAACTTGAGTTTTTATATGTATTATATTGTAAAAGATCTTGCTTGCTGCTTTTCCTTTTTTTTTTTTTCAAGTAATCTCTACCCCCAATGTGGTACTTGAACTCACAACCTGGAAATCAAGAGTTGCATGCTATAGGGACTGAGCCAGCCAGGTGCCTCTGCTTTTCTTTTTTTGAGGTTCCCATCACCCTCCTCCCCAAAACCCCACAAATAGTAGTCCTTCTCACCGATACCCCAACCAGTATTATGCTCTATTTAAGTTAGTGTGAATTCACTCAAAAAAAGTGCAAATAGCTTCTCTTAAGATAAAGAAATTGTTAGTAGGCAGAGAATAATTTTTATGACTTTAAAAAGAGGGAAAAACTAAAAGACCACAATAATTATTAAGCTGTAAGTAGGAGATGTAATGGGAGATGTAGTGTATTAAGCTGTAAATAAGAGAATTTCATGCTGGGTTATGGCTAGTTTCCACTCCCTTCCCCCCTTTTCATCTTGTGGAATTTTGAAGGGAGGAAACCAATTATGATACAGTATTTTTCCTTTGCTCTCCCCCCCTTCAGTTCGTTTGTTCCAGGGATCTATTTGGAAGCTGGTGTGTTGGGAGTAAAATATGAGAAGGAAAGATAATTCATTTGTTGTTAATCAGGGACATTCCATGCTTTGGGGAGATTTTATACTGAAGTGTTTCCTGTTGACTTTTGCTTAGACAAGCAAACTTTACTTCTTTTTAGTTTATTATTACTATTTTTTCTCTCTTTGCTTTCTTTTTTTTTTTTTTTTTTTTTAAGATTTTTTTTTTTAAAGATTTTATTTATTTATTTGAGAGAGAGAGAATGAGAGAGAGCACATGAGAGGGGGGAGGGGCAGAGGGAGAAGCAGACTCCCTGCTGAGCAGGGAGCCTGATGCGGGACTCGATCCAGGGACTCCAGGATCATGACCTGAGCCGAAGGCAGTCGCTTAACCAACTGAGCCACCCAGGCGCCCTCTCTCTTTGCTTTCTAAGACAACTTATAAGTTTCTAAATACTACAGCCTATGTATTATTTATTAATACTATATATTTAGCATTGTTTATTCTCATGATATACTAAGAGTCAATAAAGAAAGTTCTTTGCAGGAATCCTCAACATAAAGAACTACCTTCTTAGCAGACATTTTTAGGTCATTGTATAACATGGAAAAATCATAGAATTTTAGAGTCTGTTGAACACTGTCATATTTGTCAATGAAAATGGAAACTGAGGCACAGTGAGATGAAGTGAATCATATTGAGAAAAAATGCTAAGCTATTTCTCTAATTTCTAGACTAGTGCACTATTCTGTTTCTCTGTATTATCCAAGCTTTTAATCAAGGAAATCATCATAAGTCCCTTTTCTTGAAACATTTTGCCTATCAAAAAGCACATTTTAACTAATAATTTTTCTTATTTTTTACTTTTCATACATCAAACTGTCAATCAGCTTTGAATCATTATTTTAAAACTACTAACATGAATCCAGACAAAGGCAAAGATACTTGAAACTTTACCTCGGAGAAGCCTGAGTGTATGGTTCCTCACAGATGTTCTGAAAAATGGAAACTGGCTTAAGAAGCACCTGTCCTTTCTTTGTGGACACCTGGAGGTCTAGTGACCTCAAGTGAGGAATTACTGTACTATATGATACCTTCTCTAAACTGTAGGTTTGTGGGACTCATTGGGGATTGGATTCTTGTCTGTTTATGGATACTCTGAGAATTTTTTCATTGTCTCAGAGACTGTTATGTCTAGAAGGGAACCTTAGAAGTAATCTGGTCTAGACTGTTTTTTTTAAGGTTTTATTGAGATACAATTCACATACCATACAATTAACCTATTTAAAGTTTTTTAGTATATTCATAGGATTGTACAACCATCAACACTTTAATTTGAGAACATTTTTGCTTCCCCAAAAAGAAACTCTGTACTTTTTAGCAGTTACTTCCATAATTTTCTCCAGCCTTGAGCAGTTATTTTCTTTCCCTAAAGAAGTGGAATCTGTAAGAATGGAATCATTCAATGTGTGGTCTTCTGTGACTGGCTCTTACTTAGCATAATGTTTTCAAGGTTCATCCATGTTAACAGCATTAGTACTTCATTCCTTTTTATTGCCGAATAATACTCTGCTGGATGGATATACCACCACATTTCATTAACTCACTTATTAGTTGATAGATTTTTGGCTATTATGAATAATGTTCCTTTGAACATTCATGTACAAATTTTTGTGTGGACTTCTGTTTTCATTTATCTTGAGTATAAATCTGGTAGTGGAATTGCGGGGTCATATGGTAACTATGTTTAACTTTTTGAGGAACTTTCAGACTGATTTCCAAAGTGGCTCCATTTTATATTCCCACTAGCAGTCATCTTATGAAGGTTCTAGTTTCTCCACATCATTGCCAATGCTTGTTATTGTCTGTCTTTTGATTATAGCCATCCTAGGGGGTGGGAAGTGGTATCATTGTGGCTTTTATTTGCATTTCTCTAGTAGTCTGTGATATTGAGCATTTTTTCATGTGTTTATTGGCCATTTGTATATCTTTAAATGTCTATTCAGATCTTTTGCCCATTTTTTTTAATCGGGTTATTTGTCTTATTGCATTATAAGAGTTCTTTATGTATATGTATGTGTGTGTATATATATATGTAAGTTATTTGATTTGCACATATATACAGTATTTGCAATATTTTTCCCACTCTGGAAGAATCACCTGAAGTGATTCAGACATGCATTAAATTTTGAGAATTACTGAAGCAGTGGAAAGAATAAGGACTTTGAAGGTAGACCAGAGATTGAAACCCAACTCTGCCACTTATTAATTGTGTAATCTTGGACAAGTTACTAAGGTTCTGTGAGCCTCATATTTCATGTATGTAAAACAGGGTTAACCCTTTTGCTTTTCTGTAAAAGTTAAATGAGATGTGTGAAATGCTGAGCATGGTAGATCTTCAGCATTGGTAGCTGCTATTGTTGGTGGAAATTAGAGCCTGGGAAGAGGGATGTTGTCTTATTCAAGGTAACAGTGGAGGTTTTTGTGTTTCATTAATTCTAAGAAGCACAGTTTTGTTTTGTTTTTTACATTCTTTTGAAATCCAGATACATCTTAGAGTTGCTTTTGGCTTTGATGTAGTTGTCAATGTCTCTTCATGCATAGACTTGAAGAATACGTATTGGCAGGCTTGAAAGAAAATCTCAGAGTTAATGGTTGGAATTACAAATGTTGGGTCACCTGGGCTTTTGATGGCACATAGGATGATATTGTGTGGAAAAATATAGGTATCAATGATTGATTCAAAACAGTGGTTCAGGGGCGCCGGGGTGGCTCAGTTGTTAAGCGTCTGCCTTCAGCTAAGGTCATGGTCCTGGGGTCCTGGGATCGAGCCCCGCATCGGGCTCCCTGCTCGGCAGGAAGCCTGCTTCTCCCTCTCCCTCTGCCTGCCTCTCTGCCTGCTTGTGCTCTCTCTCTCTCTCTCTGTCAAATAAATAAAATCTTTTTTTTTTTTTTAAAGATTTTATTTATTTATTTGAGAGAGAGAATGAGATAGAGAGAGAGAGCATGAGGGGGGGAGGGTCAGAGAGAGAAGCAGACTCCCTGCTGAGCAGGGAGCCCGACGTGGGACTCGATCCCAGGACTCCAGGATCATGACCTGAGCCGAAGGCAGTCGCTTAACCAACTGAGCCACCCAGGCGCCCTCAAATAAATAAAATCTTAAAAAAAAAAAAAAAGTGGTTCAGAAGAGCTTGACTCCTGAGTGTGACCAGTTTATGCATCAGTTTATTTTTTCTTTTTTAAAATTATGCACGAGAGTAATGTATACTAAAAATCTGACTAAGTTTAAAAGCACTCTTTTAATAAGTATAAATAAAAATTGTAATTGATAGGGTATTGTATAAATTTAGTTGGCAGCATTTTTTTCTTAGTGGAACATAATGTGTCTTGGAACCAGTGTCGTTTTTGATATGAAAACTGGAAGTAGCTAATCAGATACTGGACCCAGGTCTTTTTTCATTCATTCAAAAGTTATATTGCTTCTCAGTTCAGTGTTTTTTCCTTTTTTTTTTTTAATTTTAAAATTTATTTTTTTTAGGGGGAGCGAGAGGGAGAAAGAGAATTTTTTTAAGTTTCAGAGGTAGAGTTCAGTCTTATGTAACACCCAGTGCTCATTACATCACATGCCCTCCTTAATGTCCCTCACCCAGTTACCCCCTCCCCCCTTCAGCAACTTTCAGTTTGTTTCCTATGATTAAGAGTCTCTTATGGTTTGGGGAGAGAGAGAATCTTAAGCTGGGCATGGAGCCTGATTCGGGGCTTGATCTCGCAACCCTGAGATAATGATCTGAGCCAAAATCGAGTCGGACACTTAACCAGTTGGGCCACCCAGGTGCCCCTCAATTCAGTATTCTTTCAAATGAGAATTTAAAAGTGATGTAAATCGTAAGGGGAGAATTTTTAAAAATAGGGCTACATGGAAAAAGATCAAGTAGGACCTTACTTAGCATTTCTTTGAATGAGAGGAAATAAAAAAGATTACTTGATTTTAAAATGAAAGGATATCATGGAACTTTAACTAATGAAATGAATTTACATTTTAAATATATATCTGGGTGCCTGGGTGGCTCAGTTGGTTAAGCGACTGCCTTCGGCTCAGGTCATGATCCGGGAGTCCCGGGATCAAGTCCTGCAATGGGCTTCCTGCTCAGCGGGAAGTCTGCTTCTCCCTCTGACTCTCCCCCCTCTCATGCTCATTCTCTGTCTCTCAAATAAATAAATAAATTCTTTTAAAAAAATTAAAAAAAATATATACTTCCACATTATGGTCAGTTCTGGACCACATTATGGTCAGTTCTGGAGGGGAGACTAAGAGTAGGACGTACAAACTAGGCAGAGGAGGAAATAGGGAAATACATTTTGAAAGAATCTGTTAACTAAAACTTTTTGTCACAGACCACTGCTTACTTGAAAGAGTCAGGGTTTTAACGATACCTTTTCCTATTGCTATTTAGTGGTTTATGAGCTCATAAGCCATTGTTCATTGATTCTTATCTGCTCCTAAAATATGAAAATTTGGTTCTGGATGGGATGGCTATTGCAGCCCACTGCAGAAGTTGTTTTATGATTTATAGATTTGAACAGGGGATACTTTGATGAGCCAGATGAAATTAAACTAAGGCTTAGTAATGAAAGTTACCCACCACTTGGGTTAAGAATAGAAGTGTTGGAAGAATTTTTGTGTGCATTTTTTTATTTTGGTCTTTTTAACCATACCCGGGTATATAAATATGAGAGACAATGAAGGTGATCTGTGTGGTAGGGTACCTGTGATACACTAGAACGAGCACTAGCTTAGAATCATACAACCGGGGTATGAATCCTAGTCTTAATCTCTTATTAACTGTGTGACTTTGGCCCTAAATCACCACAGGTCACTTAAACTTCTCTGAGCCTCATGTATCTTATCTGTAAAATGGTAATAATTATAATATCTTATGGGATTATTTTGATAATTAAAACAAAGTAATGCATATAAAAGCTCTCTTGCATAGTGACATAATACATGCTCAGTGAATGCATGTGGATTGTAATTTTAAGTAATTGAGAACATCAGTTCAGAATTAGGGTCTGTGACTTATCCCCTAAAGAGTTAACTTGTGGGTTAAAAATGCAATGAGCCTTAAAGATAAATTGTTCAAGTAATACTAAGAATTTCCTTCACCAAGTTCAGTAGTCCTAGGTACCTTCTATTTTTCTGTGTGTTGGTTATGATTCTTCTCATGATTGCTGGATGGCTTCTGCAACTCTAAGCATGATAATCTTATACAACAACGGTTAGTGGAGGAAGAGGAGGGAAGGGCAGTTTATCTTTAATGCAAATTTTCCTTCCCTTCTTCTCTTTCCTCTGAGAAGACAATTTCTACCAGAAATGATCCCAGTAGACTTTCCCTTATATCTTATGGGCTGACTTTGCTTCATCTGCCTGTGCATGCCTAGTTGCAAAGGAGGCTGGGGATATGATTATATTCTTGGAGAGGTGGTCTTTGCCAGCAAGAAATAACGTATTGATGGCAGTGATATGGCTTTTGCCACATTACTGTTTTGCCCTGTTTGCCACAGGGACCAATTTCTAAGTTACTTCTAGTGTTTCCCATAAAAGTGTAAAAAATGTGTTGGGGTTTAATTGTGCAAGATATAGCTGGAATAAGGAATTCCTTAGAAAACACTTGTATGAAGGAGGGGAAATCGGAGGGGTAGACGAACCATGAGAGACGATGGACTCTGGAAAACAAACTGAGGGTTCTAGAGGGGAGGGGGGTGGGAGGATGGGTTAGCCTGGTGATGGGTATTAAAGAGGGCACGTTCTGCATGGAGCACTGGGTGTTATGCACAAACAATGAATCATGGAACACTACATCTAAAACTAATGATGTAATGTATGGGGATTAACATAACAATAAAAAATTTAAAAAAAAAGAAAAAAGAAAACACTTGTATGCATTCCTACCAACTTCTTTTGAATTCAGTCTTAGGTCAGGAGTAGGTTTTTGTATTTACCGTAGGTAATGGCCCAACAGGCCAGGCCCAACAGGCCTCTTAGTATTCTCCTCTTAGCAATATAGGAGTGGTTAAAAATCTCGCCACTTTTGTTCTTCTGATAATTTAGAGAAATGGTGGCCTAAGGGCCCTCCAGGCAGTTGTGGTTTTGCTGAACTTCTTTTACTTCTCAGGTGAAAGCATTAATAAGTAGTGAAGTGTCTAAACTGAAAGCAGAGAAGGACAAATAAGAGCTAGAATTACTCCTAGCTGAATAATTTGCCCCTTAATAATTGAGGATTGGCAATTCGGTCTTGGAAATATAAAGTACTTGAGGAGGCCTGTGGTGGTAAGTTGATGTTTTTCTTTGTAAATTTTTTGAATGTTCATTTGAATTTCACAGATCCCATTCTGTTTTATTGGTGTCAGTCCTCAGGAATGATCTGATGCATAAGCAGGAGTTAGTTTCTAAGTCTGGTTTGTGCTGTCCATTCTTCAGTGACTAATTTGGGAACTAGGCACAGAAACTTGTAACCCTGTCTTTTGTTCCATTGCTGCAGATTTCCTGTCATGTGTTGGTCCGGACTGACTTAATAGAACCTTAGCTGATAGTTTTAGTTCATCTTATTTTGTCTTCACAGTATTCCTTTGTCATGCTTTATTTTAACATTCCATTTGATCCTTTTTTTTTTGGCATTCACATGTCTTGTCATCTGGATGTTTTCTGTTTTGTGAACTTTGACATATTCCCGATTCAAAAAGAAAATGTTATTTCTGGTGTTAGGAAAAATGTTACCATGTCTGTGGTTCCACAGGAAACAATTGGGAGCATATATTCCTTGATTATATTTTAGTGGTATTTGTTTTTCCCTCTTTGGTGGTTGGAGAATGGGGGCGAGAGGCAGAGACTTTTTATTATATACCTTTTTTTTATGTTTTGCATTTGTAGGTAAAATTGACTACTCTGAAGACTAAAATTAAATGATTCGGTATTGCTAAACATTTGGCTTTTAATTAATTTTTAGTGAAGTTATTTTTATATTATTTTTATATTTACAGACTGCGGTTTATTTCTAATATGTACAAATATTAAGAATACTTGATTTATAAACTTCTTTTCTTAAAATGATGGATCTTCAGCTGATTATAGTTCATAGTTGGAGAAACAGGCTCTGGGTACTACTGTGTTTCTTTCTTTCTGCATTGTGGAATTTTTTTATTCTGAAACAAGTACACGTATTAGGTGGTTAGATTCCTGTCCAGCCTCAAATTTTATTTTAGCTAAATTTATCCAAAGGTTCTACATTATAGTCATATTTTAAAATATTTTAAATAATATTTAAAAAATATAGTCATATTTTATAATGTTATTTCTGTGGTAAAATGTATTTTGCATTATAAGCCAACTTCTTCCCTGGGGGAATTGTTTTCTGTTTTACTATAGAGGTATTTATGTAATAGTTTCCTTAGCTATATTGAGCAAATTGAGTATTTTTTAGTACTGCCCTTTCTTCTCTTGCATTTTTAGCTGTACCTCTTTCTATTTTTCAAGTGGCTGTTCTAGGTGTTACACCATGCATCTTTATCACAGTATACTTAGAGTTAATATTATAGCGTCCACCTAAGACGCTTACAAGCAGTCGAATTCTAATTACTTCGTCCCAGACTTGGTGCTGCATACTTTATAAACTTCGTAATACGATGTTAGTTTTACTTTAAACTCAGTTAACTTTTGAAGAGATTAAGATATAGAAAAAAGTCTTATTTTTACCAATTTTGACTTTTCTTTCCTTACCCAGACCAGTACATAGGTTTGAGTTTCCGTCTGGTATCATTTCCTTTGGGCTGAAGAACTTCCTTCAGCGTTTCTAGTGAGTTTTGGTGACAGTTCTCTTAGCTTTCACTTGTCTGAAAATGTCTTTATTTTACCCTCATTTATGGAAGATAATTTTTGCAGGATATTGAATTCTAGGTTGACAGTTGGGCCACTCCATTGTCTTTTGGCTTTTATTGTTTCTGATGAGAAGTTACCTATTATTTATATACTTGTTCTCTTCTCTGTAATGTGCCCTTTTTTCCTCATTGATAGCGTCTTTCCTCTTTATCTTTGTTTTTTTGCAGTTTGAGTGTGATGTGACTAATGTGGTATCTTTGTAATTATCCTGCTGGCTGTTCACTGAGCTTTTTGGATCCATAGGTCATATTTTTAACAAACCTGGGAAATTTGGGGCCGTTACTTATTTCTTCAAATATTTTTTTCTGCTCCATTTTCTCTTCTTTCCTTTTTTGGGTTCCAACGATTTGCATATGTTAAACTGTTTGATAATAACCCGTGTTTTTCAGAGTGGATAGTTTCTCTTGATTTGTTTTCTGGCTCATTGGCCCTTCTGTAATTAAAAAAAAATTTTTTTTAAAGACTTATTCATTTATTAGAGAGAGAGAGAATATGAGCAGGGGGAGGGTCAGAGGGAAAGGGAGAGAGAATCCTCAAGGAGACTCCCCACCAAGCGCAGAGCTGATGTGGGGCTCAATCCCAGAACCCAGAGACCATGACCGGAGCTGAAATCAAGAGTTGGATGCCTAACTGACTGAGCCACGCAGGTGCCCCTGTAATTTTTTTTTTTTTTAAGATTTTATTTTTATGTAATCTCTACACCCAACATGAGGCTCGAACTCACAACCCCAAGATCAAGAGTCACATGCTCTACTGACTGAGCCAGCCAGGTACCCCCCTTCTGTAATTTTCAGTATACTTTTAAGCCTATCTAGTGAAATTTTCATTTTTGATACTGTACCTCTAAGTGCTGGAACATATTTATAATTGCCTTTTTAAAGTTCTTGCCTATTGTTTCCAACATTAGAGTCTTCTTGTGGTCTGTTTCTATTGGCTGCTTCTGGCCCCCCCGGCCCCCCCCCCCGATTATGGGTCACACTTTCCTGCTTATTTGCAAATCTAGTAATTTTTGAGTATTTGGACTTTGTGGGTGGCACGTTATAAGAAGTTTCAATTATGTTGTCTTTCTTTAAAGAGTGCTGAATTTTGGCGTTTCCACTGAAAGCCTGAGTGCCCAGGGTGTGCAGAAATGTCTCCACTCTGGCTGAACTGGAATTCTGATGTCTCCCAGCAGTGTGCTGCTTCTATCTGTTTAGCTCTCAGGCCTGCAGCAGTGATTCTTCTAGGCCGCATGGAGTCTCACCCTGGCTTATGTGTAGCCTGGTACTCTCAGCCAAAGGTGCCCAAGGAACCCCCATGCAGATTTCTGGGGTCACCCCTTCGGCATTGTTGCTTGCTCTCCAGTATCCTGTCCTATAAAGTCTTGCCACTCCGCTAGCCCAGAACTCTGATTTCTCAATTCATGAGACTGTCATGCTTGGCTTAGGCTTCAGTTCCCTGTGATGCAGTTGGGAAAGTGTCCCAGGCAGAAAGCTGGAGCAGATGTGGTATACCGGTACTGCCAGTTGTTTTACTCCTGAAAATAGTAGAGTCATAGATTTTGTCTAGTTTTATAGATGCTACCCAAGGAGGACTAGTCTGGTATCAGTTACTCATCATGGCTAGAAAAAGAAGTCCATTTCACAGATGTATTGGAGGACTAGTCTGGTATCAGTTACTCATCATGGCTAGAAAAAGAAGTCCATTTCACAGATGTATTGGAGGAAGATATTTAACTGTCTTTAAATACGTAAGTAAGATTACGTATTTATACATATATAATATCTATATACCCCTAATTGATCCTCTGCTTTTAGATGTGTGAGTTTGGATATTCAATATATAAATGTATTCTGTAGCACAGGAATTTAACAGCGTTATTAAGATACAATTCTTAAACCATGTAATTCACTCATGTAAAGTGTATAATCAAGTGGCTTTTAGTATATTCAAAGTTGTACATCCATTGCCACAATCCATTTTAGGACATTTTCATTACCACAAAAAGAAACCTCACACCCCTTAGCCATTACCCTTCCTCTTATCCCCATTTGCCCAGCCCTAGGCAACCACTAATCTGCTTTCCATAGATTTACTTGTTTTGGACATTTTATATAAATGGAATCATACAATATTTGGTCTGTTGCACCTGGCTTCTTTCACTTAGCATAATGTTTTCAAGATTCATCTATGTTGTAACATCAGTACTTCATTCCTTTTTATTGCTAAATAATATTCCATTATTTGGATATACCACATATTATTAATCCATTCATCAGTTGATGGACATTTGAGTAGTTTCACTGTGGCTATTACGAATAACACTTTTATGAACATTCATGTACAGGTTTTTTTCACGGACATGTGTTTTCATTTCTCTTGACTATATGCCTAGGAATGGAACTGCTAAATAATATGTTAACTCTATGTTTTTTCAAGGAACTGCCAGACTGTTTTTCAAAGGGACTATACCATTGTACATTCTCACTAGCAATCTGTGAGGGTTCTGCTTTCTCCACATCCTTGTCAACACTTGTTGCTGAACATTAATTATATATAAAAGCCTCCCAGCAGTTATGCATTCTGTAATTATTATTATTATTATTCCTATTTTATAGATGAGTGAGGCACAGAGTGGTTAAGTGACTTGCCAAGGATCAGAACTAAGAAATGGAAGAATTGGGTTTGAACCTAGGTGTATGCCTGACTTTAAAATTTAAGTTTTTTCTCTCATTGAAAATTGTTTCTAAAGGTATTTGATAATAGCAGATGAAATCAACTGAAATTTTCCTAGTATTTCCAAGCATATTTTCTCAGCCTTTATTAGATCTTGGTAGGAATCCATGGAACATAGGACCATCATTTCCCTGGTTTTATAGCTAGACTCAGTTTTCTTGAAAGTAGAAGACAGATGTTTCACTTGGGATTATTTTTAAAAATTGGGGGCACACTATTTTCAGTGCCCACCATTTCCAGACATTGTGGATGGAGTATGGTATCTTGTTTCAAGAACTACTACTTAGAATAGATGCCAAAGAAGAGGTGTAAGATTCAATGCCTTGAACAGCTTTTAGTCTAGCTGATATAGTATAGGAGTGGAAGAAGATACATGGTCTGGAGTTTCATGTGTTTTCAGATCCAGGCTTGTTGAAGGATTGTGTGAAACACTGAACTTCTAGGTAATCTCTTGGCTGTTCTGATAATTATATATGGGGTTTAGGTTATATTTTGAGATACTTCCATAGTCAGAAATGCCTTGTTTGTCTTTTTTTGATATAAGTTAAGATCAGGCAGTTTTGTGGTGATTGAGTGAGGAATACAAAGTTTCTGAATAGCTAAAGTCTTGCTATCCAGCAAGGTTTTTTTTTTCTGGCCACCTAGTTATGTTTATTTTTAACTTTTTGGAGTGTACCTAAAATAAAATATACTCCACAAATAGCTTAGAATCAGCTTATTTTGGGTGAATGAAAATACTTTATATTAGTTAGTAAACTCACTTTAATAAAAAAGAATTATTCTTTACACGTTTGAAACCAGTAAGTTATAAAAGTTATTGAAATGCTTCTACCTAGAAAATAAATTGCTGTTAACCAATTACATTGGCTAATATTTTGTACAGGTGTACAGATGAGGACAGTCAGTCACATAATAATCCTAAATTTACTTTCAGAAACATAACAGATTTTTATAAAAAATATAAAAGAATAATAGCAATAAATTATAATAATTTATTAAAATTTTTAAAATGGTTTTGACAATGCATGTTTTGTTAATGTGTCTTTTGTCATTAATTTAGATCTAGTGTTGATATATTGGTATACATGTATTAAAATTAAGTCTTCAAACCTCCTGTGTGTTATGCATCAGTAACATTTTAAGGAAGGAGAAAGCAAGAAAAAAGACCTTAGTGTTTATTTTTATGTAACTCTGCCAGGCAGAAGGCTGTGAAAGTTTTATGATGTATCTTTTAAATGTACAGTGTAATTCAAGGATAAGGAATAATAGGTCTCTTGCAGTAAAATGTTTAAAGATAGATAATGTAATAAAAAATTATTTGTTAACCTTTATATGCATTCTATAGAAATAGCAAAAATTTTCATTTGATTAAAATGTTTGATGTTTTCTGCCAGGATCTCAAAGGAATGTGTATTCCACTTTAATAAAAGATTATCTGATTAATAAATGTCTCCAACTCTTTTCCTGGCAAAGAAAACTTGGGATCTTAAATTGGGCCTTAAACATGATATATCATAGATGAAAACATTTTAAAGTCATGGTGTTCAGAGGTGAACTTGATTACAGATCTGATAAGATGATTTTGGCAACTTGATGAATATTGACTAATCTTAATGGAAAGTAATTTTTTTACTTGAAAATACAGTTTTAGTTGGGGGTTTTAACCTCTTCTTCCCCAGGTCTTTTTGTGTGTATGTGTGCCATGATATCAATACTTTTGAAAAATGAAGGACATAGTCATCTTCTTTTGTCATGCAATTTTTACTAACTTGACGTAAATACTACTTAAAGGATGTTATGATAAAAAGCTTTGGAAGATGTCTTGTGACTCTCTTCATCTTAGGTCCTATTCATAACAAACTTGACTTCAATTTCTTTGTGATAAAATTATCTCTTTTCAGGTAATTGAGTTTGAAGACATTATTTCTCTTTATTTATAGCATATCAAGAGCTGAAAGGCAAAGAAGTTTAAAGATGCTCAATAAAAATAACTCAGTTGGGGCGCCTGGGTGGCTCAGTTGGTTAAGCGACTGCCTTCGGCTCAGGTCATGATCCTGGAGTCCCAGGATCGAGTCCCGCATCGGGCTCCCTGCTCAGCGGGGAGTCTGCTTCTCCCTCTGACCCTCCCCCCTCTCATGCTCTGTCTCTCATTCTCTCTCTCTCAAATATATAAATAAAATCTTTAAAAAAAAAAAAATAACTCAGTTGGTCAACACATGTAACTAGAGAAAAAGCAGCTCTGTTTAGACCACATTTGATCAGTCTTGAGAGGAGATGCTCCCCAACCTCTGTGATGTTGAGAAGTGGGGTGTGAGGGGGAAGGATGGTTATGTGATGAGGAATATCATAGGGCTTTTTTGGATTCCTGAATATTGCCATCACAGTGTGATAACATTATCTTCTTTGAAATATTTTGAATTCTCAGAATTAAACATAGCTTAAATTAAGGGAAGGTGCCAATAATGCACTGTATAAGGAAGAGAGCACTTTATAACATTATGGATGCTTAGGTCCTACTCTTAAGATTCAGAGTTGGTAGATTTGGGGAGTGCATATGTGCATATGCATTTTTAAAAGCGTAGTTGGTGATTCTCATTTGTAAGTAAGGATGAGAACTGCTGTTCTAGGATAGGAGTTATCACTCTTGTTTAATATGCATTTCAGATTTTTTTTCCTGAACTGAGGCTTCCCATGAAATATTTCCTTAGCTAACAGATACTGCAGGAGAGGTGGATTCCCAAGATGTATAAAATTATCAATCGGATAATCAACCTTGAATAATTGAGAGTGGATTCTTTGTAGGTTGAAAATGTCAGTGAAATAATTTTTCAAGTTTATTTTACTTTTTTTTTTTTTTAAGATTTTATTTATTTATTTGACAGAGAGAGAGACAGCAAGAGAGGGAACACAAGCAGGGGGAGTGGGAGAGGGAGAAGCAGGCCTCCTGCTGAGCAGGGAGCCCGATGTGAGGCTCGATCCCAGGACTCTGGGATCGTGACCTGAGCCGAAGGCAGACGCCTAGCGACTGAGCCACCCAGATGCCCCTCAAGTTTATTTTACTTTTATTTTTTTATTTTTTTTTTTTTTAAAGATTTTATTTATTTATTTAAGACAGAGAGAATGAGAGAGAGAGAGCACATGAGAGGGGGGAGGGTCAGAGGGTGAAGCAGGCTCCCTGCCGAGCAGGGAGCCCGATGCGGGACTCGATCCAGGGACTCCAGGATCATGACCTGAGCCGAAGGCAGTCGCTTAACCAACTGAGCCACCCAGGCGCCCTGTTTTACTTTTAATGCAATTGTACTGGATGAATGAGGGTGGTGGTTTGACTTGTTATTAGTTGTTTTTCTCCCTTATATGTGTATATAATTTAAAAAACTATATATATAGATACATAAATTGATTTAATTGTTTTTGTTGGGATAAGGAAGGATGAGTAGTTTTATAATTCTCTGATTCTCAAACTGTTCTGTGGACTAGTAGTATCAGTATTAACTGGGAATATGTTGGAAGTGCAATTTCTCAGGCTTTATCCCAAACCTACTGAATCACAAATTCTGGGAGTGGGACCTACCAGTCTGTGATTCAACAAGTTCTTTTAAGTAATTCTTATGTATGTTAAAGCTTGAGGACCACTGTTACAAATTATAATAATTATTATTTACAGAGGTGTTTTATTTTTTACTTACCCAGTACTTAACTAATCCATTGTTCAATATTTGTTTCCAAAATTTTAATCGTGTGTGTGTATGTGTGTGTGTGTGTGTGTGTGTGTGTGTGTCTACATCTTCCCCTCTAGACTGTGTGCTTTTTCAGAGCTACACTTTTATCTTTGTATATTTCATAGCGTGATACATAGATGCTGAAGGAGTATTTATTACCAAATAAGACATTGTTAACCAAATCAGTTTTTAATAAATTTTAAAATACAGAATCCACTGTTGTTAAACTCAAGTTTTATTTTCCTTTGTTTACCTAACAAAGTTTCCTTTGTTTAGCATAGCATAGTGGTTGATGTTCTTATTCACATCTTTGTGTAGTTATGTAACTATCTTTTTAGGATAGATTTCTAGTAGAGTTAGTTGATGGGTCAAACATTATATACTGTTTAAATGGTTGTTTATGGGCGCCTGAGTGGCTCAGTTGGTTAAGTGTCCACCTTTGGCTCAGGTCATGATCCCGAGATCCTGATATTGAGCCCTGCATCGGGCTTTCTGCTTAGCAGAGGAGTCTGCTTCTCCCTCTCCCTCTGCCCCTGCTCGTGTGTGCTCTCTCTCTCTCGCTCACTCTCTCTCTCAAATAAATAAAATATTTAAAAAATTAAAAAAAATAAATTGTCGTTTATACTTGCTGTCATATTGCATACCCTGCCCTGTCTAGGTACTTATTTCCAGACATGGCCACAGCATGTGATATCATTATTCTAATAATGTTCTTATATTAGGCTTTCTAATAAGCAAAACAGTCTTATTGTTTGAATCTGGATTTCTGTGGTAATTAGCAGGGTTGGATTTTTTCATGTTTGATACTTTACATTATTTTACATATTTTGTTAATCATCTGTCTTCATCCATTTGGGCTGCTATAACATTTCCACAGGCTGGGTAGCTATAAACAATAGAAAGTTCTTGCTCCTAGTTCTGGAAGCCGAGACATCCTAAGATCAAGGTGGTGCCAGCATGATCGTGTTCTCTCTTGAGGGCCCTTTTCCTGGTTCTCACATGGCTGAAGGGCTTAGGGATGTCTCTGGAGCCTCTTTTATACGGGCACTGATTCCACTTATGAGGGTTCTACACTAGCACCTTGCAAAAGCCCCACCTACTAATACCATCACATTGGACATTGAAAATTCCAGTGTATGAATTTTGGAAGGACAGAAGCACTCAGCCAATAGCATGTCCTCAGTTGAATTTTCTATTTGAATATTGAGAGTTTTTTATATTTTAGGCTGTTTGCTTTATTTCAAATACTTCCCCTTCCCCTCAGCTTGTTTGTTTTTCATTTTGCTTTTTTTTAACCTAAACATTTAATATCTAGCTTGGTATATACTTACAAGACATATGTAAAAAATCTTTTTTTCCCAAAGGTTTCATTTATTTATTTGTCAGATTGAGAGCGAGAGCACACAAGCAGGGGGAGCAGCAGGCAGAGGGAGAAGCAGGCTCCCCACTGAGCAGGGATCCCGATGTGGGACTCGATCCTAGGACCCTGGGATCATGACCTGGGCAGACGCTTAACTGACTGCTTAACCGACTGAGCCACCCAGGCGTCCCGACATGTAAAAAAATCTAATGATACTGAAAATTGAAATTAAAGCAGTAAAATATTCTAGGAAAAAAAAATATTTTTAAGTAGGCCCCATGCCCAGCGTGGAGCCCAATGTGGGGCTTGAACTCAATGACCCTGAGATGAAGACCTGAGCTGAGATCAAGAGCGACTGAGCCACCCAGTTGCTCCTAGAAAATACTTTTAGGGGCGCCTGGGCGGCTTAGTCGTTAAGTGTCTGCCTTCGGCTCAGGTCATGATCCCAGGGTCCTGGGATCGAGCCCCGCATCGGGCTCCCTGTTCCGCAGGAAGCCTGCTTCTCCCTCTCCCACTCTCCCTGCTGTGTTCCCTCTCTCGCTGTTTCTTTCTCTGTCAAATAAATAAATAAAATCTTAAAAAAAAAAAGAGAAAATACTTTTAGAAAGAGAAATGATACTCCATTATTTGATGAAGTAGAATTGAAGTCTATTTGTTAATAGAGATAAAGATACTTAAAGTTAAATGTAATAATCCACCTGGAAGATCACAATAAGCATGAAGATTTATTCACCTGGTAACATAAAAGAGTACAGATTAAACAATTATAAGGAAAAACTGATAGATTTGTAGTTATGGTGGGAGATTTTCACATCAAGCAAATAAAAATTAAAAATATTACAAGATTTGAATTTCATAATTAATAAGCTTAATTATATACATAAATAATTCTATATTTAATATAGGGACTATACATTCTTTTCAGTTACAAAACTGGATTGCGTAATTATTTATAAAGGAAGTCTCAACAAATTCCACAGAAATGATACCATACCTTTTATGTAGTAAATACATGGTTAAGAGAGGGCTCAGGAGCCAAATTCTGGTTCTGCCCTACCTGTATGACCTAGATGGTCATCTGACTCTTGTGCTCTCTAATCTGTAAAATGAAAGTGGTAATAGCATGCTCCTCAGAGTTGTTGTGAGGGTTAGAGTTCAGATCGGTGCCTTGCCACATGGTAAGGGCTCAGTAAGTTTTCAGTCATCATTATTATATTCTCTGATCACAATGCAGTGAGAATAGAAATCAGTAATAAAGAGATAAACACTGACCCCCAAATAAAAGATAAAACCTTTACATATACTATTCAGTAATGAAAAGGAGTGAATTATGGATACACATGACAATGTGGATGAAGGAAACATTCTGAGTAAAAGAAACCACATAAAAAAGAGTACATACTATATGATTTTATTTACATTAAGTATTAGAACAGGCAAAACTAATGTATGGAGGAAAAGAAATCAATACAGTGGTTAACTCTGCAGATTAAGGGAGGGAATTGACCAGGAAGGGGTATGAAGGAACTTTCTGGGACGGTGCTGTCATTCTATCTTGATAGGCGTTTGGATTACACAGGTGTGTATGTTTGTCAGAACTCTCTCCCTGTCTGTATATATACACACACACACACACATATGTATATATAAAACTTGTGTATTTTATTATATATGTATGTTTTATATAAAAAGACTAAGCAAATTGTTATTGCAAAAACTTGGGAACAACTTAAAGTGCTTTTTAGGAGGATGGATGGATAAATGAGTAGTGGTATAGATATGATGAAGTATAATGCAGCAATTGAAAGAAATACATCTCTTGGGTAGATCTCACAGTCTTAATGTTCACTGGAAAAACCAAGTTGCAGAATGACAAAATACTGTGTACTGTTGATAGAAACCTATATATTTAAAGTATAAAAACTTGAGTAGGAAGGACATGGTATTGGTTGCCTCTGAGAAGAGAAGGGAGGTACAATAATAGAACCGGTGGACCTTAGTGTATTGTGCAGTTACATTTCTCTGAAATACGTCTGAAGCAAATAAGATGTAAGTTTAACATTTGTAGTAACTACATGGATGTTTGTTTATATTCTTAGCTGTACTTTTATGTGAAAATATGTTCATAGAAAGTTAAAATCACTCTGTAGTCCTGCCATCCAGAGATGATCACTGTTAAATGTATGTTGCTTTCTTATTGTATTTTAAAAAGTAGTATTTGGAGATACCAGATGAGTAAGCTTTACTCTCAGTTTTCATATTTGCTTTATTAGTTTTACATAACATTTGTAAAGCAAATACTTAAAGTGAACTTCTTAGACTTAAATCAGGTGTGTATTTGAATATAAAAAGTTTCAATTTTAGAGAAATATTACAAAGCACTCTTTTTTTAAAGATTTTATTTATTTGAGAGAGAGAGAGCACAAGCAGGGGGAGTGGGAGAGGAAGAAGCAGGCTCCCGGCTGAGCAGGGAGCGCTATGTGGGGCTCGATCCCAGGACCCTGGGATCATGACCTGAGCTGAAGGCAGACACTTAACTGACTAAGCCACCCAGGCACCCCTACAAAGCACTTTTAAGAATACAGATTTTCCAGTAAATAGTAATAGAGATATGAACTAGGCTGTAAGAAGTTCAGTGTTCTGGATATCCAGTGGTAGTTCTTAAATTTTCCACAGTATTCATTTATAAATAAATATGTTAAGTAACCCTGTAGGATATGATTCTTCTATTTCTGTCAAAATGTTAAGTTCTTAGGCAATGTTATGATTGGAATTGTGGTATTCTAGCCACCAGTTTTATAATTCTGCAGAAATTCTGTAACTTCTTATAGCTGTTTCGGTCATTGTACTTAAGGATTCTTTAACAAGGGGAATGGGGATTTAAGAGCCTAACTGGAGGAAATTCTTGCTTCATTTTATTTTTGATGTCCTCCTTCCCCCACCCCCCCAGGTCCAGTAAGGGAAATTTCAAAATTCTGTAAAATTCTTTTTGGCCTCAGTTAACTTTTTCTGTGAATCAAAGGTTTTCTTTACATGATTTCTAAAGTTTATCTCAGTTCTCTGATTTTATGATTCCTAAGTAATTACGGAAATCTTTGGATGCAAGTACTAGCTTTTAGAGAGTCCTGTGAAGATTGAGGCTTTACTTTCTTTTTTTACTTTTTTTACTTTACTAAAGTCACCCAGCTGACTTTACAGGTACTGGTTTTACCAGATACCTTGTCGGATTTATTAGAGTCCTGTAATACAGCGCATTTTCTTCATTTAGACTTAACAGATTTAAAAATTATTGTTAATTCTGCAATAGGCTATGCATTCAACAAATATATTTTTTAAAGATTTTATTTATTTATTTGACAGAGACAGCGAGAGCAGAAACACAAGCACGGGGGAGTGGGAGAGGGAGAGGCAGGCTTCCCCTGGAGTAGGGAGCCCAACGCGGGGATCGATCCCAGGATACTGGGATCATGACCTCAGCCGAAGGCAGATGCTTAACGACTGAGCCACCCAGGCGCCCCATTCAACAAATATTTTTTAAAATAGTTGTATGATTGTGTAAAACTTGTAGAATAGTTTGGATTTATTAGCACAATTATGTGAGACACCTATTATGAATTTTCCACCGCATATTTGTAGCCTAATAGTAAACATTTATTGAGTTCTTTACATTTCCCAAAGTGCTTTTATATCTGTTTATTTCACTTAATCTTTAGAACAACCTAGTAAGATATATGTGATTTTATAGATGTAAAAATTGTTGCTCAAAGAGATGAAGGGACTTATCTAAAGCCAGGATTAGAAAAATTCAGGACTTCTGACTTTTAACCTGTTCTCTTTCCACTTCCCTAGTGTATTTTTGTTTATGAGGTCTTCCCTAGGAAAGTTCGGTTAGTGAAGCGTGGTGATGTCTTATACATAGGGTGTACTGTGGACAGTGGAAGGGAACGCAATAAAGTATGGAGATAATGTAAAATTGATTATTACTTTGTTTCATTGTCTTTATTCTCTTTATCTTTGGCTTCATTTTTTAAAGATTTTATTTATTTGAGAGAGAGAGCATGCAGAGCGAGAGAGAGAGAGCATGAGTGGAGTGGGGGAGAGGCAGAGGGAGAGAGAGAAGCAGACTCCCTGAGGAGCAGGGAGCCTGATGTGGGGCTCTATCCCAGGACCTTGGGATCATGACCTGAGCCAAAGGCAGATGGTTAACCGACTGAGCCACCCAGGCACCCTTTTGGCTTCATTTAAAAAATTTTTTATTGTTATGTTAATCACCATACATTCCATCCTTAGTTTTTGATGTAGTGTTCCATGATTCATTGTTTGTGTATAACACCCGATGCTCCATGCAGAACGTGCCCTCTTTAATACCCATCACCAGGCTAACCCATCCTCCCACCCCCTTCCCCTCTAGAACCCTCAGTTTGTTTTTCAGAGTCCATCGTCTCTCATGGTTCGTCTCCCCCTCCGATTTCCCCCCCTTCATTCTTCCCCTCCTGCTATCTTCTTCTTCTTCTTCTTTTTTTTTTAACATGTATTATTTGTTTCAGAGGTACAGATCTGTGATTCAACAGTCTTGCACAATTCACAGCGCTCACCATAGAACATACCCTCCCCAAGTCTATCACCCAGCCACCCCATCCCTCCCACCCCTCACCACTCCAGCAACCCTCAATTTGTTTCCTGAGATTAAGAATTTCTCATATCAGTGAGGTCATATGATACATGTCTTTCTCCGATTCACTTATTTCGCTCAGCATAACACCCTCCAGTTCCATCCACGTCGTTGCAAATGGCAAGATCTCATTCCTTTTGATGGCTGCATAATATTCCATTGTGTGTGTGTGTGTGTGTGTGTGTGTGTGTGTGTGTGTGTGTGTGTATACACACACACACACCACATCTTCTTTATCCATTCATCTGTCGATGGACATCTTGGCTCTTTGCATAGTTTGGCTATTGTGGACATTGCTGCTGTAAACATCGGGGTACACATACCCCTTCGGATCCCTCCATTTATATCTTTGGGGTAAATAACGAGTAGTGCAATTGCTGGATTGTATGGTAGCTCTATTTTCAACTTTTTCAGGAACCTCCATACTGTTTTCCAGAGTGGCTACACCAGCTTGCATTCCCACCAACAGTGTAAGAGGGTTCCCCTTTCTCCGCATCCCCGCCAACATCTGTTGTTTCCTGACTTGTTAATTTTAGCCATTCTGACTGATGTGAGGTGGTATCTCATTGAGGCTTTGATTTGGATTTCCCTGATGCCGAGCAATGTTGAGCACTTTTTCATGTGTCTTTTGGCCATTTGGATGTCTTCTTTGGAAAAATGTCTGTTCATGTCTTCTGCCCATTTCTTGATTGGATCATTTGTTCTTTGGGTGTTGAGTTTAAGAAATTCTTTATAGATTTTGGATACTAGCCCTTTATCTGATATGTCATTTGCAAATATCTTCTCCCATTCTGTCGGTTGTCTTTTGGTTTTGTTGACTGTTTCTTTTACTGTGCAAAAGCTTTTTATCTTGATGAAGTCCCAGTAGTTCATTTTTGCCTTTGCTTCCCTTGCCTTTGGCGATGTTTCTAGGAAGAAGTGGCTGCGGCTGAGGTCGAAGAGGTGGCTGCCTGTGTTCTCCTTTAGGATTTTGATGGACTCCTGTCTCACATTGAGGTCTTTCATCCATTTTGAGTCAATTTTTGTGTGTGGTGTAAGGAAATGGTCCAGTTTCATTCTTCTGCATGTGGCTGTCCAGTTTTCCCAACACCATTTGTTGAAGAGACTGTCTTTTTTCCATTGGACATTCTTTCCTGCTTTGTGGAAGATTAGTTGACCATAGAGTTGAGGGTCCATTTCTGGGCTCTCTATTCTGTTCCATTGATCTATGTGTCTGTTTTTGTGCCAGTACCATACTGTCTTGATGATGACAGCTTTGTAATAGAGCTTGAAGTCCGGAATTGTGATGCCGCCAGCTTTGCTTTTCTTTTTCAACATTCCTCTGGCTATGCGGGGTCTTTTCTGGTTTCATACAAATTTTAGGATTATTTGTTCCATTTCTTTGAAAAAAGTGGATGGTATTTTGATGGGGATTGCATTGAATGTGTAGATTGCTCTAGGTAGCATTGACATCTTCACAATATTTGTTCTTCCAATCCATGAGCATGGAACGTTTTTCCATTTCTTTGTGTCTTCCTCAGTTTGTTTCATGAGTATTTTATAGTTTTCTGAGTATAGATTCTTTGCCTCTTTGGTTAGATTTATTCCTAGGTATCTTATGGTTTTGGGTGCAATTGTAAATGGGATCGACTCCTTAATTTCTCTTTCTTCTGTCTTGGTGGTGGTGCCAACAAGGAATGCCACTGATTTCTGTGCATTGATTTTATATCCTGCCACTTGACTGAATTCCTGTATGAGTTCTGGCAGTTTTGGGGTGGAATCTTTTGGGTTTTCCACATAAAGTATCATATCATCTGCAGAGAGTGAGAGTTTGACTTCTTCTTTGCCAATTTGGATGCCTTTGATTTCTTTTTGTTGTCTAATTGCTGTGGCTAGGACTTCTAATACTATGTTGAATAGCAGTGGTGATAGTGGACATCCCTGCCGTGTTCCTGACCTTAGGGGGAAAGCTCTCAGTTTTTCCCCATTGAGAATGATACTCGCTGTGGGTTTTTCATAGATGGCTTTTATGATATTGAGGTATGCTGTATCCCTATACTCTGAAGAGTTTTGATCAAGAAAGGATGCTGTCCTTTGTCAAATGCTTTTTCTGCATCTATTGAGAGGATCATATGGTTCTTGTTCTTTCTTTTATTAATGTATCACATTGATTGATTTGTGGATGTTGAACCAGCCTTGCGGCCCAGGGATAAATCCCACTTGGTCGTGGTGAATAATCCTTTTAATGTACTGTTGGATCCTATTGGCTGGTATTTTGGTGAGAATTTTTGCATCCATGTTCATCAAGGATATTGGTCTGTAATTCACCTTTTTGATGGGGTCTTTGTCTGGTTTTGGGATCAAGGTAATGGTGGCCTCACCACCACCAAGTTTTCCTTCCATTTCTATTTTTTGGAACAGTTTCAGAAGAAGAGGTATTAATTCTTCTTTAAATGTTTGGTAGAATTCCCCTGGGAAGCCATCTGGCCCTGGGCTTTTGTTTGTTGGGAGATTTTTGATGACTGCTTCAATTTCCTTAGTGGTAATAGGTCTGTTCAGGTTTTCTATTTCTTCCTGGCTCAGTTTTGGTAGTTGATACATCTAGGAATGCATCCATTTCTTCCAGATTATCTAATTTGCTGGCATAGAGTTGCTCATAATATGTTCTTATAATTGTTTGTATTTCTTTGGTGTTGGTTGTGATCTCTCCTCTTTCATTCATGATTTTGTTGATTTGGGTCATTTCTCTTTTCTTTTTGATAAGTCTGGCCAGGGGTTTATCAATCTTGTTAATTCTTTCAAAGAACCAGCTCCTAGTTTTGTTGATCTGTTCTACTGTTCTTTTGGTTTCTATTGTATTGATTTCTGCTCCGATCTTTATTATTTCTCTTCTCCTGCTGGGTTTAGGCTTTATTTGCTGTTCTTTCTCCAGCTCTTCTAGGTGTAGGGTTACGTTGTGTACTGTTCTTTTGGTTTCTATTTCATTGATTTCTGCTCTGATCTTTATTATTTCTCTTCTCCTGCTGGGTTTAGGCTTTATTTGCTGTTCTTTCTCTAGTTCCTTTAGGTGTAGGGTTAGGTTGTATATTTGAGACTTTTCTTGTTTCTTGAGAACGGCTTGTATTGCTATATACTTTCCTCCTAGGACTGCCTTTGCTGGATCCCAAAGATTTTGAGCAGTTGTGTTTTCATTTTCATTGGTTTCCATGAATTTTTTAAATTCTTCTTTAATTTCCTGGTTGACCCATTCATTCTTTAGTAGGATGCTCTTTAGCCTCCATGTATTTGAGTTCTTTCTGACTTTCCTCTTGTGATTGAGTTCTAGTTTCAAAGCATTGTGGTCTGAAAATAGGCAGGGTGTGATCCCAATCTTTTGGTACCAGTTGAGACCTGATTTGTGACCTAGGATGTGATCTATTCTGGAGAATGTTCCATGGGCACTAGAGAAGAATGTGTATTCTGTTGCTTTGGGATGGAATGTTCTGAATATATCTGTGAAGTCCATTTGGTCCAGTGTGTCATTTAAGGTCTTTATTTCCTTGTTGATCTTTTGCTTAGATGATCTGTCCATTTCAGTGAGGGGGGTGTTAAAGTCCCCCACTATTATTGTATTGTTGTCGATATGTTTCTTTGCTTTTGTTATTAACTGCCTTATATAATTTGCTGCTCCCATGTGAGGGGCATAGATATTTACAATTGTTAGATCTTGTTGGATAGACCCTTTAAGTAGGATATAGTGTCCTTCCTCATCTCTTATTACAGTCTTTGGTTTAAAATCTAATTTGTCTGATGTAAGGATTGCCACCCCAGCTTTCTTTTGGTGTCCATTAGCATGGTAAATGGTTTTCCACCCCTTCACTTTCAATCTGGGGGTGTCTTTGGTCTAAAATGAGTCTCTTGCCGACAGCATATCGATGGGTCTTGTTTTTTTATCCAATCTGATAGCCTGTGTCTTTTGATTGGGGCATTTAGCCCATTTACATTCAGGGTAACTATTGAAAGATGTGAATTTAGTGCCATTGTATTGTCTGTAAGGTGACTGTTACTGTATATTGTCTGTGTTCCTTTCTGGTCTATGTTGCTTTTAGGCTCTCTCTTTGCTTAGAGGACCCCTTTCAATATTTCTCGTAGGGCTGGTTTCATGTTTGCAAATTCCTTTAGTTTTTGTTTGTCCTGGAAGCTTTTCATCTCTCCTTCTATTTTCAATGACAGCCTAGCTGGATATAGTATTCTTGGCTGCATATTTTTCTCATTTAGTGCTCTGAATATATCATGCCAGTCCTTTCTGGCCTGCCAGGTCTCTGTGGACAGGTCTGTTGCCAATCTAATGTTTCTACCATTGTAGGTACATATCTCTTCTCCCGAGCTGCTTTCAGGATTTTCTCTTTGTCTCTGAGACTCTTAAGTTTTACTATTAGATGTTGGGGTGTTGACCTATTTTTATCGATTTTGAGAGGGGTTCTCTGTGCCTTCTGGATTTTGATGCCTGTTTCCTTCCTCAAATTAGGGAAGTTCTCTGCTATAATTTGCTCCAGTATACCTTCTGCCCCTCTCTCTCTTTCTTCTTCTTCTGGGATCCCAATTATTCTAATGTTGTTTTTTCTTATGGTATCGTTTATCTCTGGAATTCTGCCCTCGTGATCCAGTAGTTGTTTATCTCTCTTTTTCTCAGCTTCTTTATTTTCCAGCATTTGGTCTTCTATATCACTAATTCTCTCTTCTCATTTATCCTAGCAGTTAGAGCCTCCATTTTTTATTGCACCTCATTAATAGCCTTTTTGATTTCAACTTTGTTAGATTTTAGTTCTTTTATTTCTCCAGGAAGGGTTTCTCTAATAACCTCCATGCTTTTTTCAAGCCCAGCTAGTATCTTTTAAAGTGATGATTCTGAACTCTAGATCCGACATCGTACTAATGTCCGTATTGAGTAGGTCCCTGGCAGTCAGTACTACCTCTTGTTCTTTTTGTTGCGGTGATTTTTTCCGTCTTGTCATTTTGTCCAGAGGAGAACAGATGAATGAGAGAACAAACTGCTAACAGGGTAGCAATGTCCCCAGAAAATACACACTAAACAAATCAGGAAAGACCTGAAACTGGGGGAAAAGAAAGGGAAAGAACGAATAAAGAAAAAGAAAAAGATAAAAACAAAAACAAAACAAAGAAAAAAAACAGAATATGATTAAATATGATCAGGCTGGTGCACAGATCAGTGCCACACACTAGATTTTGGGTGTATTTTGGTCTGTTATAAGAAAGTGCCTCCCAAAATTTTAAAGAAAAACTTATATATGTACAAAAAATAAGGGTTAATATGATGAAGGGATGGAATATGACTGTAAAGATGAAAATTATAAAAAATTTTATAAAAGGAATTGATAAGTTGGTTGAAAAAAGAAAGAAGATGATTTAAAAAGAAAAAGAAAAAAAAAGGGAGAGAATGTGATCAGGCAGGAGACTAAAACAAAGCCCTACACTACAGATTTAGGGTATATTTTGATCTGTTAGAAGAAAATGTATCTCAAAATTTTAAAGAGAGAACAACTTATATATATATACCAAAAATAAGGGTAAGTACTACGAAGGGATAGAATATGGCTCTAAAAATGAAAAATAAAAAATATATTTTTAAAAAGATGGAGAAGATGTTGGTTGAAAAAGGGAAAAAGAGAAATTAAAAAAAAAAGACAGTTAAAAAAAATTAACTTTGAAAGACTAAAGAATCATGGTAAAAAACCCATGAATTCTATGTGCAGTATTCCCCTAGCACTGGAGTTCTGCCATTCTCATTGATCGGTAAACTTGGTCTTGGCTGGCTGTTCTGGCTGATCTTCTGGGGGAGGGGCCTGTTGCTGTGGTTCCCAAATGTCTTTGCCCGAGTCAGAATTGCCCCGCCCTTGCCCGGTTCGGGCTAAATAATCTGCTCGGGTTTGCTCTTGGGAGCTTTTGTTCCCTGCAAGCTTTCCCTACAGCTTTGGAGGACGAGAGTGAAAATGGCGGCCCCCCAATCTCCACCCCGGAGGAGCCGAGAACTCGGGGCCCCGCTCCTCAGTGCACCCCCAGAGAAAAGCAGTCAGTCACTGCCGTCTCCCCAGTCTCCGGCCACACTCCGTGCTCACCCGGCCTGTGACCACGCGTTCTATCTCTGGCACCCGACTCAGTGTGGAGTCTCCAAACCTAGCAGATCCCTGCGGTGCGCTTGCGCGCCGCTCCTCCCCGAGGAGGAAGGGGAGTCTCCCCGGATCTGCCGCTTGTTGGGTCCCTGCTGGAAGAGCAGTGGCCCGAGTGTGCCACGGATCACAGTTTATGGCAACCCCGAGCTGAGAGCCCGCACCTCGGCTCCGTCTCTGCAGCCGGCTTCCCCGCTCCAATACCTGGGAGCTCTGCTGCACTCAGGCACCCGCGGTCTTTCTGTGACCCCGAGGGTCCTGAGACCACACTGTCCCCGAGAGGGTTCCACCCCCCGCTTAGCCACTGGGGCGACGTCCCTCAGTGGAGCCGACTTCTAAAAGTTCCGATTTTGTGCTCCGCTGCTCTATCACTTGCCAGAAGCGGCGGATGGAGGCCCCCTCCCTCCCGCCGTCTATTCTCCCGAATATCTCCTCGGATTCACTTCTCCGCACGTCCTACCTTCCGGAAAGTGGTCGCTTTTCTGTTCAGAGAGTTGTTGCTATTCTTTTCTTCGATATCCTGTTGAGTTCGTAGGTGTTCAGAATGGTTTGATCCCTATCCAGCTGAATTCCTGGGACCAGACGAAATTTAGGTGTCCTATACCTCCACCATCTTGTCTCTCTTCCCGTTTTTAATTGGGTTATTTTTTTGCTATTGAGTTATATGAGTTCCTTCGAATTTTAGATATTAACACCTTATCAGATATTTGGCTTGCAAATATTTTCTCTCAATTTGTAGATTGTCTTTTCAGTTTATTGATTATTTCTTTTGCTGTGCAGTTTTTTATTTTGATGTAGTCTACTTGTTTATTTTTACTTTTGTTGCTTGTGCATTTGTGTCATATCCAGAAAATTATTGCCAAGATCAATGTCAAGCTTTTTTACGTTATGTTTTCTTCTAGGAGTTTTATGGCTTCTGGTCTTACATTTAAGTTTTTAATCTATTTCAAGTTAATTTTTGTGAGTGGTATAAAATAGGGGTCAAATTTCATTCTTTTATATGTGACTACTCGGTTTTCTCAGTACCATTTGTTGAAGACACTCTCCTTTCCCTATTAAGTATTCTTGGCTTCCTTGTCAAATATTAGTTGACTGTATATACATGGGTTTATTTCTGGGCTATTCTGATTCATTGGTCTGTGTTTCTTTGATGCCAGTACTGTTTTGATTACTTTAGCTTTGTAATATAGTTTGAAATCAGTAAGTGTGATACCTCCAGCTCTGTTTTTCTCTTTCAGAATTGCTTTGGCTCTTCAGTGTAATTTTAGGGTTTTTTTTCCATTACTGTGAAAAATGCCATTGGAATTTTGGTATAGATTGCATTGAATCTATAGGTCCTGGTTAGTATGGATATTTTAACAATATTAATTCTTTTGATCAGTGAACACATTTTTCCATTTATTTGTGTCATCTTCAATTTCTTTCATACATGTCTTATAGTTTTCATTGTTCACATCTTTTACCTCCTTGGTTAAATTCCTGATGTTGGATTTTGTTAAATATTTTTTCCGCATCTATGGAAATGATCATGTAGCTTTTCTCCTTTGTTTTGTGTTGAGTTACACTGATGAATTTTTGGTTCTGGAACCATGCTTGCATTCCTCAGATAAACTTGATATGGTCATTATGTATTATCCTTTTTATATAAAAATATAAAATGGATTTGATTTGCTAATATATAGTTAAGAGCTTTTACATCTATATTTATAAGGGATATTGGCTGTAGAATTTTTGTTTTTCAATGCTGTCTTTTTAAGTTTTTGTGTAGGGGTAATACTGGCCTCATAAAATGAGTTAGGAAGTGTTGTCTTTTCTGCTTTCTGGAAGAGTTTATATATGATGCTGTTATTTCTTTTCTTTTCTTTTTTTTTAAGATTTTTTATTTTTTATTAGAGTACAAGCAGGGGGAGCAGCAGGTAGAGGGAGAGGGAGAAGCAGGCTCCCCGCTCAGCAGGGAGCCCGACGTGGGGCTTGATCCCAGGACCCAGGAATCATGACCTGGGCTGAAGGCAGCCGCTTAACCGACTGAGCCACCCAGGCGCCCCATGATGCTGTTATTTCTTAAATGTTTGGTAGAATTAACCAGTGAAGCCATCTAGGCCTGCGGTTTTTGCTTTTGAGAGATGAACTATTTAAAAAAAATTTTAATTTAAATTCAATTTAGTTGACATGTACTGTATTACTAGTTTCAGAAGTAGAATTTAGTGACTAATCAGTTGCATGTAACACCCAGTGTTCATTACATCAAGTGCCCTCCTTAATGCCCATCACCCAATTAACCCATCTCACCCCTCCAGCAACCCTTGGTTTGTTTCCTGTAGTTAAGAGTCTAATGGTTTGCTTCCCTCTGTTTTCATCTTAACTTTATTTTCCTTCCTTTCCCCTATGTTCATCTGTTTTGTTTCTTCAATTCCACGTATGAATAAAATCATATCGTATTTGTCTTTCTCTGACTGACTTATTTCGCTTAGCATAATACCCTGTGGTTCCATCCACATCTTTGCAAATGGCAAGATTTCATTTTTTTGATGGTTGATTAATATTCCATTATATATATATCACATCTTCTTTATCCATTCATCTGTCAATGGACATATGGGGGCTTTCCATATTTTGGCTATTGTGGACATTGCTGCTATAAACATTGGGGTGCATGTGCCCCTTTGAATTACTATGTTTGTATCCTTTGGATAAATATCTAGTAGTGCAATTGCTGGGTTATAGTTTAGCTCTGTTTTTAATTTTTTGAGGAACCTCTATACTGTTCTCCAGAGTGGCTGTACCAGTTTGCATTCCCACCAACAGTGTAAGAGGGTTCCCCTTTCTCTGTATCCTCACCAACATCTGTTGTTTCCTGAGTTGTTAATTTTAGCCATTCTGACTGGTGTGAGGTGGTTCTCATTGTGGTATGACTTGTATTTCCCTGATGCCGCGTGATGTTGAGCATTTTTTCATGCGTCTGTTGGCCATTTGTACGTCTTCTTTAGACAAATGTCTGTTCACTTCTGCCCATTTCTTGACTGGATTTTTTGTTTTTTGGATGTTGAATGATAAGTTCTTTATAGGTTTTGGATACTAGCCCTTTATCTGATAAGTCATTTACAAATATCTTCCCCCATTCTGTCAGTTGTCTTGGTTTTATTGACTGTTTCCTTTGCTGTGCAGGAGCTTTTTATCTTGATGAAGTCCCAATAGTTCATTTTTACTTTTGTTTCCCTTGCCTCTGGAGACGTGTCTAGCAAGAATTTGCTACAGCTGAGGTCAAAGAGGTTGCTGCCTGTGTTCTCCTCTAGGATTTTGATGAATTCCTGTCTCACGTTGAGGTCTTTCATCCATTTTGAGTCTGTGTATGGTGTAAGGAAATGGTCCAGTTTCATTCTTCTGCATGTGGCTGTCCAGTTTTCCCAACACCATTTGTTCAAGAGACTGTCTTTTTTCCATTGGATATTCTTTCCTGCTTTGTCGAAGATTAGTTGACCGAAGAGTTGTGGGTCCATTTCTGGGTTCTCTATTCTGTTCCATTGATCTGTGTGTCTGTTTTTGTGTCCGTACCATACTGTCTTGATGATTACAGCTTTGTAATAGAGCTGGAAGTATGGAATTATGATGCCACCAGTTTTGGTTTTCTTTTTCAACATTACTTTGGCTGTTCAGGGTCTTTTCTGGTTCCATACAAATTTTAGGATTGTTTGTTCCTGCTCTATGAAAAATGCTGATGGTATTTTGATAGGGATTGCATTGAATGTATAGATTGCTTTGGGTAGCATAGACATTTAGCTTTTAATTACAAATTACACTTTAAATTGTTGTAGGGCTTTTCAAGTTTTCTATTTTTGGTTATTTGTGTTCTTCAAGGAATTTGTCCCATTTCATCTAGATTGCCAAATTTTTGGAGCACTTCTATAGGTTCTTTGCACTTCCCATGGACTCCCATGGTTCCACCTTGCACTTCCTCGATCCGTATATTTTTCTCTTTTCTGGCTGTTTGCATACTGCTTTTGGAGCCCTTAGGAATTCAGTAGTTAACTTCTGCTATCTGTTTTTTTTTTTTTAAAGATTTTATTTATTTATTTATTTGACAGATAGCGAGAGCAGGAACACAATCTGCTATCTGTTTTTAAGGCCCATTGATCCACCAAGTCGCCCTTTTGGACCCACTCTTACTTTTGGACCCATATCTTATTCCCAGGAAACATCAATAAGTTATTTTTTTTTAATTAAAATTAAAGTAAAATTAACATAACAGAAAGTTATACTTATTTTAACTATTTTAAAGTGTACAGTGGGTGGCTTCTAATATATTCACAGTGTTGTACAAGTATCACCATTAATTCCGGAACATTTTTATTACCCCAAAAAGAAACCCCATACAAATAAGTAGTCACTCACTATTTCACCTCCTTCCCTAGCTAAGCTCATGACAATGATTAATCTCCTTTTTATTTCTGTGGATTTGTCTTCTCTGAACATTTCCTGTAAATGGAATCATACAGTATGTAGCTGTGTTGTTTAATTTTTATGTCAACTTGGCTGGTCCACAGTGCCCAGATATGGGTCAAACATTATTCTGAATGTTTTTCTGAAGATGTTTTTGTATGAGACTAACATTTAAGTCAGTAGAATATGAGTAAAGCAGATTGCTCACCATATTATGGGTGGGCCTCATATAATTAGCTGAAGGCCTGAATAGAACAAAAGACTGGCCTCCTTCCCAAGTAAGATAATTCTGCAGCAGATGGCCTTTGGACTTGAACGGCATCATCAGCTCCTTTGTGAGTCTTTAACCTGATGACCTTTGACTTAAATTGCAGCACTGACTTTTCTCTTGGTTTCTAGTCTATTATCCCACCTTGCAGATTTTAGATTTGCCAACCTCCATAATCATGTGAGCCAGTTCCTTAAAGTAAATCTCATTTTATACATACACACATCATATTGGTTCTGTTTCTCTGGAGAACCTTACAAATACAGTGGCCATTTGTGACTGGCTTCTTTCATGTAGCATAGTGTTTTTGAGGTTCATCCATGTTGTAGTATATATCAGTATTACTTTCTGTGGCTAAGTAATAGTTCATTATATGAATATATCACATTTTATTTATTGATCTGTTGATGGACATTTGGGTTGTTTCCACTTTTTGGCTATTATGAATAATGCTGCAATGAACTTTTGTCTATAAACTTTTGTTTTAATATCTATTTTCAGTTCTTTTCAGTATATTCCGAGGAGTGGAATTGTTACAGCATATAGTTATTCTGTGTTTAGCTTTTTGAGGATGTGCCAAGCTGTTTTCCATAGCAGGTGCACCATTTTACATTCTCATCAGTAATATAGGAGGGTTCTTATTTCTCCACATCCTGGTCTAGTACTTGTTCTTTTCCATTTTGTTTTTGTTTTATAACCATTCTAGTGGGTGTGAAGTGATATCTCATGGTGGTTTTGATTTGCATTTTCCTAGTGACTAATGGATGTTGAACATCTTTTTTATGTGCTTTTGTTTGCTCATTGGCCATTTGTATATTTTCTGTGGAGAAATGTATATTTAATATCTTTGCCCTTTTTAAAATTGGCCTGTTTGTCTCTTTGCTGTAGATTTGTAAGAGTTCTTTATGTATTCTGGATATTAAACCATTATCAGTTATATGATTTGCAAATACTTTTACCAGTCTGTTGTCTTTTCATATCCCCCCCCCCGTTTTTTTTACTATTTTAAGTAATCTCTACACCCAATGTGGGTCTCGAACTTAAAACTCCAAGGTCAAGAGTCTCATACATGTTCTATCTACTGAGTCAGCCAGGCACTCCTTCTTTTCATATTCTTGATAATGTCCTTTGATGCACAAACATCTTTAATTTTGGTAAAATTCATTTTACGTATTTTTTTTTGTTGTTGTTGATATGCTTTTGGTGTTTCATTTAAGAATCTGTTGCCAAGGGGCACCTGGGTGGCTCAGTCAGTTGAGTGTCCAGCTCTTGGCTTTGGCTCGGGTCATGATCTTAGGGTCCTAGGTTTGAGCCCCACTTTGGGCTCCATGCTCAGTGGGGAGTCTGCTTGAGGATTCTCTCCCTCTCCTCTGCTCCCCCCCCCCCGCTCTCTCAAAAAAACAAACAAATAAATAAATAAAAGTCTATTGCCAAGTTGGAGATCTTGAAGACTTACTTGTGTGCTTTCTTGTAAGAATTTTATAGTTTAAAAAAAGAATTTATAGTTTTATCTGTTACATTTAGTGTTCGATCTATTTTGAGTTAAGTTTTATATTTGGAATGAGATAGGGGTCCAACTTCATTCTTTTGTATGTGGAAATTCACTTGTCCTAGCACTATTTGTTGAAAAGACTCCTCTTTCTCCTTTGAATGGTCTTGGCATCCTTGTTGAAAATCAGTTGGCTATAGATGTTTGGGTTTGCTTCTTGATCATCAATTCCATTTCATTGAAAAATAATATAAACCAACTAGGCCTCACAAACATATACAGAACACTCTACCCAACAAAGCAGGATATACATTCTTTTCAAATGCACATAGAATATTCTCCAGGATAGGGCGCCTGGGTGGCTCAGTTGGTTAAGCGACTGCCTTCGGCTCAGGTCATGATCCTGGAGTCCCGGGATCGAGTCCCGCATCGGGCTCCCTGCTCGGCAGGGAGTCTGCTTCTCCCTCTGACCCTCTCATGCTCTCTCTGTCTCATTCTCTCTCTCAAATAAATAAATAAAATCTTTAAAAAAAAAAAAAAAAAAAGAATATTCTCCAGGATAGAACGTAAGTTGGGCCATAAACAATTATCAGTAAATTTTAAAAGATCACAGTCATACAAAATATCTTCTCTGACCCCTAATGGAATGAAGCTACAGAAATCAATTAACAGAAGGAAGACTGAAAAGTTTGCAAATATGTGGAAATTTAACAACATATTCTTAAACAACTAGTAGGTCAAAAGAAATCCTTGGGAAAATTAGAAAATACTTTGCCAGGAATGAAAACAAAAACCCAATATACCAAAACTTATGGTATACAGTGACACTACTCTGGGAAATTGATAGTTCTAAACACCTACATTAAAAATAAAGAAAGATCTCAAATCAACCTAACTTTGCACCCAAGAAACTAGAAAAAGAGCAAACTAAATCCAAAGCCAGCAAAAGGAAGAAAACAATAAAGATTAGATCAGAGATAAATGAAATAGAGAATAGAAAGACAGTAGAGAATTAACGAAACCAAAGTTGATTTCTTAAGAGACAAACCTTTAACTAGTCTAAGAAAAAAGGAGAGAAGATGCAAATAACTAAAATCAGAAATGAAAGTAGGGACATTACGGCATCTGGGTGGCACAGTTGGTTAAGCATCTGTCTTTGGCTCAGGTTATAATCCCAGGGTCCTGGGATCAAGTCCCACATTGGGTTCCCTGTTCAGTGGGGAGTCTGCTTCTCTCTCTCCCTCTGCAGCTCTCTCTCTCTCTGTCAAATAAATAAATAAAATCTTTAAAAAAAAAGGGACATTACTCTCTATCCTACCATTGAAGTAAAAAGTATTGTAAAAGAGTACTAGGAGCAATTGTATGCCAACAAATTGGATAACCTAGATAGAAAGGACAAATTCCTAGAAACATACAGATTACCAAAACCGATTCAAGAAAAAAAATAGAAATTCTCAACAGACCTTTCACAAGTAAAGATTGAATCAGTAATCAAAAACTTTCCAACAAAAAGTCCAGGACAACACAGCTTCATGGGTGGATTTTACCAAACAGTTGAAAAAGAGTTAATTAACAATCCTTCTCAAACACTTCCAGAGAATAGAAGAGGAGGGAACACTCACATTCTATGAGGTCCTCATTATTCTGATATGAAAGTCAGACAAAGAACAAGAAAACTAAAAATTAATATCCGTTACGAACACTGATGCAAAGGTTTTCGACAAAACACTGACAAACCGAATCTGACAACACATTTACAGAATTATACAGTACGATGAAGTGAGATTCATCCTAGGAATGCAAAAGTTCAATATAAGAAAATCAATGAATGAAATACACCATATGAACAGAAAAAGGACAAAAACCACATAATCATCTCAACAGAGGCAAAGCATTTGACAAAATTTAACACCTTTTTGTGATAAAAATGCTCAGTAAACTAAAGGCATAGCATAGAAAATATAGTCAGTGATATTGTAATAGCATTGTGTGGTGACAGATAGTAGCTACACTTGTGATGGTCATGGCATAATTTATAAAGAAGTTGAATCACTGTTGTATACCTGAAACATTGTAACACATAAAAACACATGTAGCATTATGTGTCAGCTACTCAAATAAAAAATTTTAAATAAATGCATTAAAAGAACACTCAGTAAACTAGGAATAAAAGGAAACTTCCTTAATATGATAAGGGGCACATACAAAAATCCTCAGTAACATACAGTTGACCCTTGGACAACATGGGTTTGAACCATGTGGGCCCAATTTTTTTTGATAAATATAGTCCAGTACTGTAAATGTATTTTCCTTATAATTTTCTTAACATTTTCTTTTATCCAGTTTAGTTTATTGTAAGAATACATATGTAATACATATAACATGCAAAATATGTGTTAGTTGGCTGTTATTGGTAAGGCTTCCTGTCAGTAGGAGGCTGTGAGTAGTTAAGGTTTTGGGGAGTCAACAAGACTGCTATTCTCTTGGCACTTAAACATTGTAATTCGATCTGTAAGTGGTAGTTGCTTCATTAGTTTTAAAAATTATTATTTAAGTTTTAAAAATTCATTTGAAATATTTGGTTACATTTTTTATCTGCTCCATGGCAGCATTTTTCTCATGAGTGTCCTTTGGCTACTGTTTTTCCTTTTTTAAGTTTTGCATTTATATATTCTATTCCTGCTTCTTTTTTGGGTTATTTATTTTTGAATGAAGAGAGTTCTTCCTGTACAGCGTTTTAGGATATCAGAAGTAGGTGTCTCAGGGTAGCTACTGTCTTCCAAATTTACAGTAATTTTCTTTATAACCAGGGTTGTGTATATGAATTTATTTCATTTCTCCTCCGCCAGAGAAGATTTGCTGCTGTAGGACTGTTCGTAGTGTAGGCTGTCTCACTATCTTTTTGCCACACCAGCAGCCTAATTTCTGCTAGTGTAGCTTGTTTGTGTGATTCCTAATTTAGTACTGTCTCCTCTACTTCTTCAAACTGTGAGCAGCAAAGCTCCTTCCGCTAGCCCATGTCCCCTGTTTTTGTTGTTGCAAATGTGGTTTAAATTTTATACCTCAGGAAGTATACTTGAAGAAATGTACATATCTCCCCCCCTTGAGTTTTGGAGTCTCAGGCCTCATATTCACCCTCTTTCTCCAGCTTTGTCTCTCTTTTGGACTATCTTTCACTTACGTTTCATATGTTTCCTAGTTTTATTGGAGATCACATTTGCATTTATGTTTTTTATTTATTATTGCTTTTGGGTAATTTCCGAGAGGAGTAGGGAGATTCACACTTTGCTTTGTCATCAAGACCAGAGTTACTTAAAAAGTACTTTTTTGTTAGTGCTTTGCATATTCATTTAGTCAAAATATTTAAACTGGATTAAATTTCGTAATTATAAAATGTGGAATGTATTTGCACTTATTTAACAAAGACTTTTCTAGCATTTAGTATGTGCCAAGTCTGTTCTGAGTGCTTTACAAATATGTACATTTCATCCTCATAATAATCCTATGAGGTAGGTGTTCTCTTTATAGGAAACTGAAGCACAGGCAGGAAAATAAACTTGCCATTGTTGTCTAATTAATAAGAAATAAGAACACTTTCTACTTTTCATTTTATGATGATAGCGTTTGTGAATCTTGGGATCATCCATTTATACCTTGTGCTCATGAATCCCTTCAGAGGAGAGTCCCATGTCTCATCTTTATATTTCTTGTACCTGTTTAGCAGAATACCTGAAATTCAGAAGATACTCAGTGAATGTTGTTGGTGAATATTTTTATTAGGAGCCAAATAATTTCCTCTGTGCCAGACTTGTATAGTTTCAGTTCTTTATTCTACTTGCTTTGTTTAAAAAAATTTTTTTGAGTGCATGCGCACAAGCAGGGGAGAGAGGTAGAGGGAGAGGGAGAAGCAGGCTCCCCGCTGAGCAGGGAGCCCGCCGCAGGGCTGGATCCCAGGACCCTGGGATCATGACCTGAACCAAAGGCAGAGGCTTAACTGACTGAGCCACCCAGGCACCCCATAAAGGTTTTATTATGACAGAGTTGTCAACATGCTGATAATTTAAGTACTAGTTCCCTTGCCCCAGTTTGCTGTCCATGCTAAAAAATTATTTTTATATTCTGATATTAGTTGCATTTACACAGTGTTACTTGTAAAATAACGGGGGTGAACTAATTCAGGATAATAAAAATGTGGTAGTCATCTTACAGTCCATTTGTTTTTATTGCTGAGTTTTATTCCATTTTAAGAATATATCACTTAAAATTTTTTTTTAATTTAAATTCCAGTTAGTTAACATACAGTGTAATATTAGTTTCAGGTGTACAATATAATAATTCAACACTTCCATACAACACCTGGTGCTCATCACAAGTGCCTTCCTTAATTCCCATCACCTGTGTAACCCATTCCCCCCCCCCCACCTCCCCTCTGATAACCATCATTTTGTTCTCTACAGTTAAGTCTGTTTCTTGGTTTACCTGTCTACTGTCTCTCACCTTTGCTCATTTGTTTTTGTTTCTTAAATTCCACATATGAGTGAAGTCATATGGTATTTGTCTTTCTCTGACTAACTTATTTCACTTAGCATAATACTCCTTCCTCCATCCATGTCGTTGCAAATGGCAAGATTTTATTCTTTTTTTTGGCTGAGTAATATTCCATTATTTATATCTATATACACATACATAACACATCTTCTTTATCCATTATCAGTTGATGGACACTTGGGCTGCTTCCATAGTTTGAGTATTGTGCCAGCATTCCTACTAACAGTGCAGGAGAGGTCCCCTAACTCTACATCCTTGTCAACACCTGTTGTTTCTTGGGTTGTTCATTTTAGCTCTTTTGACAGGTGTGAGGTGATCTCTCATTGTAGTTTTGATTTGTATTTCCCTGATGATGAGTGATGTTGAGCATCTTTTTGTGTGTCTCTGTTGGCCATCTGTGTGTCTCTTTGAAAGGTTGTCTGTTCATGTCATCTGCCCATTTCTTAATTGGATTATTTGGTTTTTGGGTGTTGAGTTTTAGAAGTTCTTTATATAGTTTGGATATATATCGCTGTTTGTTGATCTATTATCCCACTGATGGACACCTGGACTGTTTCCTGTTTTTGTCTGTGAATAAAGGTGCTATAAATATTTTCGTGTTTTTAGGGACATATGTTTTCATTTCTTTTGGTAAATGCCTACTTTTAAAATTGCTACGGGGGCGCCTGGGTGGCTCAGTCGTTAAGCGTCTGCCTTCAGCTCAGGTCATGATCCCAGGGTCCTGGGATCGAGCCCCACATTGGGCTCTCTGCTCCGCGGAAAGCCTGCTTCTCCCTCTCCCACTCCCCCTGCTTGTGTTCCCTCTCTCACTGTGTCTCTCTCTGTCAAATAAAAAAAAAAAAAAAAATTGCTACGTCAAGATAGATATGTGCTTAATTATATAAGAAATACTGTATTTTTTCCCAAAGGGGTTGTATTATTTTATATTCCCACCACTAACAGAGTTTCATTATCTGTATTCTCACTGATATTTATAGTTACCAGTCTTTTAAATTTTAGCCATTTAGTGTGTGTGTTTATTTTTAACATTCATCATTATAGTTATTGATATCCCATTTCCACTACCACCATTAATAATTTGAACATTTTTAGGTGTTCTTCTGATCCTGGTGATGAATTATGGAGTTAGGGAGTCCCCAAGACAGTTCTTTCACTTTTGACGCCAACTGCAAGTTTGGAGGTCTCTAAGATCACCCTCACTTCTGAAATGACTTACAAGATCAGGGGTCCCCAGGACCACCCTTAGATTTGATAATTCATAGAAGGACTCACACAACTCACTGAAAGTTTACTGAAGGTTGTGTTTTTTTATAGTGAAAGGATGTAGTTTAAAATGAGCCAAGGGAAGAGGTGTGTTTGGTCACTTGGATATGATTGACTGCCCATGGGGCTGACCTTAGTTTCCACTTCCTTCACAGGTTGAGTTCATACCACGTGTCCCAGCCCCCCTCTTCTCCACACCACTCTCAATAAATCACGTTGTTAACATAGACTTTCTGGCATGGCCTAAAGTCTCCAGGTAAATAAAAACACTATTATCAGTCATAACATTCCAGAGGTTTAGAGATTACTCCCCAGAAGCCAAGGGCAAAGGCCAGACCTCAGTCATAGCAGTGAGATCAGTCAACGCTCCCTGATCTCTTGGTCCCAGCTATGCTGGTAACCTGTGAAGTCCACCTGTGGATCCCTGCCTCTTGCCCCCCTCCACAACCTCAAATAATTTTGTAAGCACCCAGTTCCTTGCATTGAATCACTTTGAATTGGAATGTACAGAGTAAAGAATTTGTTTTTGGCACTGAAAAAAAGAAAGAAAAAGAAAGAGGGAGAGAGAGAGAGAGAGAGAAAGAAAGAAAGGGAGGAGGGAGGGAGGAAAGAAAAGAAAAAGAAAGGAAGACACCCAAATACACAAAAATTTAATAACTGGAAAAGAGAACATTTTGATTCAAAGGGAAAAAGACCCCATCCCCCCCCCACCTCCACTCCAGCAACCCTCAGTTTGTTTTCTATAGTTAAGAGTCTCTAATGGTTTGCTTCCATCTCTGTTTTCATCTTTTATTTTTCCTCCCTTCCCCTATGTTCATCTGTTTTGTTTCTTAAATTCCACATGAGTGAAATTATATATTTGTTTTTCTGTGACTGACTTATTTCACTTAGCATAATACCCTTTAGTTCCATCCATGTTGCTGCAAATGGCAAGATTTAATTCTTTTTGATGGCTGAGTAATATTCCATTATGTATATGCATATATGTATACACACACATACATACACACACAGTACACACACATGCTTATATATGTGTGTGTATACACACACACACCCACACACACACCCACACACATACCACATCTTTTTTATCCATTCATCTGTCAATGGACATTTGGGGGCTTTCCATATATTGGCTCTTGTAGACATTGCTGCTCTAAACATTGGGGTGCATGTGGCCCTTTGAATCACTCTGTTTGTATCCTTTGGATAAATACCTAGTAGTGCAATTGCTGGGTTGTAGGGTAGCTCTATTTTAGGTATATTTCTGATTATGTTTCATTATCTCTCTGTTTACTCATGTTCCATTACCAAGCTGTCTTAAGTATTGTCACTTTTTAAATTAATTTTTATTATCTGATGAGAGTAGGTCTTTTTTTAAATACTATTCTTTTTCAAAATGTTTATAACTATTCTTAAATGTTCATTTTTCCATATGAACTTTATAATCAACCTATCTAGTTAAAAGAAAAATATTTTTGAAATAATAGCAGACTTAACTCTCCAACCCTTAGCAGCCACTGATCTACTTTCTGTCTCTATAGGCTTGCCTATTCTGGGACATTGTATATGAATGGAATCATATAATATGTGGCCTTTTATGTGACTTCTTAGCACAGTGCTTTCCAGGTTCATCCATATTGTATCATGTATCAGTATTTCATTCCTTTTTTGAATAATATTCCATCATATGAATATAACACATCTTTTTTATCTGATCATCAGTTGATGGACATTTGGGTTTCCAGTTTTTGGCGATCATGAATAATGCTGCTATGAACATTCATTTACAAGTTTTTGTATAGACATATGTTTTAAGTTTTCCTGGGTATATACCTAGGAATAGAACTGCTGGGTCATATGGTAACTCTATGTTTAACCTTTTGAGGAACTCTGACTATGATTTTCTGAAGCAGCTGCATCTTTTTACATTCCTACCAGTGTTGTATGAGAGTTCTCATTTCTCCATGTCCTTGCCATTACTTGTTCTTGTCCATCTGTTTAATTATAGCACCCATTAATATTTCTAAAGATATTTATGAGAAACTGATGTTGAATTTTAACCAATGCTTTTTCATCTTATATGGAGATTATGAGAAGTTTTTTTTGTTCTGCTCTCTTGACTGTGAATTATAATAAATAGAATTTCTAATATTAATGATGTTGATTTTGACTAGTTGTCAACTTGGATTTGTTTTCTTTTGTTGGAAAATTACTTAGTAGACATGTAATTGTTTCATAACAACTAAAAATTCCACTGAGAACTTTAAAACTACTTAATATGCATGTTCAGAGTAAAAGAGTTCTGTTTTCTTGGTGACTTCACTTGAATATCCTTATTTCAAGATGAATTACATCTAAGCTTTCATAGCTTAAATATTTTGCTTTCATGTTTTGTAAAATATTAAAAAATTCTACCTCCTTCCAAATATGGGTAAGTTTTCAGATTTTTTTTTTTTAAGATTTTATTTATTTATTTGAGAGAGAGACACAGTGAGAGAGGGAACACAAGCAGGGGGAGTGGGAGAGGGAGAGGGAGAAGCAGGCTTCCCGCGGCGTAGGGAGCCCCTATGTGGGGCTCGATCCCAGGACCCTGGGATCATGACCTGAGCAGAAGGCAGACGCTTAACAACTGAGCCAGCCAGGCGCCCCAAGTTTTCAGATTTTTTAATGGGGAAAGTAGAAGTTAGTTCATTTTAGTTTCTTTTGCCTGGGTATTTATGGTAGATGGGAAGATCACATATTTGGTAGTACTAGTCATAATTTCTGGTACAATTTTAGTAAAACAACATGGGTACATAAAAGGTGTATGCATGTGTGTGTGTGTGTGTGTGCATTTATTTAAAAATAAGGGCTTAAATTAAAAAAAAAATGATAGGTGTTCTTACTAAAACATCAGAAAATAATAGAAAGCAAATGAAGAAAGTTGAAAGCCTGTAATTCTGTTACCCAGAGAAAACTTAATTACTATTTTGGTGTGTGTGTGTTATATAAAACAGTATATAAGTGCATACAGTGTATTTATATATGCGTATATAATACATAGTTTATATGTTTTAAGGACAGTAGACTAATTGTATTTTAAAGGACTGTGTTAAATGCTTTAAAATGTGCAGTACCTCTTAAGGAAAAGGGTCTTGCTCTACTTTATGTTTTCCATTTTTTTACTGTAGTAAAATATGTATGACATAAAATGTACTGTCTTAGCCATTTTTAGGTGTACAGTTTAGTGGTATTAAGTACTTCATATTGTTCTGCAACTATCACCATCGTCTATCTCCAGAACCCCTCATCTTGTAAAACTGAAACTATACTGGTTAAATAATGACTCCTCTGATCCTCTCCTTCCAGCCCCTCGCAACCTCCGTTCTTTCCATCAATATGATTTTGACTACTCTAAGTACCTCATATAAATGGAATCCTAGAGTATTTGTCTTTTTGTGACTGACTTCATTCAGCATAATATCCTCAAGGTTCATCCTTGTTATAGCATATGTGTTGGTATTTCCTTACTTTTTAAGGCTAAATAACAGTTATTCACTCAAAACAAATGTAGTAAGATCTTAAATAGTAGTTTTTCTTATATAAGAAATGAATAGTCATGTTGGTAAATTTAAATAATTGTTAAAGTGGAAGTTTTGGCTTAAATTGTCTTTTTTTTTTTTTTTTCAGTCCCACCCTTTTCTTTATATTTTTCACATTTTATTCTGATATTTCTGCCTTAGTGAAATGCTTTTAAGAGTACAGATGCCTGGCTCCTAATAGAAAAGTCTTAAGCTAAATTGTCAATATTACCAAATTTCATTGACTACTTTGCCTGTGGTTTATAAGGTGTACTGTTATTTCATGTACTGTTAAGGTAGAAGAAAATACTGCTAATCGTTATTAAAAGATGAATCCCAGTATCATAAATGTTAAAATGTGAAAAGTGTTACCGTAGAATCAATAAAATATAATACATGTATGGAAAGGGTGCACCCATCATACCACATTTAGTGGCCTTGTACTTTGTTTTGTAACTCTTGTTACAAAGGACTGGAATGAAGGAATTGATTTGACTATTTTTCATGTTGCTAAGCTGATCAAAATTTGATTTTCTTCTTTTTTAAAAGTTTTATTCATTTTAGAGAAAGAGCGAGAGAAAGAGAGCGTGTGGTGGGGGCAGTGGGAGAGACAGTCTGAAGCAGACTGTGCACTGAGCATGGAGTCCCATGAGGGGCTCGATCTCATGACCCTGAAATCACCACCTTAGCCAAAACCAATAGTCAGACATGTAACTGACTGTGCCACTCAGGCACCCCTGACTTTTTTTAATAAAGATTTTATTTTTAAGTAATCTACACCCATCGTGGGGCTCGAACTTACAACCCCGAGATCAAGAGTTACATGCTTTACCATTTGAGCCAGCCAGGTGCCCCCCAAATTTAATTTTAACTTTGTTTTCTATAGTTCCCTCTACATTGGTTAAGTTCAATGAACATTTTTAGTGCCTACTATGCATTAGCCACTGTCATAAAAGTAGTTAACATATATAGTTTTACTGTGTGCTAGACAGTGTTATGAGCACTTAGTGTAAGTAAATTTTACACTATCTCTATGGTGTGGATACTGTTACTATCCCATTTTGAGGCACAGAGAAGTCAAGTGACTTGACCAAGGTCATACAGCTAGTACATGGTGGAGGCAGGATTTGAATGTTTGATTTGATTTTCTGACTCCAGAGATTTTTGTCAGCAGTACCTAGGAACATAAATGAATAAAATATTGTCCTTTCCCTGAACACAGTTTACCAGGTAGTATCTGAGGGTGGTTGATAAATTTACATAAAATTATTGTTATACTTGTAGTAATGAATTTTTATTTGTGTTTTTAGGACATTCAGTCAGAAGAAGGCTGCCATTGAAAGAGAGTATGCACAGGTAAGCTTGGAAATTGAGGTGACCATTCTAGGTATACCTCTTCTTTGGCTTAAAGGCAGATATGGTTGTTGGAGAGAAACTTTGTTATCCCGGCATCCTGTTTTTCTTTTTAATTCTGGCTATCTCACTTTGATCCTCCTTTTACTCCATTTGAATCTCTAGATGAGGAGGTATGTTGCCCCTTACTACAGTGAAGGTTACGAACCTTTGGAGAGAAGATAATATTTATAGAATTTGTAAAGTATTTACAAGTGTAAATAATAAGGCATACATTTTATAAGTATATATACTTGACCCTTGAACAACATGGTTTTGAACTGCATGGTTCTGCCTATACATGGGTTTCTCCCCCCCCAATAAATTTATGTACAGTTCTGTAAGTGTATTTCTTTTTCCTCAGTTTTCTTACTAACATTTTCTTTAGGGGTTACTTTTTTGTAAAAATACAATATATAATACATATACAGAATATGTGTTAATTGACTGCTTATATTATCAGTAAGTCTTCTGGTCAGCAGTAGGCTTTTAGTAATTAAATTTTTAGGGAGTCAAAGTTATATGTGGATTTCTGACTACATTGGGGGTTGGCACCCCTAATCCCCGCATTGTTCAAGGGTCAGCTGTATATTCGTTCTCTTATATATCCTATTCTCTGCAGTCTTATAGAAGGTTAATTTTATTTTATCCAGTTAGGCATTTATTTCTATTTAGGTCCCTGTTGATAGAGAATGATGTACTTTCAATGGATGGTGTAGTGCTATTTCTAGGGAAATTTAAGCATTTCCTTCCTTTATTTTAATTAGAATCTTATTTGCTCCCAGATAACTAAATGTGCCAAGAAAAAATTATGTTGGTATATAATTTTGTAGATATGTTAAGAATTAATAACTACCTTTCCTTGTATAAAAACAGTTTGATATGATTTGGAAATTTTGGCCCTTGTAAGCAATTACTTTCTATGTGGAATAGCATTCTAAAATTGATGTCCTCCCACTCCCAAAATTATAAATGTCAGGTTTTGATTTTAGTTTTATTTTGATTTCACTGTAGTTAACAAGGTAACTATTTTATTTGGTAATCTTAGAAGATAATTATCTATTTCTTGAAAGCTGGATAGACTCATTAATTAGTTAATTCAGTCATTAGTTATTGAGTGCTTATTTATCAGGTACTTTACATAATGAATTAGTGTCAGTTCTAATAATTAGTGTTGAACCTTATTCTATGCAAATATAATGATAGCTAAAATTTATTGAATCCGTGTACTAGGCATTTTGCTGATTATTTTACATAAATTATCTGATGTAATCCTCTCAATAAACCTGTGAAATAGGGCAGTTATTACGCCTTTTATAGATATGTTTCCACTGGGACCAAAGTATATGATCTCTTAAAATTTATATGAAGTGAAAATTTTTGTATGATAAATTTGTCTGGAACATGATTTAAAGTTCTAATAATCAAATAGGACAGGCTCATGATTAAATATACAAGATAGTACATTAAATTGCATGAAGATTAGCAGTCCTTTGTCCCAACAGCAGTCAGTATCCTCAGAGAAAAGATTAAAAGTAGATGACTATTTTGGTTCTCCTGGTGATCATTTCCGTATCTTTAAATAATGTGCTTATAACTGATTCATGGGGGTGCCTGGGTGGCTCAGTCGTTAAGCGTCTGCCTTTGGCTCAGGTCATGATCCCGGGGTCCTGGGATCGAGCCCCGCATCGGGCTCCTGCTCCGCGGGAGGCCTGCTTCTCCCTCTCCCACTTCCCCTGCTTGTGTTCCCTCTCTCGCTGTGTCTCTCTCTCTGTCAAATAAATAAATAAAATCTTTAAAAAAAATAACTGATTCATGATTTGTCAACTCTAGACATTATTGCTGGATTATTTCTTATAATAAATAAGAAATTAGCTTCCTAAGCCATTCCTTTTGGCCTACTCTTTCCAATGTAATTTGGCACTATTTTAGTACCTTTGTTATTTTTCTAACTCTAAATGATACAGACTTTTATCTCTTGTTCTATTAAGTGCATATATATATATGTTTTTATGTGTGTTTGTGTGTTTGTAACGTATTTATGTTATTTGTATGTAGATATATGTATTTTCGTGTATATATGTATGGGTATGTAGTACAGTGGAATTGCATTTTACAGAGCAATCTAATTTATTCTTGAAAAATTTTTTTAAGTGTCTTTTAAGTAAATTATACCTGGTTTTGTTTATACAATTCTATATAATAATGTATAAACTGTATAAGATACCTAATGTATATTTTAAAATTTTATAGAATAATAATATTTAGAAATTAAAGTGTTCCACTGTCTCTCTGCTTGGGACAAGTGAGCACATTTATGGAGAGTCAGTGTGCAGATTCTTCTTATTTGTCATATTTACTTTTTAGGTGATTTTTCTCAGTTCTTCTTACTCTTCAGTATTTTTCCAATTAATTTTTCAATTTATTTCTTGATGATATAGACGAAGTATCTCTACACTCTTCTTTAACTGCCTCAACAGTGTTTTTACATCTTATCAATAGTAGAGAAACCCCTCAAATGACTAACATTCTATCTGTGGATTTTGCTAGTATGCGCTAATTATGTCAGGTTTATTACTTGCATTTGCTGTCTGAGGCATACACTCATTGGTGATGGGATGTGGTCAGAGAGGACAGCTGGACTATTTACATTATTTCTTTTTCTTTCTTTCTCTGGCTCAATATAGGGGTGAAATTTTGGGGGGTAGATTTTAAAAATTGAAATAGGGGTGCCTGGCTGGCTTAGTTGGTAGAGCATGCAACTTGATCTTGAGGTCATGAATTCAAACCCCACATTGTGTGTTGAGGTTAAAGGAAAAAGATTTAGAAATTGAAATACAGCATATATACAGTAAGATGGACAAATCTTGAGTATACTGTTTGATAAATTTTTATGAAGTGAACACAGTCCTGTAGCTACTATTCAGATTAAGATGTAGAACATTACCATGGTCCAAGAAGCAGTCATTACTCCTACCTTCCAGTGGTAACCAGTACACAGATTCTTATCAGAATAGTTACCTTTGGATTGTTTACTGTTTTTGAATTTAAATTAAATGGTATCATGTACTGTGTACTCTTCTGTGTCTGATTTCTTTCATTCACCATTAAGTTTTGAGTTTCATATATGTTGTTGTGTGTAGGAGTAGCTTACTCTTTTTCATTATAATATCCACTAAATGAGTGTATCACAATTTGTTTTCCAGTTTACTGATGATTAAAATTTGAGTTGCTTCCAGTTTTGGGTGATTTTGACTGTTGCTTCTAAGGAAAACTGTTGTACATGTTTTTTGGTGGACATATGGATGCATTTCTGTTAGGTAAACACCTGGGAGTAGAACTGCTGGGTCACCGGGTATATATGTATGTTAGCACTTTAATAATTACAACTGGTTTTCCAAAGTGGTTATACCAGTTTACATGATGCTCAGCAGCAATGTATGAGAGTTCTAGTTGCTCCACATCTTTGTCAACACTATTGTCTAAAATTAAAAAGTGACATTCTGATGAATGTATAGTAATATCCTATTTTCTTTTTAATAAGCTGTTTAAAAATTGATATATAACATGCGTATAGAAAAGTGTATAGATCCTAGGTACAGCTCCATGAATTTTCAAAGTGAACACACCCATATAACTAGTACCCAGGTCAAGAAACAGAACATTAACACCACCCCAAAAATCCCTCTTGTGCCCTCCCCCCTTTACTGTTCTCACTCTTACACAAGTATTCACTATACTGACTTTTTTCTTTTTTAAAAGATTTTATTTATTTATTTGACAGAGAGAGACACAGCGAGAGCAGGCACACAAGCAGGAGGAGTGGGAGAGGGAGAAGCAGGCCGCCCGCTGAGCAGGGAGCCCAATGTGGGACTTGATCCCAGGACCCCGGGATCATGACCTGAGCCGAAGGCAGATGCTTGACGACTGAGCCACCCAGGCGCCCTATACTGACTTTTTTCTTAAACAGCCTTCGGGGTGCCTGGCTGGCTCAGATGGTAGAACTTGCAACTCCAGATCTCGGGGTTGTGAGTTTGAGCCCCACGTTGGGTGTAAAGATTACTTAAAAATAAAATCTTAAAAAAACAAAAACAAAAACCCAGCCTTATTGAGTTATATACTTGTGAAACTATCATCACAATCAAGATAAGAACATGTCTATAGCAACCAAGAGTTTCCTCATGTCTTATTATAATCTCTTCCTATCACTCACCCCTGATTGTCTTTTCCCCATTATCACTCGGGCAATCACTAATCTACTTTTTATCACTATAGATTAGTGTGCATTTTTTCTAAATAAATGGGATTGTATGGTATGTACTCTTTCTTATCTGGCTTCTTTCATCAGCATAATTATCTTACAGTTTATGTTGTGTGTATCAATAGTTCATTTCTTTTTTTTGTGCTGAGCAATATTCTCTTGTATGAATATATCACAATTTGTTTATCCATTCACCTCTTTTTTTTTTTTTTTTTTTTTAAAGATTTTATTTATTTGAGAGAGTGAGAGAGAGAGAGCACATGAGAGGGGGGGAAGGTCAGAGGGAGAAGCAGACTCCCTGCCGAGCAGGGAGCCTGATGCGGGACTCGATCCCAGGACTCCAGGATCATGGCCTGAGCCGAAGGCAGTCGCTTAACCAACTGAGCCACCCAGGCGCCCCTGTCCATTCACATCTTGATGGACATTTGAGTTGTTTTTATTTTTAGGTATTATAAATAAAGCTGCTGTGAACATTTTTGTGTGGACAGATGGTTTCATTTCTCTTGGGTAAATACATAGGAGTAGAATGGCTGGGTCTTCTGAAGTAACTGCCAAATTATTTTCTAAAGAAGTTGTACTGTTTTATATTCCCACCAGCAGTATATGAGAGTATCAGTTGTTCTACATTCTCCCCAACACTGGATATAGTCTTTTCAATTTCAGATATTGTAATAGGTTCACAGTGGTATTCACTGTGGTTTTAATTTGCATTTACCTAATAGTTAATGATGTTAAGCATCATTTTCATGTGTTTATTTGCTCTTGGTACATATTCTTTGGTAAAGTGTTCAGATATTTTGCCAATTAAAAAAAGTTATTTGGGGGCACCTGGGTGGCTCAGTCGTTAAGTGTCTGCCTTCGGCTCAGGTCATGATCCCAGGGTCCTGGGATCGAGCCCCACATCGGGCTCCCTGCTTCTCCCTCTCCCACTCCCCCTGCTTGTGTTCCCTCTTTCACTGTGTGTCTCTCTGTCAAATAAATAAAATCTTTAAAAAAAATTTAAAAAGTTACTTGTTTTTTTACTTAAAAATTTTTATTATGAAAAATTTTCAAGCATATATGAAAATAGGGATTAGAAGAGTGAATTCTTATTAGCTGTTACCTAGCCTCAACTATTACCAGTACATTACCAAACATTTCATTTATAGCTTCCAGCTTGCTTTCCCTTGCTAAATACTTTTGAGAGGCATAACTTACGTAACATTAAATATCATCCATTTGTAATGTATAATTAAATGTTTTTTTGCAAATTTATAGGTTTACGCAACTGTCAGCACAGTTTAGTTTTAGAATATTTCTGTTAATCCAGTGAGTTTTCTATACTTGTTTGCAGTCAATCTCTGTTGCCTAGGGCAGCCATCAGCTTTATGTCTCTATAAATTTACCTTTTCTGGACATGTCGTAAAAATGTACTCTTACAACAATATGTAGTCTTGTCTGGCTTTCACTTAGCAAATGTTTTTGAAGTTCATACATGTTCTATCATGTATCAATAATCCATTCCTTTATTTATTTATTTATTTTTAATTTTTAATTTTTATTGTTATGTTAATCACCATACATTACATCATTAGTTTTTGATGTAGTGTTCCATGATTCATTGTTTGTGCATAACACCCAGTGCTCCATGCAGAACGTGCCCTCTTTAATACCCATCACCAGGCTAACCCATTCTCCCACCCCCCTCCCCTCTAGAACCCTCAGTTTGTTTTTCAGAGTCCATAGTCTCTCATGGTTCGTTTCCCCCTCCGATTTCCCCCCCTTCATTCTTCCCCTCCTGCTATCTTTTTTTTTTTTCTTAACATATAATGTATTATTTGTTTCAGAGGTGCAGATCTGTGATTCAACAGTCTTGCACAATTCACAGTGCTCACCATAGCACATACCCTCCCCAATGTCTATCATCCAGCCATCCCATCCCTCCCACCCCAACCCCCACTCCAGCAACCCTCAGTTTGTTTCCTGAGATTAAGAATTCCTCATATCAAAGGTCATATGATACATGTCTTTCTCTGATTGACTTATTTTGCTCAGCATAACACCTTCCAGTTCCATCCACGTCGTTGCAAATGGCAAGATCTCATTCCTTTTGATGGCTGCATAATATTCCATTGTATATATATATATATATACCACATCTTCTTTATCCATTCATCTGTTGATGGACATCTTGGCTCTTTCCAGTTTGGCTATTGTGGACATTGCTGCTATAAACATTGGGGTGCATGTACCCCTTCAGATCCCTGCATTTGTATCTTTGGGGTAAATACCCAGTAGTGCAATTGCTGGGTCGTATGGTAGCTCTATTTTCAACTTTTTGAGGAACCTCCATACTGTTTTCCAGAGTGGTTGCACCAGCTTGCATTCCCACCAACAGTGTAGGAGGGTTCCCCTTTCTCTGCATCCCTGCCAACATCTGTCATTTCCTGACTTGTTAATTTTAGCCATTCTGACTGGTGTGAGGTGGTATCTCATTGAGGTTTTGATTTGAGTAATCCATTCCTTTTATTGGTGAGTAATATTCCATGGTATGGATACACACACACACACACTGCATTTTGTTTAGCTATTCACTAATTGATAGATACTTGGATTGTTTCCAATTTTGGCTATTATGTGTAATGCTGCTATAGACATTCACATAGTAGTCATTATTTGGACCTGTGTTTTCATATTTTTGAGTGTATACCTAGGACTGGAATTGCCAGATTATTTGGTAAGTTTATTTTTAACTTTTTAAGAAATGGTCAAAGTGTTTTCCATATTGGCTGTATAATTTGCAGTCCCATCAGCAGCATATGTAGGTAGCTGTGTATGTGTAAGTCTATTTCTGGACTTATATTCTATTCAACTAATGTATTTTTTTTAATCTTTTTGCCCATATTACAGTTTTAATTACTGTAACTTTATAATAAACCTTGATAGCTGATAGTATTAGAGTCTTCACTATTCTTGGCCCTTTATATTTCCATATACCTTTTAGAATCAGTTTGTTCATTTCCCTGGGGTTTTGGGGTTTTGATTGTGATTGCTTTGAATCCATAGGTCAATTTGGGAAGAATTGACATCTTAACAATGTTAACTCTTCTAAACTATACTTATTTAGTTCTTTTATTTTTCTCAGTTTTTCCAGTATTTTAAGTATGTCATGTAGTTCATCAAAACCTCCATTTTCTTGGAGACCTCTTTCCTTGAGTCTGCAGCCTCTTGTTTCAACCTGCGTTTTCTCTGTAATTGCCGCATAGCTCTTATTTGAGTTGGATTCATTGATTCTTGGTCCTGTTTTCCTAATTAAATTAATAAGGAAATTAGCTTACCCCCCATTTATTTTGAAACATTTCATACAGTGATTTCCTAAAAAGGTTTTGTATTTATATTATTTCATTATAATTTAATAAAATTTTGTGAAGAACAGCTCTGAGCACACAGAGTACTATAATACAATTTCCTTCATATGGATATAACAAATTAAATATATTTTTTTGTAGAAGATTCTGGAAATCAAATAGAAGGAGAAAAAATTTGTCCCCCCATCCTGTAGAGATTGCCTTAATTAATTAATTAATGTGCTATTATATAACCTTATAGTTTTTTTTAATGAACATGTTAAAACATATATTGAAAGAGTTTATTTAAAATTTATGAATGTATTGTTTTGTTCAGGGTATTCTCTCTTTAGTTACCAATAACAGTGAACATATTTCTTTCTATATCATTGTTGAAGTAACTGCATATTACAATTTGGAATAATTATATTTCATTTTATTTGGTATAACATTTATTTAACATTTTATTTATTTAACTAATATTATTAGGTTTTTTTTCTAGTTTTACTTTTTTTTTATATAAACACTGTTAGGCTGAACTGTTTTACATTCATCTCTGATTATTTCCTTGCACCAGTTCCTATAAGTGAAATTTCTGGGTCAGAAGTTATGTACATTTTTAAGGCGTTAGTAATCTTAATGAATGTACTGCAAAAAATAGTTATTTATGTTCCTAGCAGCAGTATATGAATGTCTATTTTCTGTGTTATTACTATTAGATGATATAATTATAAATATTTTGGCACCTGTTTAGGAGAAATTTGGTATTTTTGTTCTAACAACAACAAAAATTCTGATTAAATTGTGTTTGACACTGTGCTTTTTTTATCATTTGATTACAGTTTTTGAAAGAACTCTTTCAGCATTAATTAGAAGTGATATTTTAAAATATCTATTTCTTGGCCATATTTTAAAAGGGAAATATAAATATAATAAATTGATAAAGGTATTTCTAAAATGTCTTCCTATTCAAAGTCTGACTGTTCTGAATAACTTTTATTTTTTTATTCTTTTAAGATTTTATTTATTTATTTATTATTGTTATGTTAATCACCATACATTACATCATTAGTTTTAGATGTAGTGTTCCATGATTCATTGTTTGTGCATAACACCCAGTGCTCCATGCAGAACGTGCCCTCTTTAATACCCATCACCGGGCTAACCCATCCTCCCACCCCCCTCCCCTTTAGAACCCTCAGTTTGTTTTTCAGAGTCCATCGTCTCTCATGGTTCGTCTCCCCCTCTGATTTCCCCCCTTCACTGAATAACTTTTAGATCCAGAGCCATTAATTTACTTATTTTTCCATACTATATTATCTCTGTACACCTTAGTATATTAGTAATGTAGCATTTCTTAACAGAATATCCCAGTGTTGTCTCCAGGAATTTTTCTCCTTTCCTGATACCATTCTTCACGTTTCCGCGCAGGAAGTGTCTTGATCTTAGCAGACAGTGTAAATGAAGGTTTTTAGACAACACTCAGGTGATTTTTAAATGTTTGTTGTTGGAAATATATGAGTTGCAGTTGTCTCCTCAAGCCAACAGAACAACCACCAGCTTCTGACAGCAGTTGTGAGATGTTGTCAATGGTTGGAGATCTTAAAATGTTTAAAAAATATGTATCTTAATAGAATTGATTAGCTCTGTTCTTTTTTTCTTTTTCAGGCTATGTAGAGATTTCATTGTTTGAAGAAAAGTTGAAATGTGGGAGGAGACATTAAGAAAGGATACTCCTAATGGCTTTTTTCTTTCATAGACTGAGGAATATGTTGCAAAATGAAATATTCCTAATATTACATATATATAATATATTCATAGTGGGCTGTTGTCTTTTGGTATTTTAGAGGGGTATGGGAGTAGATACCTAATTGCTTTTTGTATTTATTACTATAGCCACTGGCTACATATTTTTCATTTTATGGACAAGAAATGGGACACTAATTCAAAGGCAGGAATATTCCATATGAAATACATAAAATTGATGATACTAGGAAAATTACTTCTCTGACTTTTATTTTTCCTTCATTTTTGAAAGGAGAATGATGATCATTCTCCCCTCCCTTCTTTTCAGGCTAGTCAGATATGCTAATGAATATGAAATCGCTTCCCAACCTATGTGTACCTATATAAGATGGTCTTTATTGTTTTTAGTGTCTCAGTTTTACTTATCTCTGTAAATTGTTGTAACCTAGCTTTGTTAGATAATGGATTTCCCTAGTAGAAAGAGAGTGATCAATTAAATTTGTGGACCTTTGTGTGTATTATCAGGTATTCCAAGTCCTATGTGTCTGGGAAATAGAATGAGGTGAAGTAGTGGGAGGATCTTCTTGCCTTTGGGAAGCATTGTAAAAATCCTCCCACTATGAGAACATCTGCTGTTTCATTAGGATAACTACTTAACTATCTTTATGCCAGAATTTTTTAAAAAAACTATCAAAGTCTTTAAAAATTTTTTTAAGTCTTCAAAAATGCAACAGTAACTCAAGATTTTATAATAGAAATCCATGCAGTAAGATCAGCTTTATTGAAATTTGCTTTATAATCCAAGTTATCTAAACGTATCTGTAACAAGAATCAATTAAGTTATTACTTTAAGCCATAAGTGATTTACAAAATGAAATTTTCATTGTGTTAACCAACTTTAGATTTTGGAATTTTTTACTGAATTGAATTGAAATATGAAGGGGGTGCCTGGGTAGCTCAGCCGGTTAAGCATCCAACTTCGGCTTGGGTCCTGATCTCAGGGTCCTGGGATCGAGCCCCGTGTCAGGCTCCTGGCTCCTAGCTCAGTGGGGAATCTGCTGCTTCTCCCTCTGCCCTCCCTCTGTTTGTGCTCACACGTGTGCATTCTCTCTCTCTCTCTCTCAAATAAATAAATTCTTAAAAAAAAAAATATGAAGAAACTTAACTGACCTAATGACATTTTTTCCTCTCATCTTTTATTTGGAAAAACTGCAAATCTGCAGAAATGTTGAAAGAATAATACACTGAAGAATAGTATTTTTAAAAAAGGAATACTATTAATTGCCTCTGTATTAACCAGCTATTAACATTTTGCTATATTAATATTGTGTTGATAAACTTTTTTTTCTAAGCTGTACTGTTCGGAAAGTAAGCTGCAGTCATTATACTTCTCTTCTACATACTTCACTTTGCATCTTCTAAGAACAAGAACATTTCCCCAAATAATTATAATGTCATTATCACACCCAAGATAATAATTCTGTAACATCTAATATGTAGTTTATATTCAGATTTCCTCATTTATTCCTGAAATGTCTATAAGCTGTTTTCCCAAGATCCAATTAAAGTTTGCACATTGCATTTGGTGGATAATGTCTCTTGATTTTATTTATTTATTTATTTTTTAAAAAAGATTTTGTTATTTATTTGAGAGAGAGAATGAGCGAGAGAGAGAGAGCACATGAGAGGTGGAGGGTCAGAGGGAGCCCGTTGCGGGACTCGATCCTGGGACTCCAGGATCATGACCTGAGCGGAAGGCAGTCACTTAACCTACTGAGCCACCCAGGCACCCCTTGATATTTAGAATATTTCCTCCACCTTTTTTGTTTTTCGTGACATTGACTTTTTTGATAGGTCTGGTCATTTGTATTGTAAAATGCTTTGTATTTGGAATTTTTCATTTTTTTCCCTTCATGAATAGATTTTTTTTTTTTTTTAAAGATTTATTTATTTATTTATTTATTTGACAGAGAGAGAGACACAGCGAGAGAGGGAACACAAGCAGGGGGAGTGGGAGAGGGAGAAGCAGGCTTCCCGCGGAGCAGGGAGCCTGATGTGGGGCTCGATCCCAGGACCCTGGGATCATGACCTGAGCTGAAGGCAGACGCTTAATGACTGAGCCACCCAGGTGCCCATGAATAGATTTCTGTTAAATATGAGCAGAAATACTATGTAGGTAATGTTGGGCCTAGTAAGATTTTATGGTTTGTTTTGGTGGCTTGGATGTGTTAGAACACAACATCACAGATATTGCCAATATTCAAGCCTGATTGAGTCTATATTAATGATAGTAGATTTTTTTTTTTAGCATTTACCTAATTGTCTCAAACCATGTCTGTATTTTTTTGCTATATCACATATTGCCGGTGCTCTAAAAACATGAAGTTTTGAAAAAAAATGAAGTTTTGTTACATTAAAATTTTGGCAAGGCACAGTTGGAGAAAGGTCAAACATCTGAGAATTTAATTTTAATTTATACAATTCAGATTAAGCACTATTATAAAAGCCAATATATATTCTTAACCATTACACTTAGGCACATTTAAAAATCAACTGAAAATTAGAGCATTTGGTCTTATGGGAATTTCCTTTAGAGAGCCTGCTAGTTGTTAAATTGAAAGTATGTGAAACATCTTTGTACCAGCTGTCTAATAGTAATGTTTGGTAATGACGTTACTATAGGCTTCCTTTTCAGGAAGTTCCGTAGCTTTTGCTATTATTTGTCGTTGGTACATCATCTGAGTAGTCAAGAGTATCTAAATACCTCAAAAAGAAATGGAATTGCAATTTATATGAACACTTAATCTCCTCTGTCAGTTTTGCCAGTGTTAAAACAGCCTTTAAAAGTATGGTGGTTGTGTTTTGGTTCCTTTTTAATATTTTAGTCTGGTGGTTCACCTCTGTCAGGAGCTCAGTCTCGTGAATGTTGATGTTTCCCTAGTTAGACCATAAGATGAATGAGAATCTGTGCTCTAGAAGAATTTATTACTACATTTAATTACTTAATAAAATACTATTTTTAAATTAGAAGTTTATTTTGAGATATACCAGTTTCCCTGTGTTGGGAAATATTTATTGAGCACTCTTCTAGTTACTAGGGCACTGCCCAAAAGAAAAAGTTCTGGCACTTAGAGGGCTTACATTCTATGGTTGTGTGTTATCTTCCAATTAAATATATTAACTTCTTTTCCTTCAAAGATACTGATATGACCTTTATAGAATTATTACTAGTGGTGTAATGTTGTCATCCTCTATGCAAAGGATTGATTGGCCAAAAAGGTTGAGTATTATTTGTGAAATTTAGAGAGCATACAGATGAGCCATCCCAATAGAGAAATATCATAAAGGAAAATAATTCAAGTGGATTGATCATATGACAGCAATCTGGAAAACAGTACCTGAAGCGCATGCAAAGTAAACTCATGATAGAGTTTTAGGGGAATGTTAGAAGAAAAGAAAGAAAATAATATGGCATAACCTTATTTACACTTGAAGGGATTTGAGCCCTGAACTTTTTCACATTGCTTGGTACTTTCAATTTCCTACAAGAGTATTAATGTTTTATTTTTAAGCATGGTTTGTGAAATTCACTTTGTAATTCTCTAGAAATAACAGATGTGTTGCATATCTATTTTTACAAACAGAAGAAATGAATCTCTGAAAACACAGAAGCCATGTAAGAGTCACTAAAGAACCTTAAATATTAGGGTAAAATCAAATCTGGTTTTTGACTGCCGTTAGCTAAGCACTTGAGGTGTTGGTAAAATAATTTGCAATACTCAAACTGAAATTGCTAAGGGCAAGTTCTGTGTATTAATTTATTTCCTGTAGTCTTTGGCAGAATGCTGCTAGTGAAAGGAGGATACAAAAGGTTACTGTGGTAGAGAGAAAGAGCAGGAAAAGATTGTGGACTTTAAGGGCGGCTCCTTGCTTGAGGACAAACACGGAGCAAATATGGACACCCTGTCAAATAGCCTGTTGTGACACACTGTTGCCCCTAAAGTTTTTGCTATTTTTATTCTTTCAAGAAATAAATTTATGAAGAGGAGTTGGGCATACTACCCAAGAAGTTAGTGTATGTGGTGGGGTTCTTTTTTGGTAAATTTCATCATCATAGAGGTTTAAAATGTAACTTAATTTAGCTGTGTGCAGTTAGCTTTCTGGCCATTGCTATTACAGAAGCATTGGCAAAATTATTCGAAATGGCAGACTACATACTTGGAGCTTTTCGTTCTGCCAACCTCTTTCTGTAGAACAATGAGGATAACTATCTTGAGAGAAGATTGAGGGTTATTTTCTGTGTTTATGGTGATTCTTATTAAAAAAAATTTTTTTTTTTAAATTTTTTGAGTTTCTTAGCTTGCAACTATGGGTAAGAAATACATTTGGGGAGAAGAGCAGACTAATTTTTTTTCTCAAAATACTTGATATAGCTTGATATTCAATGTTTTATTTTATTATATTTATTTTTCAGAGGGGTGAGAGGGGGTTGTGGAGAGACAGAGGGAGAAGGAGAGGGAGAATCCTAAGTAGGCTCCACACCCAGTGCAGAGCTGCGGGGCTCAGTCTCACTACCCTGACCAACTGAGCTACCCAGGTGCCCCTGATTTTAAATGTTTTAAAAACAAATTCTGTTTGCTAGTATTTTGCTGAGGATTTTGCATTGGTATTCATAAGGATATTGGTCTTTAGTTTTCTTTCTTGTAGTGTCTTTGTCGGCTTTGGTATCAAGGTATTGGGCCTCATAGAATGGATTAGGAAGTGTTCCCTCCCCTTCAAGTTTTTGGAAAAGTTTGAGAAGGATTGGTATTAGTTCTTTGTTAAATGTTTGGTAAAATTCACCAGTGAAGTCATCAAGTCCAGGGCTTTTCTTTTTTCTCTCTTTCTTTTCTTTTTTTCTGATTCAGTCTCCTCACTAGTTATAGTTCTATTCAGATTTTCTGTTTATTCGTGATTTAGTCTTGGTAGGTTTTATATTTCTAGGAATTTGTCCATTCCATTTAGGTTATCTAATATGTTGACATACAATTGTTCATAGCACTCTCTTAAAATCCTTTTTATTTCTGTAGAATCCCCACTTCCACTTACGATTTTGGTAATTAGAGTTTTCTCTCTTTTTTCCTTAGTCCATCTAGTTTAAAGTTTGTCAATTTTGTTGACCTTATTGAAGAACCAACTTTTGGTTTCATTGATTTCCTCTGTTTTTCTATTTTATTTCACGTCTCTTTTTGCTCTAATCTTTATTTAATTTCCTTCCCTCTGCTAGCTTTGGGTTTAGTTTGCTCTTCTTTTTCTAGTTCCTTATGTTCTAAAGTTAGGTTGTTGATTTGAGATCTTGATTTTTAATATAAGCATTTATAGCTATAAATTTTCCCTTTGGCACTGCTTTTGCTGTGTCCCATAATTTTTGGTATGTTGTGTTTTCATTTGCATTAATCTCTACGTAGTTTCTAGTTTCCCTTGTGATTTCTTCTTTGAGCTAGGGTTGTTTAAAAGTATGTTGTTTCATTTACACAATTTTGTGAATTTTTCACTTTTCCTTCTTTATTGATTTCTAACTTTTTCCCATTGTTGATAGAGAAGATACTCTGTATGATATCTATCTTTTAAAATCTATTGAGACTTAATTTATGGCCCTAATACATGGTTTATCTTAGAAAATGTCCCATGTGCACTTGAGAATAATATGTATTCTGTTGTTGTTGGGTATAGTGTTCTATTTATGTCTGTTAGATCTAGTTAGTTTTGTTGTTTAAGCCTTCTCTATTTCCTTACATACTATCTGGTTGTTTGTTTATTATTGTGAGTGGGGTATTGAAGTCTTTATTATTGTAGAAGTATCTCATTTTACCTTCAATTCTGTCAGTTATTGCTTCATATATTTTGATGGTCTGTCATTAGGTACATAAATATTTATAATTACTCCATATTCTCCCTGTATTGAAGCTTTTATTAATGTGTGATGTCCTCTTGATGTTTCATGATCTTTCTTGATTTAAAGTCAGTTTTGTGTGATATTAGTGTAGCGACCTCTGCTCTCTTCTGGTTGCTGTATGCATGGAATATCATCTTTCATCCTTTTACTTTCATCCTGTTTATGTCTTTGGATTTCAAGTGAGTCTTGTGTAGACATCATATAGTTGGATCATGTATTTTTACCCATTCAGCCAGTCTCTGTTTTTTTATTGGAGTGTTTAATCCATTTACTAAAGTAATTACTGATAAGGAGGGACTTCTGTCATTGTGCTCTTTGTTTTCTATGTGCCTTATATAGCTTTTTCATCCCTCATTTCCTGCATTGCTGTCTTCTGTTCAGTTCATTTTTTTTTTGGTAGTGAAATGTTTAAATTCCTTTCTCATTTCCTTTTATCTATATTCTGTAGCTATTGTGTTTGTGCTTATTGAGGCTGTCTCTGAGCCTTGCCCTGTGCATGCATGATCACTTTCTAATTTCTCATTTTTCCAATATATGCATGTTATAGTCATGGTAGAGTCATTCACTTGAATGACGAGAGTCTTTAATGTCTAGCTCCTGAAAGGGAAAAAAGCAAAAAAGTAAAGGTGAGGAAAAGGGTACTAGTTCCTTAAATTTCCTAGAAGTCATTTCAGCTAGAGATGGAGGGGTTTGCAACAGTTGGGGGAGGTACAGCAAAATGGTTGCCTGCCTCTTTGCACCTCTGTGGTCAGAAGCAGAAATAGCAGTCCTAACAGACATTTCCAATATTTGGAGGCTAGGGTCCTTTTGCCTACCTTGCTTTCCACAAGCCCTGTGCAAGCTGCTCCAGGAACAGGTACACAGCTGCCTGCCATGTATCTGGAGGATGAATAGCTGCTAATCTTCTAAGAGCTGAAATTAACTGAAATTAACCACAATTTACTCCTCCAAGTCTTCCCCTGGAAGTTGCAAGCCTTTAACAGTCTCCAAAGTTCCAAAATAGTTACAGCAGACAGATTCTGGGATAACAGTTATCCTCTAGATGGGAAGACAGATTCCTGGGGCTTTCTGCTCTACCATCTTCCGAGAAAACTCTTCCTGTTGCCTTCTTTTTAACCTAGAGTTTAGTGTGTTTCTGACTTTAACTCTGATGGCAGGTTTGCTTTTCTGGTCTATGGAGATAGTTACTTCATTTAATGCCTATTCTTGTCTTACTTGTTTTCTCTTTTTATTTATTTATTTTTTATCTCATTCATGTATGTTTTGAGTGGGATGGGGAGACAATACATGAAAACATGAATTTATTTTATGATCTTCACTCAGAGTCTTAGATAGTCTTTATGGCTCCCTTTGGCTCTGGCATTGTATGGTATATTGCTGATCATTTCTTCTGGGATACGGTCTGACTAGAATGTATTCTTTCATTGCCTCTGAGTGGGAGCACAAAAAAACAAAACTCTTCTATCCTGTGGAAGTTAGGGCTAGGCTTTTAGTGGTCATCTTTGAAGGGGGTATATTCTCCCTAGTTTATAAAAAGAACATTTATATATATAATTTGCTGTGTTAAAATAAGAATACCTAAACGTGTACTGATAACTGTGTTAATGAGGTGCTGCTGATTTTAGGGTAGGATTTCTGTGGATATAAACAAAGTTTTGGTACAAGTGGCTATTTTATTAAAAGATTTCTTATGTTAACAAGGATTACTTGAGGGTATGGTAAACCTGATGTCACTTCTTTAACTGTAGGTTTTCATTGTCTTGGAAAGAGAATCAATGCTATCAGAGTTCCAGAATTTTGAAAGTGTTGGTAGCTAAAAAAACACAGAGGAAAATTTTAATAAAATCCATAATTAGTTTCTCAGGACTCCATTTTGTACTAGGATGCATAAAACTTGAATTTTCATAGATTGAAAGCTAGTTTTGCTTCTCCTGTTACATTGGAAAGAGAAATATTGATTGACCTTCAGCAAGCTAAACCTATTAGAAGACAGAACTGGAGTGGGTAGTGATGGGCATGCCTCATTTTTAGGGATGGTATTATCTGGCAATTGTATTTGCAGTTTATGAACCCATTGAAGTGCAGTGTTGATAGCTTGCTGTTCTCTGACAGAATGTTTTCTGTAGCCTCCCCCTGTAACTTTTTTTTAAAGATTTTATTTATTTGACAGCAAGAGAAGCAACGTAAGCAGAGGGAGTGGGAGAGGGAGAAGCAGGCTTTCTTCCAAGTAGGGAGCCCGATGTGGAGCTCCATCCTAGGAACCCCGTGATCATGACCTGAGCCACCCAGGCGCCCCCCCGTAACTTTTTTTTTTTTTTGAGTGTAATTTTTTAAATTATTATGTTAATCACCATACATTACATCATTAGTTTTTGATGTAGTGTTCTATGATTCATTGTTTGCGTATAACACCCAGTGCTCCATGCAGTACGTGCCCTCTCTAATACCCATCACCAGGCTAACCCATTCCCCCACCCCCCTCCCCTCTAGAACCCTCAGTTTGTTTCTCAGAGTCCATAGTCTCTCATGGTTCGTCTCCCCCTCCGATTCCCCCCCTTCATTCTTCCCTTCCTGTTATCTTCTTCCTTTTTTTTTTTTTAACATATAATGTATTATTTGTTTCAGAGATACAGGTCTGTGATTCAACAGTCTTAACACAATTCACAGTGCTCACCATAGCACATACCCTCCCCAAAGTCTATCACCCAGCTACCCCATCCCTCCCATCCCCCACCACTCCAGCAACCCTCAGTTTGTTTCCTGAGATTAAGAATTCCTCATATCAGTGAGGTCATATGATACATGTCTTTCTCTGATTGACTTATTTCGCTTAGCATAATACCCTCCAGTTCCATCCACATCGTTGCAAATGGCAAGATTTCATTCCTTTTGATGGCTGGCTGCATAATATTCCATTGTGTATATATATATATATATATATACACACACACACACATATACACACACACCACATCTTCTTTATCCATTCATCTGTTGATGGACATCTTGGCTCTTTCCATAGTTTGGCTATTGTGGACATTGCTGCTATAAACATCGGGGTGCACATACCCCTTCGGATCCCTCCATTTGTATCTTTGGGGTAAATACCCAGTAGTGCCATTGTCCCCGTAACTTCTTAATCTTAGAAGAGGACCCTAGAAATTTTAAAGAAGGAAATAACTTTGTAGTGTAAAATATCCTTTTCTGTTATGGGGTTTATTATTCTAAAAAATGAAATTGTGTATATTAAAGTGTGAAACATGATGCTTTGATATACATATACATAGTGAAATGATTACTGTAGTGAAACTAATTAAAATACCCATCTCCTCAAATAGTTCCCTTCCCTTCCCTCTCTCCTTCCCTCCCTCCCTTCCTCTTTCTCTTTTCTTTTCTTTCCCGCCCTCCCTTATTCCTTCCCTCCCTCCCTCCCTCTCTTTCTTTCTTGTGGAGAGAGCACCTGAAATCTAGGTTTTTTAGCAACCATCCAATATACAGTACAGTGTTACTAACTATAGAGTCATCCTACTCTGTATTAGATCTTTAGACTTACTCATCCTGTGTAACTGCAACTTTGTATCCTTTGACCAACATCTGTCCATTTCTTGCACCTCTTTACTCTTCTCTTGCATATATTACATGTTTTTAGATTTTACATATAAGTCAGATCATGAATTATTTTTCTTTCTGCATCTGGCTTATTTTCCTTAGCATGATATCCTCTAGCTTCATCCATGCTATTACAAACAGCAGGATCCTCCTTCTTTTTTAAGGATGACTACTATGTATTATAGACAGTTGACCCTGGAACAATGAGGGGTTTAGGAGCTCCCACCCTTGCACAGTCAGAAATCTTCGTATAACTTTTGACTCCCCAAATTTAACTACTAATTGTCTACTGTTAACTGGAAGTTTTACTAATAATATAAATAGTTGATTAACACATATTATATGTAAAATGTTATTAAGAAAACTATAAATAAATATGTTTACAGTACTGTACTATATTTATAGAAAAAATCCACATAGAAGTTCAAACCCATGTTGTTTAAGGGTCAACTGTGTACACACCACAGTTTCTTTATCCATTCATCCATCATTGGAGCCTCAGGTTGTTTCTGTATCTTGGCTATGATCAGTAATGCTGCATTGAACATGGGACTGCAGGTATCTCTTCAAAGTACTGATTTCATTTCCTTGGATTGCTGGATTATTTGGCCCTTTGGTTTTACATTTTTGAGGAATCTGCATACTATCTTTCTTAATGACTGTACCAATTTACAGTCCTACCAATAGTTTATGAATGTTTCTTTCTCTTTGCATCCTCACCAACACTGTTTTCTTGTATGTTTTAGGTAATAGTCATGTTAAGAGGCATGAAGTGATATCTCATTGTGGTGTTTTTTTTTTTTTTAAAGATTTTATTTATTTATTTGAGAGAGAGAATGAGATAGAGCATGAGAGGGGGGAGGGTCAGAGGGAGAAGCAGACTCCCCGCTGAGCAGGGAGCCCGATGCGGGACTCGATCCCAGGACTCCAGGATCATGACCTGAGCCGAAGGCAGTTGCTTAACCAACTGAGCCACCCAGGCACCCTCATTGTGGTTTTGATGTGCATTTCCATGATGGTTAGTGATGAACACCTTTTCATGTACCTGTTGGCCATCTCTATGGAAAAAATGTCTATTAAGGTCCCTCACTCATATTGTTAATCAGGTTGTTTGTTATTGAGTTGGATGAGTTCCTTGTATATTTTGGATATTAATCCCTTGTCAGATCTATGGTTTACAAATATTTTCTCCCAGTCTGTAAGTTGCCTTTTCATTTTGTTGATTGTTTTCTTTACTGTGAAGAAGTTTTTTAGTTTGATGTAGTCCCATTTGTTTATTTTTGCTTTTGTTGCCTGAGCTTTTGTGTCGTATCCAAAAAATCATTGTCAAGGCCAGTGTCAAGGAGCTTCTCCCCTATGTTTTCTTCTGGGAGTTTTATGGTTTCAGGTCTTACATTTATGTCTTCAGTTTGAGTTGATTTTTGTGTATGGTGTAAGATAAGGGTCCAGTTTCATTCTTTTGCGTGTGGATATTCAGTTTTCCTAACACCATTTATTGAAGAGACTGTCCTTTCCCCATTGTGTGTTCTTGGCACCCTTGTCAAAAATTACTTGACTGTATGTATGTGAGTTTATTTCTGGGTTCTCCATACCCTTCCATTGGTCTGTGTATATTTTTGTTATGCCAGTACTGTACTGCTTTGATTACTATAGCTTTGTAATATAGTTTAAAGTCAGGGAGCATGATGCCTCCAGCTTTGTTCTTTCTGAAGATTGCTTTGGCTATTTAGGAAATTTTGTGTTTCATTATAAATTTTAGATTTTTTTTCTATTTTTGTGAAAAAAGCCTCTGGAACTTTGATAGAAATTTGGGTAGTATGGACATTTTAACAGTATTAATTCTTCTAATCTGTGAATGTGGACTATCTGTCCATTAATTTATATCTTCAATTACTTTCATCAGTGTTTTACAGTTTTCACTGTACAAATCTTCCACCTTCTTGGTTAAATTTATTCATATATATATATATGAATATTATATATTATATTTGATGCTATTATAAATGTGATTGTTTTCTTGATTTCCTTTTATATAGATCATTGTTGGTGTAAAGAAACACAACTGGTTTTTTTTTTTGCATGTTGATTTTTTGTATCCTGTAACTTTATTGAATTTGTTTATTCTGACAGATTTTTGGGGGGAGTTTTTAGAATTTTCTGCATTTAAGATCATATCATCTCTAAACTGAGGTCATTTTACTTCTTTTTTGATTTGGATGCTTTTCACTTCTTTTGTTTGTCTGATTGCTCTTGCTAGTACTTCTAGCACTATGCTGGATAAAACTGCTGAGTGGACATCCTTATGTATGTAAGTTATGTATATAACTTTATCATATGTTGTAGTAGTAGTATTAAAATCAGAAATCTAGTCAGTTTGATTTTTAGGTGTTTGATGGGCAAATCATGGTGACAGTCCAGTCATATTAATGTTAATATTGAGTATGTTACATCTGAGACTGTCCATTTTTGCTTGAATATTGTTATAAGTAGTATGCTGTATAATACCTGATGATCAAAGATATTAATGCCAAGTTGTTATGGCATAAGCCTGACTGATTTTATGACATTAGAAAAAAGTTGCAAAACTTTTAATGTGGCATTGGCAGTCCTGAGTGCTCCAGTGCCTCAGGCCCCTCTTAGCTTTCTCAAGGGCTGAGGGGTACCCATTCCTGGTATAGCTGTGGGTGTGCAGGACATTATATGGGAAGCTCTGATTTAAAGGGTCAAAGGCTGAGCTTGATTTAGATTAGGAGATATACAGAACTCTTTGAAAATAAGTTTTGTTGATGATAGATAAACTGGGCATCTTGGATATCTTGTAGTGACTAATATAAAAAGTGAAATCAGGTAAAATGGAATAGTCATGATGGCCACGTAGAAGGGGTGAATATTTAGTTATATAGGTGTCTTTTCCTTCCTCCCTTCATCCCTGCCTACCTACCTACACATATTTTCTATAATATACTTTTCCATATCCTCTATAATATAGAGTGCTTTGAAGGCAGAAGCAGGTACGTAACTTGGAACTTCCACAATTCCCACAGTAAGGAAATGCTGGTGGAATGTTTCGATTTCTCTTCTGAAAGGAATCACTTGGTCTTGATTCTCCTTGTGGTCTCAGTGTCTATGCCTGGAGCCCATATATTGTGTCCTAGGTACTGTGCCAGTCACAAAGACAGTATTTTATTCAATCCCTCATTAAAAAAAAAAAAATACTACTAGGCTCCGTCGCCTGTCTCTAGATAGCTTCAGTATGTCCTTCAGGATGCAGATCAAGTGTCAGCCTGGCAGATTTTATTACCTCATCTGTTGCTGCTCAGTCTGGATTTGATAGCCCTTCAGTGTGCTCCAGTGGTATCTTTTTGCTTCTGTCTGTCACTTATTGTCCTGTTAAACCGCTCCTCTTCACCCATTTTGCATAGTCTCTGGTATGTGTTAAGTATGGGGTGAATGTTTACTTAAGGAATGAATGAATGAATGAAGAAACACAGTTTCAGGTTTTGAAAATGATAGTAATCTTTAGTTGAACTTTGCCCCATTTGAAGTGTTAAAATTGATTCATTTTTGCAAAGTTGGGACAAATGCACCAAAGAAGTAGTTTTTAAAAAATTTTTTTAAAGATTTTATTTATTTGACAGAGAGAGAGACAGTGAGAGAGGGAACACAAGCAGGGGGAGTGGGAGAGGGAGAAGCAGGCTTCCCACGGAGCAGGGAGCCCAATACGGGGCTCGATCCCAGGACCCTGGGATCATGACCCGAGCCGAAGGCAGACGCTTAACGACTGAGCCACCCAAAAAAAAAAGAAGTGTTTTTTTGCTGTGAACAGGAATGACTTTTAGGATCTGGGGAAACAGATAATTTTTTAAAAGATTACATTTCTTGAAGATAAACAATATTCTGCGCTGAGGCCCATATTCCCTAGTAGTTAGACATAACTGGTATAAATCAGATAGTAATTTGTTTCCATCTAAGAGATTTTAAAGATGAAGACCATCTGTTTACTTTAGGCAGAGTTTTACAGGGTGTTTACACCTTGGCTCTTAAGTTTAGAAAATTGATTTTATTAGTTTATCTAGAAGAAATCTCCCAATAAAACTAAGAACCTGTTAATTAATCTGTTTACAATAGGAGACTTATCTGGTCAGGTTAATTAGCTTTAAGGCACTCAGGAAACAAGCTCATGGATCAATAGATTATTTAATAAACATTGAATTTGAATTGAGGGAGTGAGTTCAGTGTTCTTTTTTGGGGGGGCTCGTGATTAGGTTTCTAAAATTTTTTTTGGTAAGATATATATAACATAAAATTTACCTTTTTAAAGTGTACAAGTAAAAAAAAAGTGTACAAGTCATTGTCATTAAGTACATTTGCAGTGTTGTGAAACTGTCGTCAGTATTTCTAGAACATTTTCATCACCCCAGCCAGAAATTCTGTACCCATTAAGTAAAGAATTCCTCATTCCCTACTCCTGATGTTGTCTGATCTACTCTTTGTCTTTATGAATTCGCTGCTTCTATATATTTCATATAAATTGAATCATGTAATCACATGATAATTGCCCTGTTGGAGTTAAGGGTTCCAAAAGGATATTCTACTTCTCTATTCTGGAGATTGTCTAAGTAGTAGTTTTCAAACATATTTTGATTGTATATTACATCTATAAAAAATTTAAGTGATACATGTGTATGTTTATTTTTAAATTATATACATGTGCTCTGTAATAATATATTGTATACATTATAAAATATGCATTAAAGTATTATTTAAAATATATTGTTAATATCTTTTGATGGCTTCCTGCTATCATTAGCTTTTATCTCCAGGCATAAAATTCTAGTGGTCTAATTTGTTATTAGATTTTATTGGATGGTCATTGTATCTACTTTATATTGTTGTTGATAGAGAACTCTTTGTATTAGAAAGTGTCATTTGCACGTATGTGAATCATTACTATTTCAGTCTGTTTCTTAACTGGAATCTTTTAAAGCTAGTTATCTATTTTGTGAGGCCAGTCAATTAAAATATTAAATCCACAAACGGACTCAACCAGATACATGTAAATGGCAGTATATTCAAATACTTTGAAAATGAATGCATAAATCAGGATGTTACTATAACCTCTCTGTGTTGTATAACACCCTTTCTTCCCCAGAATACCTTGTGTACTGTGTACATGGCATGTGATCATCTGATAGTCTGTCCAAGTGAGGAGTAGGGGTGGGATGCTCCAAAAGCATACCTATGCTTAAATGTTAGTACGATTTAACTTCTTTATTTTTTGATAAAATTAAATACAGATAGTATGAATATTTTCTTTATATGTCCATGTGGATTTATTTGTATACTCACATGGAGTACATTCACCTTAGTTTTACTACTCTAAAGCTGTGGTCTGGTCATCTAGTACCTTTTCCTTGGAGTGACTTGGTTAATCATTGTTAATTATTTTACAGTTTTATCACAAGAGTGGAAACATTATGATATCAGGCCAGATAATAATAATATTCTTGTGTAGATTGCACTTTTCTTTCTCATGATATCTTGTTGAATTTGGTAAGCACCAGTCTCATCAATAATAAGTTTACAAAGTGTACACTGAGATAAATAAAATCTTTACTCTCAAAGAGCTTGTAAGTTTTTAAAAGCTTTAGTTTAAGTTGGTGACTTTTTTTTTAAATGAACCTAAATATTTATCTCCTCTAAGATTTTTCTTCATTCACAACATCATAGCATCTAAAGCAATTACTGTATTAATTATTAAATTTCCCCAAGCTTTGGGAAGTTTCTACAAACTACGATCTATAAAAGGAACCTACTTCTGGAGAAAGTTGTGGTATAATTATCTCATGTGTTATTATACAGTAATAAGACTTTTCTTCCAATTCATATGATACCCATATAGTTCCCCACATTCTTGCAAAATATGGTGAAAAATCTATTAACTCATGGAGTTAAAAACAGCTCAAGCATACTTATTTTTGTTTTGTTTTTTTAAAACATTTTTAAAATTTAAATTCAATTAATTAACCTATAATGTATTATTGGTTTCAGAGGTACAGGTCTGTGATTCATCAGTCTTATATAATACCCAGTGCTCATTACATCATATGCCCTCCTTAATGTCCATCACCCAGTTAAATTGATGACTTTTTATTCACTTATTCTCTTAAAATAAGATTTTGGGGGCACCTGGGTGGCTCAGTCGTTAAGTGTCTGCCTTCGGCTCGGGTCATGATCCCAGGGTCCTGGGATCGAGCCCCGCATCGGGCTCCCTGCTCGGTGGGGGGCCTGCTTCTCCCTCTCCCACTCCCTCTGCTTGTGTCCCCTCTCTCGGTGTCTCTCTCTGTCAAATAAATAAATAAAATATTAAAAAAAAAAGATTTTGTAACTGTACTGAGTTGAATAGTATCTCCTCTACCCCCAAGTTAGTGTCAAACGTAATCACGTTAGTATGGGATCATACTGGATTAGAGAATCACTAATTCAGTGATTGGTGTCCTTAAAAGAAGAGAGTAGTTTGTACAAAGAGATAGAGAGGAGAATGCCATGTGAAGATGGATGCAGAGATTGGAGTGAAGAATCTACAAACCAAGAAATACCAGGGTTTGTTGGCAACCCTCAGAAGCTAGTAGAGAGGCATAGGATGTATTCTCCTTCAGAGCCTCTGAAATTCTCCTTCAGCTTCTCTGAAAAGGAACCAGCCCTGCTGACACCTTAATTTTGGACTTCTAGCCACCAGAACTGTGAAAGAATAAATTTTTGTTGTTTTAAGCCTCTCAGTTTGTGGTACTTTGCTATAGCAGCTCTGGGAAGCTAGTAACCAAGCATAATTTTCCTATTCAAATATAAATTGAGGCCCCTTGATGTGGCTACATATATAAATGTGATTAAAAAGATGGGTCTTAAAAAAAAAAAGAAAAGAAAAGAAAAGATGGGTCTTCTCCCTCCTAAATTATAATGAAAGCGATTAAGTTTTTGGAGCACTAAGTATATGCTAGACATCGTTGTTTCATTTAAATTTTTATACCAATAAGATACTGGTTATTATTTGTACAATTAAAGATACCAAGGCTCAGAAAGGGCAACCCTCACACAGTATGAACTATAAAAAAAAGCCTGTGTTTTCTTTCCTCTATCACTGTCTCTCTCTACACTTACAGAGGTCAGTTTCTCTTGGTGGCAGTAGCTGGAATTTATAGATTTTCTTCTTTAATTTACAATTTACTTTTGTATAATCTAGAAAAATAAAAAAATGGTGGCTCCTTAAATGTGCCAACCTTTTCCAAAAACTGAGTTTTATACGATTTTAGTGTTTGTTTGCATTTCTCATTTTCAGCCAGAGGCCAGAATCTAAAATCAAATTGTGTCATTCTGTTCCTCTGGGGTTGTTAATGGCTGAAACCAGAAGTACCAGAAATTTCTCATGGAAGTTCTAGGAACTTTAGAATTATGTCTAGAGAATCAGAATGATTAGAATATTCATTTTTGTTTATTAATAGCTTAAAATAGACCATTCAGAACAAATGGTCAGTGGACTATTTTTATTTAAGAGAGCCCAGAAGATGGAGTGATTGCTGATAAAGACTAGTATTAATTGGTAGGGTATCATCTATCCTTTTTATGATGACTGGTCATAGATAAAATCAAACCTGTTACCTATCTTTAGTGGAAGGAGATAACAATCTGGAATGTGATGGTTTTCTGATTATGTTTGATTATAGGTGTTTTGGGGGATTTACAACGTTTCAGAATGAATACTGAAATATTGCGGGGATCAAAAGCATAAGTGTGAAGCTTCTCCATCCAACCTCTTATCTAAGTGTTTATTAGCAGTGGAGTTCAACTGACATGTGGCAGGCACTGTTAGATGTTGAAGATATCATTAATAAAAATTAGATTATTTTTCAGATATAAATATTTTTTATTGGTGATGAAAAGTAACATTTTAATTGGGCTGGGGAAAGGAAATAAAAACTTTGCAAATATGTAATAAAAGGTTTTTAAAATGTGGAAAAAATGGTGTATATGGGTAATTTATTTGATAATGCACATAGTTTAAGCTTTAGAACTATAAAGAAGGGTATGTATCTAGGACATTATATAATCTGAAAGAAGAGAAGCAGGCTCTGCAAAATGAAGAATTTTTATTCATTTGTATTCATTGAAAGGAAAAAATACAGCATTGGATACTTTGTTATGGAATTTAATTGCTATGTTAAATTGCATTCTTCTTAGAAGTGAAAAGGACATGGTTACAGTCTTTGAATAAGTCTTATTCTCATGAAGAAATAGAAAGAAATAAGGCTAGCCCACCTGGGTTTGCCTAGGAGAATCATTATCCTAAATGCATATTTAATGTTCCTTATTAGAGTACTGCTTCATAGTGTTACCTACGTGAGAGAAGCTTCTGCATTTTTAGATCATCAGTTCAGGTGAGTTTGAATTTGCGATTGGTATATGAAGACACTTTAGATCTTTTGATCAGTCGCTTAACTGACTGAGCCACCCACGTGCCACCGAATGCCTTTTTTTTTTTTTTAAGATTTTATTTATTTGACAGAGAGAGACACAGCGAGAGAGGGAACACCAGCAGGGGGGAGAGGGAGAGGGAGAAGCAGGCTTTCCGCGGAGCGGAGAGCCCGATGTGGGCCTCGATCCCAGGATCCTGGGATCATGACCTGAGCCGAAGGCAGACGCTTAACGACTGAGCCACCCAGGCGCCCCTCCCCCTAATGCTTTTATTTTAAAAGAGGGAACCATAACACTATCCAAGAAACATTCCATGATAGCACCCAAATCTCACTTCTTCACCTATGAAGTCCTTGAATACAGGATGTTTCCCTCATGATTTATTTCTAGCATTTAGTACAATATCTGCATATCATAAGTGCTTAAATAACATTTGATGCATGAAACAAAGAATGCTCTTTTCATGCCTCTTGTGTTGGAAATTACAATTCAGGGTAGGAATCAAAATGTTGATTTTTTTTTTTAAGATTTTATTTATTTATTTGTCAGAGAGAGAGAGACAGAGAGCAAGCACAGTCAGTGGGAGGGGCAGGCAGAGGCACAGGGAGAAGCAGACTCCCCACTGAGCAAGGAGCCAGATGCAAGACTCAATCCCAGGACCCTGGGATCACGACCTGAGCCGAAGGCAGATGCTTAACTGACTGAGCCACCCAGGTGACCCTCAAATTGATATTCTTAAGCCAAGAAAGTGGTATTGCTAGAAGTAAATCAAAGCATGTTTTTTAACTGGTAGTTGAAAGCCAGAAGTAGCTTATGTAGTCATGTAGTATAAATTACTCCTTTATATTCTCAGAAATTAATTATTTAATGAAGTTTACGTTTAAATAGTTTGCAAAAAGTTTATATACTTTTTGTAGCAGGATTAAGCCCTTATGTCCATTTCATGACATTTACCTTTCTTTAGTCTTAAAAACATATATATGTATCATTTAGCAGAATTATACTCTTGGTCTCTATACATTAATAAATGTAAACCAAGCATCATTGATTCAAAGGAATATTTGTTTTTAATGAACTGTTGTTAATGTTATTAACTTATTTTAGTGAACAGTTATTAGTTCAAATTTTTTTTTTAGTGATGTAAATGTTGAATTATTGAATAATATGAGCCAAATGGTTTAAGTCAGTTTTTCAGGGTAGATGCAAAGATAAAACTTGATTCTTATCTTCAAAGGGTTTATAATCAAGTAGGATAAAAAATATGTAAATGAGTTAGTTAAAGCATAAGGCAGAATGAAGTAGTTTCCAAATCACAATTATGTGCAGCAAGATTATAAGTAGAGAAACAGTCCATACTAGTAATGAATGGTCAGGGAAGACTTCGGTGGATAAGGCATTCAATATCAGTTACTGTTGGAATGAAATGTGCCAGTTCTTAAACATGGAGGCCCCCATTGCCCTTTGGCTCCGTTCTTAAACCCTAAGGCCCATTTTCAAAATTTTTAGATTTTTGTGAGTTAGAAATCTTGACTATGAAGGGGGGGAGATCGGAGGGGGAGACGAACCATGAGAGACTATGGACTCTGAGAAACAAACTGAGGGTTCTAGAGGGGAGGGGGGTGGGGGGATGGGTTAGTCTGGTTATGGGTATTAAAGAGGGCACGTACTGAATGGAGCACTGGGTGTTATATGAAAACAATGATTCATGGAACACTACATCAAAAACTAGTGATGTAATGTGTGGTGATTAACATAACATAATTAAAAAAAAAAAGAATCTTGAGTATTTACTAAAAATGGGTCTTTGGAGGATAGGCATTTTCTAAATGGAGAGTATAGCCTGATGGTTAAGAATATGGTTTGAATCCCAGCTCTGCCACTTACTTGCTGTGTAACTTTGGATCAGTTTACCAATCTGTAAAATAGAATAATGATAATAATGTAGGGTTGCTATTTGTCTTCATTTTTTGTTAGAGTATGCTTTCTCATGGAAAAACACTTCATAGCAGAATAAATAGCTGGATAATCTAAGATGAACAAGATTCTTTGTGTGTGTGTGTGTGTGTGTGTGTGTGTTTGTAGACTAAAAATCCAGTAGTACGGTGGATTAGAAATTAGAACTGTCCTGAAAACAAGAGCAGGGGAAATAAGTGTTTTAGCACAGATTTTTAATCTATGTCCCAGGATTCAGAGAGAGAGCGAGCAGCTGCTTCTTTGCTACAAAGATGTTTTAGAGATCGTTGACTTTTAGGTTTGGAACAGTTCTTGAATTGTGAGGATTCTAAAAGCTTGCATGCCAGTTTAGTTATCTGAGTACCTTCTCTGCTTTTTAAAATATTTTCTCCTACTCCTTAAAAATGATTAGTGAACAATTAATGAGACCCCTCCCCATTCTTCTATTTAATTTTCCATTATTCTTTGTGTGCTGTTAACTAGTTCTTTGTATCTCTGTGTTGGTAATTCAAATCAGTTAATCTATTCTTGTGAATAAAATTGGGAGCATTCCAAATTCTTTTTTTGGAGCCAAGTATATTGTACTCAATAAATTCTTTAACTGATGTCATGCTGAAAGGATGTAAAAATGTTAATATGCTTTATTTCGTTCCCTTTTATTATGAATATTTTCAAACATAGAGCAAAGTTGAAAGAATACGACAGTTAACACTCATATACCACTTACATTCTACCATTAATGTTTTAGTATACTTGCTTTATCACATATCCATTTATTGATCGTTCTACCACTCATGAATTCATTTTATTTTTGGTACATTTCAAAGTAAATTGCAGACATAAGGACATTTCCATCGAAATACCTCAGATATGCTTTGTTTTTGAAAGGTTCATTTTCTCCCCTTTTTCATTCAGAGTTGATATTTTAATACTTTATATGCTTTATTTAAATTTTGGACTGAATCCACTGTGGTTAATTTTGTTACTAAGACTTCTAATTGTTAATGCTCAAAATTATCTTTGCTTTTTTTGTTTTTTTGTTTTTTCTTTAAATTTTTCCTTTAAGACAAACTTTTTTTTTTTTTTAAGATTTTTTATTTATTTATTTGAGAGAGAATGAGATAGAGAGAGAGCATGAGAGGGGGGGAGGGTCAGAGGGAGAGGCAGACTCCCTGCCGAGCAGGGAGCCTGATGCGGAGCTCGATCCCGGGACTCCAGGATCATGACCTGAGCCGAAGGCAGTTGCTTAACCAACTGAGCCACCCAGGCGCCCCTTTTTTTGGGGTTTGAACTCTAAAAAAAGATACTACAGGGGCGCCTGGGTGGCTCAGTTGGTTAAGCGACTGCCTTCGGCTCAGGTCATGATCCTGGAGTCCCTGGATCGAGTCCCGCATCGGGCTCCCTGCTCGGCAGGGAGTCTGCTTCGCCCTCTGACCCTATCCCCTCTCATGTGTTCTTTCTCTCTCATTCTCTCTCTCTCAAATAAATAAAATCTTAAAAAATAAAAATAAAAAAAAAATAAAAAAAGATACTACAAAGTCATCTTAGCCAATTTTTTAAAGTATTTTATGGCTTATATAAGTGTAGCATTTTCTTATAATTTGCAGTACTTTAGGATATGATTGCTGATAAGTTTTGAAGACAGACAAATTCTTCCATACCATTAGCCATTAGAAGCATTTCTTGCTTTTAAACTATGTAGAGGACCTCAACTAGGTTATGAACTGTTTAAAGCCAAGAATGGTATATCATTATTCCTTGTGGCTTTCGATTTTCTTGAAAGGAATAACCCAATATTTGTTGACGTATTGACTCTTTGATATTATGCTCAAAACATTCTTAACACTATTGTTCTAAAGTTGAGGGTTTTTTTGTTTTTGTTTTTGTTTTATGGTTCCGCTGGATGCTTTAATTTTTCCGAGGATTCTCATTTTTTGGTTCTTCCTCATCAGAGTACACAGTGGGCTCCTCCCCCTCCTTTAGCAGGTGCCCACATGATGATACTTGAAAGTGAACTGAGAGTCCCAGTCACTCAGGGTCTCCTGCTGGGCAGGAGTGAGGTCAGAAAGGTCATCCTACTCGTCCTTCAGTGCTTCCTTATCCAGGTAAAATGTGGCAAGGCCTCGGTGCACAAAGGCCCCGTATGGCCCCTCCAGCCCATAGAACTTGCCACCTTTGGTTACGTGGAACACCTTGCCCCTAAAGTTGAGTTTTAAAACTAATCCTAATGTATAATTTTCAGCAACTTTCAAAAATTTGTATTCATTATATATATATGATGTATATTATAATGGAATTCAAAAAATCATGATAGGAAGCTATTTGAGGTGTGTAATAGTGAGGTATTAGAATAACAGGATATCCTTCCATTTTATAGACTTTGCATTTCCAGCCCATAAAAACAATATAATGACCTACTCTGGGCATAGGTTTTTATAAAAATAATTTTATTATTTTAAAATAATTGAACCATGGACATTGAATTAGATAACCATTGTAAATGTAACATGTCATTTTAAGATTAGATTCCAGATAAAATCTAAAGCACATCAAACTAAAATGATCTTTTCTACTGTTTTCGTTGTTGCTTCTTGAAATCTATATAAGATACTGTTTTTTAGTAGTGTTGAAAGTGCAGTTAGGTAAAAATTACAGCAAGAGAAGGTCCTTTTTCTCTTGCTCCTCATATGTGTACACATACACATGCATACATGCTCCTATAGTTGGAGCCCTCATGTGTCTGGTTTGAAGATTCTTTAGGGTCTTCCAGATTTAGTGCTGCTTCTCCTATCTGGATCAGATTGTGATTCTTTTTTTCTTTTTTGTAAATATTTTATTTATTTATTTGCCAGAGAGCAAGTGAGAGAGAGAGAGCAAGAGTACAAGCAGGGGGAGCGGCAGGCAGAGGGAGAAGCAGGCTCCCCGCTGAGCAAGAAGCCCGATGCGGGACTTGATCCCAGGATCCTGGGATCAGGACCTGAGCTGAAGACAGACGCTTAACCGAGTGAGCCACCCCAGATGGCCCAGATTGTGATTCTTTTAAATCAAAATTAGACACACAAATTAGAATTTTAGGATACCAGGAGACAGAGACCATGTAGATGGGTTTATATGCCCTTCATTCCCTCTCAATGATAGTACCTCAGTAGTGTCTAAACTTCAATTCTTCTAGCGCTCTGCAGTTAGGAGTGTTTAATCATCTGAAGAGTCCTGAGCTCTAACAATGTCTTTGCTTGTTGAATGATTGAGAGAGGAAAATAGAGAGGCCTTCTCAGTGTTTTGCTCAGCCATCTAAAGCAAGGGGTGGCAAACACTTTTTGCAAAGAACCAGATGTAAGTATTTTAGGCTTTGAGGGTCATATGGTCTCTGCCAAAATTACTCAGCTTTGCTGAGTGAAAGTAGCCATAGACAATTGGTAAACAAGTAGATGTGATTGTGTTACAGTCAAACTTCAGCGAAATAGACTGCAGGCTATAATTTGCCAACCTGTGCACTAGAGTTGTGCTTCTTAAACTATCTCTTATGAGGACTTTTTTTCCCTAGTAATTCATTGATGGACACTTCTATGAAGTAGAATAAAAACTACTGGAAAATGAAATTAAAAAGGACATAAGGTACAAGCTTAAAAATTTTCAATAAATAGATAATAACATTTTGATAATTAGAGCAGTCATACATAAGGAAAAAGAAAAGAATTAGAAAAACTGTAAATGTTGCTACCTGAAAGTGTCTTCTAGCCTATTAATAAAGTTGCTTTTATAGTCATAACTTTTTTGTCATTCTACAATACTAACTAAACAAGTTGAGTGAAATTGCAACTCCCTATTTATTAAATGCCTGTATGCACACTAAACAAGTGCTGTATACATCAGTAAAAATTTTAATGTGACAAATAAATTGGCTGCTTGCTGTTAATTTATCTAAACTAGATTGGGTTGACAGCAGTGCTACTCAAAAGATAATGTATATCTCAACTGTTCTGTTTTGTTTTAACAATATTCAGTGTAAAACAGACTCATGGAAGAATATTGATGAGAACTGGAGAAGAGACTTAAAAGAAATTTCAGCAAACTCAGGATATACATTTCTAACTTTTCCCCAAGATGAAGTAATTTTTTACTTTCAGAATTCATTTTTCAGTCTTTTTATTGGTAGTCTGTTCCAACAGTTCATCGTATTGAGTTATAGTTAAATTTAAATTCTCTCTCAAAGAAATGGATTCTAGATTCATAGATTTCCTATATTTGGATTTTCTTTGGATAGGAAAAGGATAGGAAATTTGTATGTATGTGATGTATGAAGTGATAATCTTTAAACAAATGTACAGTATCTGATCATAACTATTTCATTGAAAATTATTGTTAAATTACAGAACATGTCATAAGTATCTGTTGAAACGCTGATCTTTTTTTTTCTTTGTAGTTTGAAGTTTCTATTTAAATTTGTTAGTTAACAGATAGTGCAATATTAGTTTCAGGAGTAGAATTTAGTGATTCATCACTTACAACAGCCAGTGCTAATCACAAGTGCCCTCCTTAATACCCATTACCCGTTTAACCCATCCCCTACCCATCTCTCTTCCAGCAACCCTCAGTTTGTTCTCTATAGTAAAGAGTCTGTTTTATGGTTTGCCTCTCTCTCTTTTTTTCCCTTGATGTTCCATCAGTTTTGTTTCTTCAGTTCCACATATGAGTGAAATCATATGGCATTTGTCTTTTTTGACTTATTTCACTTAGCATAATACTCTCTAGTTCCATCCATGTCTTGCAAATGGCAAATTTTCATTCTTTTTCATGGCTGAGTAATATTCCATTGTGTATATATACTACATCTTCTTTATCCATTCATCAGTCGTGGACATTTGGTCTCTTTCTGTAATTTGGCCATTGTTAATAATACTGCTATAAATGCAGGGGTGCATATAGCCTTTAGAATCAATATTTTTGTAGCCTTTGGATAAATACCTAGTAGTGCAGTTGCTGGATCGTAAGGTAGTTCTATTTTTAAGTTTTTGAGGAACCTCCATACTGTTTTCCAGAGTGGCTACACCAGTTTGCATTCCCACTAAAAGTGTAAGAGGATTCCCTTTTCTCCACATCCTCACCAACATCTGTTGTTTCCTGTGTTGTTAACTGTAGCCATTCTGACTGGTGTGAGGTGGTATCTCATTGTGGTTTTGATTTGTATCAAATGATGATAAGTGGTGTTGAGCATCTCCTCATCTGTCTGTTAGCCATCTGTATGTCTTTGGGAAAATGTCTACTCCTGTCTTCTGCCCACTTTTTAATTGGGTTATTTGTTTTTTTGGGTGCTGAGTTTCCTCCACAGTGCAAGAAGCTTTTTATCTTGATGAAGTCCCAATAGTCTATTTTTGCTTTTGTTTCCCTTGCCTCTGGAGATGTGTCTAGTATGAAGTTGCTACAGCTCATGTCAAAGAGGTTGCTGCCTGTATTCTCCTCTAGGATTTTAATGGTTTCCTCTGTCACATTTAGGTCTTTCATCCATTTTGAGTTTATTTTTTTGTATGGTGTAAGAAAGTGATCCAGTTAATTCTGCATGTGGCTGTACAGTTTTCCCAACACCATTTGTTGAAGAGACTGTCCTTTTTCCATTGGACATTCTTTCCTGCTTTGTTGATGATTAGTTGACCATAGAGTTGAGGGTCCATTTCTGGATTCTCTATATTCTGTTCCATTGATCTATGTGTCTGTTTTTGTGCCAGTACCATGCTGTCTTGATCACTACAGCTTTGTAATATAACTTGAAGTCTGGAATTGTGATGTCTCCATCTTTGCTTTTCTTTTTCAAGATTGCTTTGGCTATTTGGGGTCTTTTCTGGTTTCATACAAATTTTAGGATTGTTTGTTCTAGTTCTGTGAAAAATGCTGTTGGCATTTTGGTAGGGATTGCATTGAATGTGTAGATTGCTTTGGGTGGTATAGACATTTTAACAATATTTGTTCTTCCAATACATGAGCATGGAATGTTTTTCCATTTCCTTGTGTCATCTTTAATTTCTTTCATACATGTTTTATAGTTTTCAGAGTACAAGTCTTTTACCACTTTGGTTAGGTTTATTCCTAGGTATGTTATGGTTTCCAGGGCAGTTGTAAATGGGATCAATTCCTTGATTTCTCTTTCTGCTGCTTCATTGTTTGTGTATATAGATGTAACAGATTTCTGTACGTTGATTTTGTATCCTGTGACTTCACTGAATTCCTGTATCAGTTCTAGCAATTTTTTGAACAATGATCTTTCATACTATTTGCTTTGATCTCATTGCCATTGAGGAACATTCATATGCCTTCCTTACATGGAAATATGAAGATAATTAAAAATACCAAATATATAAGACAAGTAAGTCTGGCTATCCAGTTCACATCTTTAAAACATTGGGACCAAACTTTTTTTAAAATCTTGCAGAAACACTGACAATTCATTTCAGTATTCATTTTTTGATAGAACATTTTCTCTTTGATAACTGGAAGCTTAGCATGTAGTAACAGTAGTATATGATCAGTTTCCATATTATCACTCAATGGGGAGAATACTCTAATATATTTCATTAGCTTTTAAATAATCCACAGTTATACTGTATCACTAAGCATACTGTTTAGACAGGTGACTTTTATTTTAAATCATAGCAAGAGTTTCTTGATGAAGGAAGCAGTATATTGATTTACATTCTGGGTAACTGTCCAGAATATTTTCCTGTCATTATAGTTGTACCATCAGAATATACTGTTAGACAAAATTTAAACTCCAAATCACATTTGTTAACTACATAATCCTTTATTGATTTATACAGTTCTGAGTTAGTTATGTTTGATAGTGAAACTGAAAAAAATCTTTCTTAACACCATCATATTCAAAATCACACAATGTACTAAAGGAATTGCCATGTTATTTTTGGATTTATTAAAAAAAGAACACTGCTGTGTTTGTGTGTTCTGTGAATTATTTTTCCATATCATTAGTCAATTCTCGAATGCATGGAACCATGTGTGGTATCATTAGAAATTGGTTCTTTGTTGCAGATTCACTGGATATTTCCAAGCAAACATTTTTGATGGAGTTTTTCCCTAATTTTTTTTGTGTGTGTGTGTCTTTCTCCCTCTCCCTCTCTTTATATATGTGTGTGTGTGTGTTTTAGTTTTAGTTTCCTGAAGAGCTACTATATAAGAAGCCTAGAAAGTACTAAGTTTATATGTAAAAGAAGGAACATTTGCTTCTCTTGGCTTTGTAATTCAAGACACATTTTGAAATTTATTTTTATTTTTTAAAGATTTTATTTTATTTATTTGACAGAGAGACAGCGAGAGGGGGAACACAAGCAGGGGGAGTGGGAGAGGGAGAAGCAGGCTTCCTGCTGAGCAGGGAGCCCGATGCGGGCCTCCATCCCAGGACCCTGGGATCATGACCTGAACTGAAGGCAGACGCCTAACGACTGAGCCGCCCAGGCGCCCTGAAATTTTTTTTTTTGCTTTGAACTTAATTCTTTATATTTTCTATATAAATGTCACTTAGGCTTTGATGGTTTTATTGCTTAATAGCCAGCACATCTCTACAAATAATACATTGTGGTTTTAGCACTTCACTTTCAGTTATATTTACAAGTAAAATTAGTATGAACTCTTGGGTCTTCCTTGTTTTGAAATTCTGTTATTTACCTCTCATGCCTCATTCAGAGAAGGTGTATCTTCCCTTTATAGCAAGTTCCTTTCTGTATATGATTTAGAAATGTACACATATATGCATGGGATATATCAAAATATAAAAAATGACCTTTTCCCCTATTTCTGTATATTACTGAATTGCTTTAATGACTTTTTATGGAGCCTCGGAGCTGGAAGTGGTGTAAAGGTTGTATATATTCCAACCCTCTTTACGTTCTTTCTCTCTCTTTAATGTAGAGAGGGGGTTGGCAAATTGTAGCCATGTGCCTTGACACCTATTTTTGTAAGTAAAGTTTTATTGGACCATCATCACGTTCATTTGTTTACATGTTGTCTACGGCTGCTTTCTTGCTACATTGGCAGAGTTGAGTAGTTGACACAGGGATTGTACAGCTGCAAAGCCAACAATATTTACTGTCTGGCACTTGATAGAAAAAAATTGCCAACCTCTGGTACAGAGACCCTTGCAGCCTCTTTCTGAATTTAGTGATAGTAATTTCCCTGTCTCTTAGGCATTCATCTTCCAGTCAGAAAGTTCCTATTTCTATTGAGCAAAAATATTCCCTTCTAAGTAAATTTCTTGGGTATATGATGGTTTTTTAGGAATCTGAAGAGAACTTTTATGCTTTTTCTTTCTCTTTCTGCAGGTCCACATCCCACTTCCAACATTTCCAGCCCTAAAATTCTGTAGTTTATTCAGTTCACATTTGAATCACCTGTGCAACTTAGTTTTTTTGTTTTGTTTTTTTACCTTTTACCTGTCTTTTTTTTTTTGTCATTATTCCCCAGACATTCATACTCAGATCAGAACTGAATTTAATAAACCTCTGGATGTAATTGTCTCAGAGAGAGCAGACTGCTTCTTCCTATGGTTTTTTTAAAAGTTTTACTGTGTACTTTATATGTGCTAGTCACTCAGTGATGTATATTGGTTACTGTTAATATGGACTAAGTTGCATTATCATTTTAGGGAGCTATATCATTTTAGTGGCTCTTATTGAGCTTAAACTCAAAACCAGTAAGTCTTACATATCCTGCTATTAAATCAGATCTTCTCCATCCTATGCTGAGCCATAGCAGGATTTTTACTCCTATGAGATTCTGTTGTATTGAGTTTAGCCCATTGTACCAGTATGTTGAGAAGTTTTTGCATCTTGATTTTGTCACTCACATATTTACTGTTCATCTTAGTTCTTTGTCATATGAGAATTTGATAGCAGTGAATTACTTGATCAGTAGTGATTACTTGCATGTTCATTATCGAACATAAGTGAAATTTTTCTGGGACTTTCTCTTAGAGTTTATAGTACATTGAATTCTTGCTCAGAAATACTCCTCCTGCACCCTTTCCCTTGGGGTGAAACATATCCCTGACTTGGGACTTGGTTGTATGGCTTACTTGGGGCAACAGAATGGAGATAGAAGTGACAGTAGGTCATTTTGTAGACCACGTTTTAAGAGGCCTTGTACGTTTCTTCTAGCGCTCCTGTACTTCTCCCATTTACTATAAGAAGTGTTTGCCCCATGTAACCACTGCCCCTACAAACCGAGTCCTAGAATGAAAGATAAGTGAAGAAGAATTGAACTTGACCCACAGCCTGAAGCTGGAGATGCTCTAGCCAACATGAATTTATGAATAAGGAATTAGTATTTAATATTGTAAGCCACTGGCATTTTTGGAGATGTTTGTTACGCAGCATTGATTCAACACTGGCTGACCCATACAGGGTTAACCAAACCATTTTGTTTGTGGGGGAGTCATCTCTGAAATGTCTGTTTCCCTTAAATAAATTAAGCCAACACTAGACCATCATGAACCCTGGGTGAAGGGAGATAAGAGGTAAATTTTGGGTCTCATATGTGCTGAGGTGCCTGGCATGGAATGAACTGAGAGATCCTCTCTGAGGAAAGGAACTACACTAACTAAACAGGATACACAGATATATCCTACTGCTCTCGCTGTGCTTCATGTGCTTTGGGTAAATTCTTTTTGCAGTTTGACTTGCTACCATTGTCATGTTTTTGTACTTTCTATTCTGTTTTCCTTTTCCTCATCTTCTGTGATTTTATTCTCTTCCTACTGTTTTGAAAGTAGCTCATATTTTCATAGACTATATATACTATGTAAAGATTGAATAAGATAGTTGGAGTTCTAATTGTGGCTCTACTGTTTGTTAACACAGTTACTGTAAATAAGTTATATAAAGCATTTCCTCCTTTACATAGTGGGGTTAATAAATAACTCACAGTTGTTGATAGGCTGAAATGAGATGACAAGGTTGTTAGCTTAGTGTCATTTGTATATACAGTCTTCTAGCAAATGTTGAGTGAATTTCGAGGGATACAGTACTTTGTACATTGTAGAAAAATTCAGTACATTTCATGGCATTTTGGTAATCACAATTCTAGGAAGTCCTTGGGATCATATTGATGTCAGATGAAAAGATGGTTCCATTTATATTTGTGGAGGAAGGAACGTAAATATTCACCACTAGAAATTGTGGGACAGTTTTATAGATGTGTTATTACATCATGGCTTAATACTTTATTTCAGGACTTCTTTTTACATCATCCTTGGAAGTGAATAGGTACTGTCAGTGGCTGGTATTTTAAAATATTTTTTTCTTCTCTCTAAAGATATAAATCCAAGGCAGAGTATAAGAAGATTGCTTGTGCTCTGTTTCCTCTTTAGTTAATTTATTCTGAATATAATATATGTCATGCCACTTAGTATTACAGATAATTATATTCTTATATATTCTTATAACCTTGGGTAAGATACAGTAAAAATAATGAAGCTGACAACTTTTTTATTATTTTAGGCACATATGAAACATCTTGACTGTTTCACAATCTTTAAATTTATTTTTTACTAATTTATTTTTTTTTAAGATTTTTTTTTTTAATTTGAGGGAGAGAACATGAGCTTGGGGTGGGTAGGGGGAGAGGGACAAGCAGACACCCCCCTGATCAGGGAGCCTGACGCAGGGCTCAATTCCAGGACCCTGAGATCATGACCTGAGCTGAAGTTAGATGTTTACAGACTGAGCCACCAAGTGCCCCAAGTTTTTTTTTTTTTAATTTAAAAGGTAATTGTGGTTTTATTTTTTTTTTATTTTTTATTTTTTAAAGATTTTATTTATTTATTTGAGAGAGAGAGAATGAGAGAGAGCACATGAGAGGGGGGAGGGTCAGAGGGAGAAGCAGACTCCCTGCCGAGCAGGGAGCCCGATGCGGGACTCGATCCCGGGACTCCAGGATCATGACCTGAGCCGAAGGCAGTCGCTTAACCAACTGAGCCACCCAGGCGCCCCATAAAAGGTAATTATGGTTTTAACAATTCAGACAATACAGAGGCATATTAAGTAAAATTGCCTTATTTCTTTTCAAATTCATTCTCTTATGTTTGTCATGAATCTTTTCCTGTTATGTATGTTCATTTAAAATGTAGTTTTTTATCCTTTGTAAGAAACTAGGCTCATACTTAAATTTATTCTGCATCTTGTCTTTCATATTTAATAGTATTTTTATCATTGATATTTTTTTCAGGTGAATACTTAAAGATCTCAAATTTTTTGACAATATCATAGTCCATGTTATAAATGTTAATTATTTAACATTCACATGATTGATCCACATCCCATTCATTTAAGCTGAAAGCAATACTGCAGTGAACATCCATGTTTATCTTGTTATACTTGTGCTTTTATTTTAATAATTCTGAAAAGTGGCACTCCTCCAGCAAAGCATATTTGCATTAAAAATTTTAATAGATAGGGACTTCTGGGTGGCTCAGTCAGTTGAGCATCTAGCTCTTGATTTTGGCTCAGGTCATGCTTTCAGGATTGTGAGATGGAGCCATGTGTGGGGCTCTACACTGGGTGTGGAGCCTGCTTGAGATTCTCTCTCCCTCTTCCTCTGCCCCTCCCCCCTCAACTCACATGCACACTCCTTCACTCTAAAAAAAATTTTTAATAGATCCTAATAGGTAAAACAATTAGAAACTAGAAAATTTTAATTAGAAATTTTTTTCCTAATAGGTAAAAAATTTTAAATGCTACAGCAATTTATATTTCTACTAATGATTTAAAAGAGAATCTGGTGCCTCTCACCCTTACAGGAATGAATGCTGCCAGTCATTAATTTTTTTGACAAGCTGTACCAAAAATAGTATTTAATTTATAAGTTTCGTTTCTTTCAGTACTGGTGTTTATGCATATTCCCATGTTTGTAGGTATTTGCAATGCCTTTTTGCTGTATTGGCTATTCACATACTTTTTTTATTGGTTGTTTTTCTTTTTAAAATCAATTCATAGGGGCTTTTTGAAAGTTTTTACAGGAATTCAGGCAAGAGGTCTTGTTTACTTTTCTTCCCATCTTTTGTTTCAGAATATTTTTATTTAACACATGAGAAAATTAACAAATTATTTTTATATGTAATATGCATATTATTTTAAATACAGTATTTATGCACTATTTTCCTAATTTTAATATGTACTCTAATATATGTGCTTAATCTCTAAAAGACAGAGTTTGAATTTTGTCATTGTAGGTTGATAGAATCTTGGAATTAAGATTTGGAAGTGCCTTTGGAATTATTTTTTTGTAAAGTTTCTTTTTTTTTTTTCAGTTAATGAATTCAACAGTAAGAATAGAGGCAATAGTCATAGAATTTTACAGCTGAGCTTAAGAATGAAGTGATATTTATTCATTGTCTGCTGTATCCCAGTCACTGTGCTAGGCATTTCATAGGCTCATTTTAATTCTCACACCAATTGTATCCCTTTGGTTGAATCTCCATGAGTCAGACTTTGAAGAAATTTTTTAACAGGGTGTACAGTGGAGATAATCTATTGCAACACTTCTACTATTCAAATGATCAACCTGAGCTCCTAAGGAGTTAATTGATTTTCTTTAGCAAGTAGTACTATAGCTCAAATATCTTGGCCTGGCTGGGATTCCTTCCACTGTCCTCCATAGTAGTTACCCAAGCCTTAATTTTAGAAAGTGTCAGAAAAACTGGAACTTAAATTAATAACAGTGAAAATTATGTATGTACTTTGCTTGCAATGGATTTAATTTAATAGGACAAAAAAATCAATATTTGCTTTTTAATTTTGAAAAACAATCTTCTTTTTGAAATTTATTAGAATGAAAGAATAATTTGACCACCTAAATTTAAAGTTTTATCTTAAATCTTTTAAGAATTACATTTTATGGTTCTTTACCTAAAAAATTACCTTGCCTATATGCAGACAAATTTATATATGCCTGTTTTATTGAAATATAGTTGCTATGTGAAATATCATAGATAGAAACTTAAGGAGCACCATATTCCTGTGGTAGGAAAAAGAATGGTAGAGAAGTATGCCTAGGGCCTTTGAGAATGTACGGTTTGTGCCTCTGCTAAGGTAAGGTTAAAATGGAAACTTGAAATCCAGTCCTGGTTTTCCTTGCCAAACTGAATGCCTTGTCCTAAACCCTTGCAGAAAGAGACCCCTTTCTTTCACCCAGAGGTACAGTTGCCTTGCCAAGCTATTTCCTGTGGAGTTGGTGTCCTCCCAGAGGGGGCGCCTTTTCCTAATTTATCTACCAAAATGGTCTCTGTCTAAATCACACAAAGTTGACATACAGGATAGTGGCAGGCCCTGAATGTATCAATAGTAACATTTGGAAACAGAACGAATTACACAGATAGAGTCTCACTGGTAAATGTTCTGTGTTCGTCAGGATGGCTAATTGCTTTAATTGACAACCTGAAAATCTCTGAGGCTTTAGCAAAAGAAATAATAATAATTTCTCATTCATGTAACACTTCATTGCAGGAATTTGGTAAATGGCTTTGATGTGATGGTTTAGTTAGTGATCCAGGGTCCATTAATCTTGAGGCTCTGAAATTCTTCAGGGTCTCAAGTCCTCTGCTGGATCCTTTGCATCTAGCTAGTAGAAACGGGAAGGAAGAATAGGATTGCACAGAGAAGGTCTTGATGGGCCAGACCTGAATGTGGCACACATTACCTCTCCTTATATCCCATTAACCAAAACTCAGTCAGATGATCACATCTGATTTAAGAGGAGGCTGGGAAAATCTCATCAATGTGTATGCCTTGAAGAAGAGGAGAACACGGATACCAGTAAGTCTGACATATGTGTGATTTGAAAATACAGAAATCATTTTTTTAATCTGAAAATATTTATACTGTGTACATTGGGTCAATGTTTTAAGAGAACAATAAAAGTAGTATGTAATTTAACTGATTAGTTCCTTCAATTACACAAGTGGTTATGGTAGATCTGATAACCCAGATAGGAAGGAAAAATTAAATAGAAGACTTAAATTATGTATTACTTGGCAGGTTGCCCAGAAAAGTGGCTAGAGTGATGAATACTTGCTTATGAAAACCAGTAATACTTGCATTCACTACTGAATAGTGCCTGTTAGTGATTTAATATATGATGCAGAGAAATAAAAAAAATAAATGTTGAATATTAATCTGTTGTACCTTTTTAAAGGTTTATAGCACTAGACTACATTGTTAAATTTCTCTGGTGTTATTAGATCCTTTTAAGTGATTCATGTGATCCTGTGATTTGGTACTATTGTGTTAGTTATCTTCTGAGCTCTCCTCTCTCCTGGTTAATTATGCTTTTACTGAGTTCCTGCTGTGTATAAACCAATGGAATAAAGAAATTGGGAAAGTAGCATAATTAGGAAATAAGATGCTTTCCATTTAACATATTAGTATAAATTTATCAAGTTCTAGTGATGTGATGGTCTAGTCATTTAAAATTAGATATTTTTAAATTGTGAAAAACAATAGAAGTAAATAAAAATGCGAAGAATAGAAATGTACACTAAATATATAACTATGAAGCAAATGCCCATGTAACTGGCGTCTAAGTAAAGGAATAGAAATTTTCCAGCACTCTGGAAACTTTTTTTAAAAGTTTTTATTTAAATTCCAGGTAGTTAATATACAGTGTGGTACTAGTTTCAGGTGTACAATATAGTGATTCAACACTTCATACAACACCCGGTGCTCATCACAGCAAGTGTACTCCTTAGTCCCCATCACCTATTTCACCCATCCCCCCATGCACCTCCCCTCTGGTAATCATCAGGTTTGTTCTCTATAGTTAAGAGTGTTTCTTTGTTTTCTCCTCTCTCTTTTTTTCCCTTTGCTCATTTGTTTTGTTTCTTAAATTCCACATATGAGTGAAATCATATGGTATTTGTCTTTCTCTGAATGACTTATTTTGCTTAGCATAATACTCTCTAGCACTGCTAGGTGTTTACCCAGAGAATACTGAAATACTAATTTGAAGGAATACATGCACCCAGATGTTTATAGCAGCATTGTCTACAGTAGCCAGATTATGGAAACAGCCCATGTCCATCGTATGATGAATGGATAAAAAAAAGGCGGTGTGTGTATGTGTGTATATATACACACACATACACACATACACATACATGGAATATTACTCAGCCATAAAAAAGAATGAGATCTTGCCATTTGCAATGATACGAATGGAGCTAGGAACTGTGTGTCCTTTTTAAAAATTATGTCTTATTTACTTGCCCTCAGAGGTAACTACTACCCAGATACATGATAATCATTACTTTTCATTATAGTTATAGATGCATTCTTAAAGAATATAATGTAGTTATTCCTGTTTTTGAACCTTACGTAAATGGAGTCACACTGAATGTATTCTTTGAGTCTTTTGTTCACCATCATGTATATAAGATTCAAGCCATGTTACTGTATTTTGATATCATTTGTTCATTTTCATGCCTGTATAGTTTTCTATTATGTATATATACCACAATATATTTATCCATTCTGCTGTTGATAGACATTTGTTTCTTTTTATTGGTTTTTATGAAAAATGTTACTGTGATCATTTGTGTACATGTGTCCTGTTGCATATATGCATGAGTTTTTCTATGTCAGGTAGGATTGCTAAATCATAGGATTAAATGCATCTTCAGTTTTCTCAGATGATTTCCCAAAAAGTTTGTAGCAATTACCAAATATCAGGAATGTATGAGAATTCCCGTATAATACATTGTCAGAAACTTAATATTGTCAGATTAAATATTTGCCAATCTGGTGGCATATAATTGTGTCTTATTTGCTTTTATTTGTATTTCCCTTATTATTAATGAAATTGAAAACCTTTAAAATTTTTTGACCATTTGGATATATCCTTTTCTGTGAAGTATTTAACATTTTCCCATCAATTTGTATTTCTTTTTCTTATTGATTTACAGGAGTTCTGTATATATTTGGAGTAAAAGACTTGGTAACCTGTGTTACTGTGTGGATTATGGTTTTTTTTTTCCTTATAATTTACTGTTGGAAATAGTCATCAGGAACTGTGAAACATTTGAGATATTACCCTACTTGAAAGCTAAGAATTTTCCTAGATGTTGGAAGAAACTAATTGGAAGACTCCTAAGCCCAATACAAAGGACTTTTTTACTTTATGGCAATAGCCATAGTGAGTATCATCATTTGGCTGCTCATTTCCTAAGCTCCAGTTTCCACAGGACAATGCAAATAAGGCCAAATGCCACTGTAGGTTGCATTATATGAGGGGAACCCCTAGTTTAGGGAACCTCAATCTTTTATAATGGACAGTAAGCAAATCTGAATTTTGTCCTGGAAAAGAGCCATTTATCTTTATCTTACTGGACAGTAACCAAACCTGCCTTTTGCTCCATAGGGAGATATCTATTTCCATCCTTCAACACTATTTGATATACAGATGTCCTTGAAGAAATAGTTTGGAATAAAGATAGTCATTGCAGAGTCACTTTCATTATGTCTGGATGTCCATATATCTGTGCATCAGTGTCTGAGATCTTTCTTCTCTTTTACTGGTCTTTCATCCTTATACAAATACACTGTCTTAATTCATACAGCTTTCCAGTAAATTTTGATATCTGGTATAGCCCGTCCTTTCATATTGTTCATCTCTGTTTTTTTACTATTCTTAGCCCTTTGTACTTTCATACAGGTTTTAGAATCACTTGTCAAGTTTTGCCAAAGACCAATTGGGATTTACAAAAAGACCAAATGAGATTACATTTATTTATAAATCAGTTGGGAAGGAATTGACAGCTTTACTTACAAAATGAGATATCCAATCAATTACCTTGGCATGTCCCTCCATTTCAAAGGTATTCTTTAATGTCTTTCAATAAAAGTTTTATCATTTTCTCAATAGAGGGCTTTAACACTTTTGTTAAACTTACTCCTACGTACTTAATCTGTATACTGTCTATTATATCCCCCACATTTTCTGGCACATAAAAACTATGAATAGCGTCATCTCAGTTCAGGGCTTGTTTTGCCACCAGATGAGTTACAGATAAACTTTGTTTTCAGATATTTTACATTTTGGAATTGTGGACCTTTATTAAAATTGGCATCTTTCAAGAAACTCATTTTTAACCTTTTGATCATGTATAGAGTTTTGAATTTTGATTTCGGTATTTAGCATTCTGGTGAACACTTTAAATTCTAATTGTTTAAATTTTTCCCTCTGTGTAAATAATCTTGTTATTTGAGAATGGTATGAGTTTTGTTTCTTTCTCAGTTTTGTTTCTTTCTCCAATCCTTATATAAACAGTCCTCACTGTCCTTCCATGCAAGTGCAAGATTGTGCAAAAATGATGGTGCAAGCTGAAACTGCAAAGTGATCTTAATGGAAAAATTACAATTGTTCTGTGACTTTAAAACATTTTTTGTCAAAAATTTTACTGTCATCTATAAAGGTATAAGGAAATAGAAAATCGTAAAACTAATGTTTAGTATACTTAATTTAAAACATTGGAAATCATGAGAATTAAATGTTTTATTTCTTTCTAAAATATTAAGAATAGTTTGAGCAGTGCTTTTTTTTTTTTTTTTTAAGACAATATCTTTGAGAGCAGTTTTAGGCTCACAGCAAAATTAGGATGAAGATACAGTGATTTCTTATATACCACTTACCCCCACACAAGTATAGCCTCCCCCATTGCCAGTATCCCCCACCAGAGTGGTGTGTTTGTTACAATTGATGAACCTACAATGACATATCAAAATCACCCAAAGTCCATGATTTACATTAGGGTTCACTCTTGGTGGTGTACATTCAATGAGTTTGGACAAATGTACAAGTACATATATCCATCATTGTAATATACAGAGTAGTTCCATTGTACTAAAAATCCTCTGCTCTCTGTCTACATTCCATTCCCCCTGACCCTGGGAATCACAATTTTTTTTTTTAAACTATCCTTAGTTTTGCCTTTTCCAAATGTCAAAAAATTGAGTCATACAGAATGTACCCTTTTCATATTGGCTCTTCTCACTTTAGTAATATGTATTCAAGGTTTATCCATGTCTTTTCATGGCTTGATAGTTTATTACTTTTTAGCACTGAATAATCCTCTATTGTCTGGATGTACCACCATTTATCCATTTGCCCACTGAAGTCTTGATTGCCTCTGAGTTTTGGCAGTTATGAATAAAGCTGCTATAAACATCCATGTGCAGATTTTTATGTGACCATAAGTTTTCAACTCCCTTGGGTAAAAGCCAAGGAGTGTGACTACTGGATCATATGGTAAGAGCATATTTAGTTTTGTAAGAGAACCCCAAACTGTCTTCCAAGGTAGCTATACCATTTTGCATTTCTACCAGCAATGTATGAGAATTCCTGTTGCTCCACATCCTTGTCAACATTTAGTATTGTCAATGATCCACATTTTGGCCATTTTTATAGGCATGTAGTGGTATCTCATTGTCTTATTTTACATTTCTGTTATGACATATCATGTGGAGCATCTTTTCATATGCTTCTTTGCCATATGTAAATCTTCTTTGGTGACATGTCTGTTAAGGTGTTTGCTCATTGTTAATTGGGTTGTTTTCTTATTGTTGAGTTTTAAGAGTTCTTGGTATATTTTAAATAACAGTTCTTTATCAGATGTGTCTTTTGCAAATATTTCCTTCCAGTCTGTGGCTTGTTTTCTCATTCTCTCTCTTTTTTTTTTTTTTTTAAGATCTTATTTATTTATTTGACAGAGAGAGAGACAGTGAGAGAGGGAACACAAGCAGGGGGATTGGGAGAGGGAGAAGCAGGCTTCTGGCTGAGCAGGGAGCCCGATGCGGGGCTCGATCCCAGGACCCTGGGATCATGACCTGAGCCGAAGGCAGATGCTTAACGACTGAGCCACCCAGGCGCCCGTGTTTTCTCATTCTCTTGACACTGTCTTCCACAGAGCTGAAGTTTTTAATTTTAATGAAGTCCAGCTTATCAATTACTTCTTTCATGGATTTCATGTTGTATCTAAAAAATCATCACCATACTCAAGGTCACCTAGGTTTTCTCCTATGTTATCTTCTAGGAGTTTTATAGTTTTGTATTTTACATGTAGGTATATGATCCACTTTTTTAAAAAGATTGTATTTATTTGAGAGAGAGAGAGAAATAGAGCAGGGGAGGGGCACAGGGAGAGGGAGAAGCAGACTCCACGCTGAGCAGGGAGACCGACTTGGGGCTTGATCCCGGGACTCCCAGATCATGACCTGAGCCGAGGACAGACGCTTAACTGACTGAGCCACCCAGGTGTCCCAGTAGATGATCCATTTTGAGTTAATTTTTGTGAACAGTGTTAAGGTCTATGTCTAGAATCATTTTTTTTTTTTCATGTGGATGTCTAGTTGTTCCAGTACCATTTGTTAAAGAGACTTTCATTGCTCCATTATATTGCCTTTGCTCTTTCATCAAAGATCAGGTGACTATTTATGTGGCTCTATTTCTGGGCTCTCTTCTATTGATCTATCTGTTCTTTCACCAATACCACACTGTCTTGATTAATGTGGCTTAATATTAAGTCTTGAAGTGGAATGGTGTCAGTTTCCCAACTTTGTTCTCCTCTTTCAATACTGTGTTTGCTATTTGGTCTTTTGCCCCTCTATATAAATTTTAGAATCATTTTGTTGATATCCACAGAATAACTTGCTGGGAGTTTGATCAGGGTTGCATTGAATCTACAGTTAAATTGGCAAGGACTGACATCCTGACAATATTGAGTTTTCCTATCCGTGAACATGGAATATCTCTCCATTTATTTAGTTCTTTGATTTTGTTTATCAGAGTTTTGTAGTTTACCTCATATAGATCTTGTATATATTTTGTTAGATTTATACCTAATTATTTCATTTTTCTGAGTGCTAATGTAAATGATATTGTGATTTTAATCTCAAATTCCACTTGTTCATTGATGCGTAGGAAAGCAAATGCCTTTTTTTATTTTTTTAAGATTTTATTTTTAAGTCATCTTGGGGCGCCTGGGTGGCTCAGTCGGTTAAACGTCTGCCTTCAGCTTGGGTCATGATCCCAGGGTCCTGGGATCAAGCCCCGCATCAGGCTCCCTGCTCAGCAGAGAGCCTGCTTCTCCCTCTCCCTCTGCTGCTTCCCCTGCTTGTGCTCTCTCTCTCTCTCAAATAAATAAATAAAACCTTAAAAAAAAATTTATTTTTAAGTCATCTCTACACCAACATGGGGCTTCAACTCACAACCCTGAGATCAAAAGTGACATGCTCCACCAACTGAGCCAGTCAGGTGCCCCAGAAAATGACTTTTTATATTAACCTTATATCCTGCAACCTTACTGTAATCGTTTATTAGTTCCATGAGGGTTTTTTTGTTGTTGTTGTTGATTCTTCTGTATTTTCTATAGAGACAGTCATGTCATCTGCAAACAAGAAGAGTTAATTTTTTCCCAATCTGTATACCTTTTCTTTTCCTTGTCGTAGCATTAGCTCGTACTTCCAGTATGATGTTGAAAAGAAGTGGTGAGAGGGGGACATCCTTGCTGTTACTGATCTTAGCAGGAAAGCTTTGAGTCTCTTACCATTGCATATGATGTAGCTGTAGGGTTTTTGTAGATATTCTTTATGATGTTGAGGAAGTACCCCCACTATTCCTAGTTTAGTGATAATTTTTATCATAAATGGGTGTTGGGTTTTGTCAGGTTCTTTTTTTTTGCACCTATTGATATAATTGTGTCATTTTTCTTTTTTGGCCTGTTGATAATCTGGGTTACATTAATTGATTTTTAAATGTTGAACCAGCCTTGCATACCTGAGATAAATCCCTCTAGGTTATGATGTACTTTATACATTGTTGATTTCATTTTTCTAATACTTTGTTAAGGATTTTTGTATCTATGCTCATGATATATATTGGTCTGTAGTTTTCTCCTCTCATAGTGTCTTTGTCTAGTTTTGGTATTAAGGTAATGCTAGCTTCATAGATTGTGTTAGGAAGTGTTCCCTCTGCTTCTATCTTCTGAAAGAGATTGTAGAGAATTGGTGTAATTTTTTCCTTAAGTGCTTGGTAAAACTCACCAGTGATACGTGGATCTGGTGCTTTCTGTTTTGGAGGTAATTAGTTATTGATTCAGTATCTTTAGTCACTTGAACATCAATGGTTTAAATGGATCAATTAAAAGAGACAGTCCACATCCTCACTTTGGCAAGCACATATACCAAAAGGGACTGTCAGAGTAGATCAGTAAACAAAACATACGTTGTCGATAACACACATATTGTAGATACAGCTATGTTTATATATAAATCTATTCAGGTTATGTTTCTTCTTGTGTGAGTTTATGGCAGATTGTGTCTTTCAAAGAATTAACTCTATTCTGTCTAGGCTATCAAATGTGTATGATCATAGAATTATTCATAGTATTCCTTTATTATCCTTTTTATGTCCATACGATCTGTAGTGATATCTCCTCTTTGATTTCTGATATTAGTAGCTTGTTTCTTTTCTCTCTCTTTTTTCTTTTTCTTAGTTAGCCTGGCTAGAGCTTATCAGTTTTATTGATCTTTTCAAAGAACCACTTTTTGTTTCATTGATATTCTCTAATGGTTTCCTGTTTTCAATGTCATTGATTTTTTTCTCTAATTCTTTTTATTTCTTTCCTTCTGTTTACTTTGGATTGAATTTATTCTTTTTCTAGTTTCCTAAGGTAAAACTTAGATTATTGATTTTAGATCTTCTAATATGTACATTTAGTGCTACAAATTTCCCTCTAGGCGTTGCTTTTGCTGCATCCCACAAAGTTTGAGAAGTTGTGTTTTCATTTTCAATTAGTTTAACATATTTAAACATTTCTTTTGAGGTTTCTTTGACTCGTGAGTTATTTAGAAATGTGTTATTTGATCTCCACAAATTTGGGATTTTACAGTTATCTTGCTGTTATTGATACCTAGTTTAATTTCGCTGTGGTCTGAGAACAGATATTATGTATTTCTTTTCTTTTCTTTTTTCTTTTTTATTTATTTTTATTTATTTGACAGAGAGAGACACAGCGAGAGAGGGAACACAAGCAGGGGGAGTGGGAGAGGGAGAAGCAGGCTCCCCATCGAGCAGGCAGCCCAATGGGGGGCTCAATCCCAGGACCCTGGGATCATGACCTGAGCTGAAGGCAAATGCTCAACAACTGAGCCACCCAGGCGCCCCTAGCTGAGCATTTTATATGATTCCAATTTCTCTCCTTTCTTAGAATGTTAGATATCTATCTATCTATCTCTCTGTCTGTCTGTCTATTAGATGTGTCTGTTATATACATATGTGTCATATATATATGTGTGTGTGTGTGTGTGTGTGTGTATATATATATATATATATATATATATATATATATATATTTAATTATTTTTAGTGGTTGCCCTGGAGTCTGCACTATACATTTCCAACTAATCCAAATCTACTTTCAAATAACACTATATCACTTCTTGGGTAGTGTGAGTATCTTATAATAATAAAATAATCCTAATTCCTCCTTTCCATCCCTTATACCATTGCTGTCATTTATTTCACCTATACATAAGCATATATAATGTATATACATACATATACAGTTGACCCTTGAGCAACATGGGGGTTAGGAGTATGCAGTCAAGAATCTACATATAATTTTTGACTCCCCCAAAACTTAACTACTAATAGCCTACTTTTGATCAGAGCCTTACCAATAACATAAACAGTTGATGAATAATTATTTTGTACATTATATACTGTAGTCTTACAAGAAAGTGGGCTAGAGAATAGAATAGGAAATAGAAAATGTTATTAAGAAAATCATAAGGAAGAGGAAATAAATTTACAGTTCTGTAGTGTATTTATCAAAAAACATCCACTTATAAGTGGACCTGTGCAGTTTAAACCTCTGTTAAGGATCAACTGTATATACATAAGATATATACATAAGTATGCATAATAGAATAATACATGGTTGCTATTATTATTTTGAACAAACTGTTACCGGTTAGATGAATTAATAATAAGAAAAATAAAGAGTTTTATTTTACCTTCACTTATTCCTGCTAGATGGTCTTTCTTTATGTAGATTCAAGTTTTCCCTCTCTCTAAAGAACTACTTATAACATTTTCACCTCAGGTCTTCTGGTAACAAATTCCCTCCACTTTTGTTTGTCTGATAAAGTTTTTATTTCTCCTTCACTGTTGAGGGGTAATTTAGCAGATTATAAAATTAGATAATATAATCTAAAAAATAAATATAAAATAAATATTTTACTCTACTTCTTGCTTGTGTGATTTCTGAAGAGAGGTTGGTTGTTGGAATACTACTCAGACATCAAAAAAAAATGAAATCTTGCCATTTGCAATGATGTGGATGGAACTAGAGGGTATTATGCTAAGCAAAGTAAGTCAATCAGAGAAAGACAATTATCATATGATCTCACTCATATGTGGAATTTAAGAAACAAAACAGAGGATCATAGGGGAAGAGAGGAAAAAACAAGACAGGACAAAATCAGAGAGGGAGAAAAACCATAAGAGACTCTTAATCATAGGAAACAAACTGAGGATTGCTGGAGGGGAGGTGACCAGGTGATGGGCATTAAAGAGAGCGCATGATGTAATGAGCACTGGGTGTTATATAAGACTGATCTTATATCACTTAATCACTGACCTCTACCTCTGAAACCAATTTATATGTTAATTGAATTTAAATTTAAAAAATGGAAAAAAAATAGCCAAGCCATAAGAATTTTTACTGCAAGGATTTTATATATTCATAGCAGCAAAAAGAACAAAACAACAAGCATCAATGTTGTTTAATAATTATATAAATCTGAATTTATTGAGAAAAATAGCTATTATATGTTTAAATTCAAGTTAAATAAATTATAAAAATATATGCATAAATGTGTATAAAAACCTTTATTGCAAATAACTATAATAATAAACCATGTCTATAAGTTTTTTTTAAAAAGTGCCTATACAAACTGAGATGTGCTGTTAAGTGTAAAATAGAGGAATTTCTGAAAGCTTAGTATGAAAGAATAGAAAATGTCTCCTATTTTAAAAATATCGATTACACGCTGAAATTTTGGATATACTGGGTGAAATAATGTAAGTTATTAAATTTGAAATTACATATGCAGGGGCACCTAGTGCACCGAGGGTGGCTCGACTGGTTAAGCATCCGACTCTTGATTTTGGCTCAGGTCATGATTTCAGGGTACTGGGATCGAGTCCCGCATTAGGCTCTGTGCTCAGCGGGGCGTCTGCTTGAGATTCTTTCTCTTCCTCTCCCTCTCCCTCTGTCCCTCCCCCCCCTCAAATAAATAAATAAATAAATAAATAAATAAATAAATATTTTTTGAAAAAAGAGAAGTTGGTTGTAACTCTTATCTTTGTTCCTCTATAGGTTAGGTGTTTTTTTCCCCTCTGGCTTCTTTGAGGATTTTTTTTGAGTTCCCATAGTTTGGAAATGATCTGCCTAGGTGTAGGTTTTTTGTTGTTTATCTGGTGTTCTCTGAGCTTCTTGGATCTGTGATTTGGTTCTGACATTCATTTGGGGGAAATTCTTAGTTATTATTGTTTCAAATATTTCTTCTTTTCCTTTCTCACTTTATTCTCCTTCTGGTATTCCCATTATGCCTATATTATACCTTTTGTAGTTGTCCCACAGTCCTTGGATAGTCTGGTTTTTTTTCTTTCATCTTTTCAGTATTCAGAGTTACTAATCATACATCCTAAAGCTCAGAGATTCTTTTCTCAGCCATGTCCAGTCTGCTAGTAAGCCCATCAAAGCGCTCTTCATTTCTGTTACAGTTTTTTTTTATCTCTAGCGTCTCTTTTTGTTTCTTAGGATTTCCATTTCTCTGCTTGCAGTGCCCGTTTATCCTTATATGCTGTCTACTTTATCCATTAGAGCATGTTAATCATAGTTGTTTTAAATTCTGTTTGACAATTCTAACATCCCTGCCATTTCTGATTCTGATGCTGGATCTGTCTCTTATAATGTATTTTTGCCTCTTATTATGCCTTGTAATTTTTTCTTAGCGGACTGGGTAAAAGGCACTGCTGTAAATAGGTCTTTGGTAATGTGGTGTTAAGCGGGGGTGGGGTGGGGAGTGTTCTATAGTTCTTTGATTAGGTCTCTGTCTTTTAATGAGCCTGTTCCCTTCTCCTGCCTGGAAGGGTAGGGCTGACTAGAGTTGGGTATTTCCCTTCCTCCCAGGTCACTTAGGCCCTGAATATACTTCAGCAGGTTTAGGTTTGGTTTACTTGTTTCTCCTGAGGGCAGGCCTTGTTAAGAACTGAGTGCCCTGACATATTCACGATGGTTTCTTTTCCCCTCCCTCTGCTGGAGGTTTGGGGGATGTTTCTCTGATATCTACTGTGGGAGCCTGATTGAGTTCCTGGAGGTAAATTGCACAAAATTGTGGGGTTATAGGGGGACTGTGACTGTGTCCTCTGATTTTTAACTCTAGTTGTCCACAAAGAGCCTAGAATTTGTTAGTTACAATTCATGTTTTCCTACTGGGCACTGCTTTCCAAGGAGGTTTCCACTTGTGAGTCTCTGCACTGGTAAGCCGTGACTCCATTTATTTGCCTGTTTGTCTCCAGTCTTGGAGGCAGCAGTTTGCCCTGTGTCCTCCTTTCTCTTTAGGTCCAAGAAGAGTTGTTGTTTAGTCTCTTCAGCTTTGTACTTACTATTAGGACAGAGTGGTGACTTACAAGCTCCTTACATTTGGAACCAGAAACTGGAAGTGCTGCCCAAGGATCGGTGATTGCCTTCTTTTTGTCATATGCCTGGGTGAATTGTTCGCTCTTTTCTGTATTTAGGTTAGCTTCTAACATTTACCCTTTGCACTTTCAATATCGTGAAATATCTCAGAGAGTTTCTGTAATGTGAATTTTTTTTGCCAGCAGTATTCATCTGGGAGAACTGCATCCTTTTCCTCACACTCATTTTCTTTATGTCAATATATTCACCTTCACCCTCTGGCTGCGTATCTGTAGAGTCTCTAAAATGGCAACAGTGTCAGTATTCCTCTAGTTACTTCTCCAGCGCCATTTACATTTGGTTAGAATTTCACTTCCCTTTTTTGTTTCTTTGCTGCCCTTTCATCTTTGTTAGCTAATTCCCTCTATTGATTATATATATTTGTAAACTGTCAAGTGGGTTTAATCACTGTAAGACAAAGAGGCAACATAGTTACATCTTTACTGTCTGTATGTGAACTGAATAACAGATGCACAATGAACAATACTGACAGACTCTGAAAGAAGTGATGGGATTGGTCACTGATCATGACATGCATCTGTTACTAGCAGTGATTTGTGGACTACAAAGCTAGCACTGAAGTCTGTACTTTATACAATTACTGTATAAAGTTTAATGTATCATGGTAACTAAAATTAAAACTGTCTTTGGGAGAGTTGTAATTTAACTAAACTGTAGTAATTGAAATTTACTTGGAACCATGCAAAATAAGGCCTGACTAAAACTTTTTCTAGCTTTATCTCACTGGCAAGGGCCTCCAGTACATTGTTGAATGAAGGTGGTGATTACAGCATCCTTGTGTTATTCCTGGTCTCAGAGGAAGACCCATTTGTTTGTTTGTTAATGATTTTTTAGAGAGAGTATGCATATGTATGTGAGCCGAGGGTGGGGGGAGAGAGGGAGAGAGAGAGAATCTCAAGCCGACTCCACGCCGAGTGTGGAGCCCCATGTGGGGCTTGATCTCACGACCCTGAGATCATGACCTGAGCTGAAATCAAGAGACAGATGTTTAACCAACTGAGCCACCCCGGTGTCCCTCATAGGAAGATCTTTTAATCTTTCATCAAGTATGATGCTTGCTGTAGATTTTTTTATATATATCAGGTTACAGTATTTAGTTAAGAATTTTTATTATGAATGGGTGTTGGATTTTATCAATTGCTTTATCTGTTGAAATGATTATATGATCTTCAGCTACTAAATTGTGGCAAATGATACTAATTGATCTGTTTAATGCTAAGCCAAGTTTGCATTCTTGGGATAAAACCCATTTGGTCTTCATGTTTTAGCTTTTCTATATATTGTTGGATTCGATTTGTTAATATTTTTTCATGAGTGAAATTGGACTGTAATTTTCCTTCTCATACTTTTTCTTCTAAATTTGGTATCAGGGCTTCATAAAATTAGTCGAAGAATGTTCCCCTCTTTGCCTTCTTGAAGAATTTTTCTAAGATTGGAATTATTTCTTTTTCCATTTCTTTTTCCATTCTTAGGAAGTTCTTTTTGGTGAAGCCTACTAGGATCTGGCTTTTCTTTGTGGGGAGATTTAAAATTACTTTTTATTTTCTTTAATGGCAGTATGATGAGTGTCTCTATTTTTTTCTCATATAAATTTTGGTAAAGTAATGTTTTTTCCTGGGAATTTGTTTTTGTTTGATATTCAAATTTATTGGCATAGGTGCTCATAATAACTTTGTATTTTTCTTTTATATTATGCAGCTTCTTTAATGATTTCTTCTTTTTCACTCCAGTGTTGATTATTTGTACTTCATTTTTCTTTTTCTTCAACAGTCTCACCAGAGGTTTGTCAATTTTATTAGTCTCTTCAGGGAATTAACTTTTGGCTTTGTTGATCTTTTCCATTATAGGTTATATTTCTGTTGAGTCATTTATGATTTTATCTTTTATTTCCTTCCTTCTATTTTCTTAGGGTTTAGTCCACTGTTCTTTTTCTAACTTCTTGGAGAAGGGAGGAATGCTTAAATTGATTTTAGATTTTCCTTTTTACAAATATAAGGATATATTTTTTCTCTAAATATTACATTGGCATTCTGTAAGTCTTACTATGTAGTGTTTACTTGTTCTGTTGAAGATATTTTCTGACTTCCATTGTGATTTCTCCTTAGACCAATGGTTTATTCAGAAGTGTGTTTATTTTTTTTAACATTATTCTTTATTGAAATATATATAATATGGACATGTGCATAATTTTTAGTATGAAGCTGACATACCCTTTGTCGGCCTCTACCCAGATGAAGAACTAGAACAATTTAGAATTCAGAAGCCTCCCCTTGCCCATTCTGTCACTAACCACCCCCCCCCAAAAGTAATGATTAACTTGACTTCTAACAGTTACGTTTGTTTTGCCAGATTTTGAACTAATCTAAATGGAATCATACAGCAAATACTCTTTGGTCTGACTTCTTTTGGTCAACATTGTATTTGTGAGATTCTTAACGTGTTGTTTAGTATAAGTAAATTTCATTCTCATTGCTGAGAAATATTCTGTTGTATGAATTACCACAATTTATTTATCTGTTCTATTGGTGTACACTTGGCTTGTTTCCAGTTTTTGACAGTTATGAGAAGTGTTGCTTTGAGCATTTCCATAGGTGAAAATTTGTATACATTTCTACTAGGTGTATATCTAGGAGAGGAGTCAGTGGGTCATTAGGTAATGTATCTCTGTCTCATTACCAGATATGGCCACATAGTTCCTCAAAGTTGTCCAGTTTGCACTCCTACCAGCAGCATATGGGAGTTCCAGTTGTTACATATTTTTGCCAAGTCTCGATATTTTTAGTCTTTTAAAATTTTAGCTATTCTGGTTATTAATCAATCTTTGTGCAAATTGTAGAGGGAAACTGTATTGTTTTCCTTTGTGTAGACATCTGCCTAAGCCCGGTTGCTGCTTAGCCTCTTGGTTTATTTAATATTATTCCTCTAACTAACTTACGAGTTTGAATTTTTATGTTCCTGACCTGGTCTAATGTATTGTTATTGACATCTGGAAGGGTTTTCTTTCATTTGAGGCATATTTGTTAGACCCCTACTTTAGTCTGTGATGCTATTGTCAGAAACAGAAAAACACTGCAGTTTAAATCAGAGTCTGACAGAATAGAGTGGATATAGGTCCTCAGTAATATATTTATATTTATATTTGTATATTTATGTTTAGTAAAAAGATTATTGAGATATAAGTCACATACCATATAATTTACCCGTTCAAGGTATGCACCTCAGTGGGTTTGGTATATTCACAGAGTTGTGCAGCCATCACCACAATCAATTTTATAACATTTTTACCACACCAAAGAGAAACCCTGTACTTATGCTGTACACCTGAAACTAATATAACATTGTATGTCAACTGTACTTCAGTAATACACATTTTTAAAAAAAGAAAGAAACCCAGTACTCATTAGCAGTCACCCACTATTTTCCCATCAATTTCCCCATCCCTGGGCAGCCACCAGTTTACTTTCTGTCTCTATGGATTTGCCTAATCCAGACATTTCATATAAATGAAATCATGTAATATGTGGTCTTCTGGCTTCTTTTACATAGCATACTGTTTTCAAGGTTCATCCATATTATAGCATGTATCAGTACTTCAGTCCTTTTTATTACTAAATAATATTTCATTGAATGGATATACATATGGATATATCACATTTTATTCATTCATCAGTGGAGGACATTTGGTTTGTTTTCACTTTGGTGCTATTATGAATAGTGCTGCTATGAACATTCATGTACAAATTTTTTTTTTTTAAGATTTTATTTATTTGACAGAGAGCACAAGTAGGCAGAGTGAGAGGGAGAAGCAGGCCCCCTGCTGAGCAGGGAGCCCGATGTGGGACTTGATCCTAGGACCCTGGGATCATGACCTGAGCCGAAGGCAGACGCTTAACTGACTGAGCCACCCAGGCGCCCTCATATACAAGTTTTTAAGTGGATATATATTTTCTCAAGTGCACAATTCAGAGTGGAATTGCCGGGTCATTAATAACTGTATGTTTAACATTTTCAGGAACTGCCAGACTGTTTCCAGAGTGGCTGCACCATTTTACATTTTCATCAGCAACGTGTGAGGGTTCTAGTTTCTCCCTATTCTCCTTACACTTAGTATTACCTTTTTTTTTTTTTTTTATTTAGCTATCCTGGTGAGGTGGTAGGGAATGTTTTAAAAACAGTAAATATAGTCTACCATACTCAACTTGTGTGTTTGTCTACTCTGTACTTACATCAGAATATATTAAAAACATTTTTTTAAAAAATCAGGTATTTTTCTCCGTAGCTAGTGTTAGTTCCTTGAGGGTAGAGGGTAGAGACTGTGACCTACTCATCTGTTTGAATTAGGACCAAGGAATGAATGCTTGAGTGACTGAATGTGTTAAAGTAAGGACATGATAAGTACTTCAAGAGACATAAGCAGAGTGCTTTGTGAGGGTTTACTAGAAGAAACAGTCATTTCAAAGCTGGAGCTAAATCATTTTAACAAAGAGTTTTGAGGGGCGTCTGGCTGGCTCAGTCAGTAGAACATGTGACTCTTAATCTCAGGGTCGTGAGTTCAAGCCCCACACTGGGTACAGAGCCTACTAAAAAAAAAATTAAAAAAAAATAGAAAAAGAGTTTTGAATGTTAATTTGTTTAATGGACAGTGGAGTTTATAATTAAGTAAATCTTAGGTCAATAACACTACTGAGGTTAAAGAGATTATCTACTTATGGTTGGTTTAATTTTAACAATACATGTATTCTTGACTAAACATTTAAAAATCTGTAATATCTTATTTTAAAATAACATATTTGACATCTGTGAAGAATATCATAATCTCTGTTTCTAAGCATTTGAGGAAAATCCTCCCTTGAACAAATTTAGGGCAGAGGGACTTGGTCATATTTTATGGTATAACATGAGTTCTGGAAACTGTCGAGTTCCATGTAAGTAGAGGAAGTAGTAATATCTTATGCCTTTTACTAAATAAAGCAGACAGTGCCCCTCTTTTCATACAAAGGAGGGAATTGGAGGGGTGAGTAGGGCAAGAGAGGTGAGAAAAGGGAAAAAATACTATTTTTAAATTGTGTAGAATAAAAAATCCAACAGCAGTAATATTGAAATAACTTTAGTTCTAGAAAGCATTGTAAAATCAGGTGTTAGAGCAGGTAACTTGAAAACTGCCATTTAGAAACTAGGGAACCTGATGACGTAGAATCAAAAATAAAACCTAAAAAACTTTGATAACAGCATTAATTAGGAAACAGTGTTCCCTTGTCAGTGTTATACTTCAAATCTGATGGATTTCTATCTTCAGCCTGTTTTCATTTTGCCCCCGGATGAAAAATACGGAGTTTACATATATGGAGTAAGAATGGTTCTTATCCCAGTTTTGCCAGAGAATGTTTATCTCCTGCTTATGAGACGCAGTGGTCAAAAGTTAATACATTTCTGTAAATGTAAGTGTATTTTTTATTGGCAAGGGAAGGTGTAACCAACAGAAGAGACTTGGTATTGATAACCAAGGCAGAGCTGCTTAGCAAGGGGAGCTTGGGGGAAAGAAGGAATAGGCTGCATATGGTATTCGGGTGGTTTGTGTACCTCAGACACACATCCCAGCAGCCCTCTCATATCACATATACAGCATGTAGACTTTTTAGATCAGCTTCTTTCACTTAGTAATATGCGTTTAGGGTCCCTCTGTGTCTTTTCATGACATGTGTTTGTGTGTGTGTGTGTTTGTATATCTCACACATATTGTAGTAGTGCCCTTAATGAAAACACTCTGCCGCCAGCAAGAAAAAACTGCTTGTTTTTCCACATGACTGCAGAACAATTATAGCTTCTACTAGGAGCCCTTCTCCTGTTCCTGGGAAAATAGCTGGGTTGGCTGGCATTTGCATAATCGTCTTTAGGGCCATTGTGGGTGGGTTTGGGCTGCTGACACAGAGCTGCAGACAGGCCACCTGTCCAGAACAAATGAACTCGGCCTTTGTGCAGCATTATTATCTATTTCTCCGCGGTGTTATTTCTGAGTAATTTGATTAAAATATTATGAAACTATTATTTAGGAAATGTTTGTGTTGAACTCAGATCTTCCATTTTGGAGAGAGAGAAATTTCTTGCCTCTTCCACTGGCACAACTATATATTTCTATGCCCTCTCTGGCATAGTTTTTAACTGCTTTTGTGAAATTATTCTCATGAATATTAATTAGGGATGTGAGACTTTAAAAAGAAACTTCAAAATGATTTGTATTCATCCTTCTATAAATTATAAATTAAGTGTTGTCTAATGTTTTCTAGGAGTCCATTGCATTTATGTGGAATAATTAATTAAACATTTTGGTCTGCAAAGGAAGAAGAAATATCTAAGGTCTTGAAATACTAACTGGTCCTACTTCATTCATTTTCCTTGATAATTAACCCCATATAGGATATTTTTGTCCTAACAGTGAACACATTGCTGTGTTGACTAATTTTATTAATCATCTATATTCAGTCTGTGATGGGAAATATCTCAGTTTTTTGAAAATTACATGTGACATAATATTGATATTTCTTGTACATAATGACCAACTGAATTGAATTTTCATGTTAGAACTAAGTTGTAATTGATAGACCCAATAATTATACTTACAAGAAAAGTCTCAATATCAAATAAGTGGTCAGTGAATTAATAAACATTAAAAATATTACTTGCCAGAGTTATTTTTGGGCAAAATCTGCATAGTTGTGACAATAATCACTCTCTGAGTTCTAATTAAATATTTATTGAATGGAAGATTGAATACTATTAGGAGACATTATTGAATACCTAGAGTATACACATCAAGTACTTTATATATGCATTTCATTTGATTAATTCAACAATCTGTCTTTTGAGATAAATGGTATTATTTTTAATAGACTTTAATTTTTAGCAGTTTTAGGTTCATAGTAATTTTTTTTTTTTTTTTAAGATTTTACTTATTTGAGAGAGAGAGTGAGAGAGAGAAAGAGCAAAAGAGGGGGGAGCGGGAGAGGGAGAAGCAGACTCCCTGCTGAGCAGGTAGCCCGATGCAGGACTCGATCCCGGGACTCCAGGATCATGACCTGAGCCGAAGGCAGTCGCTCAACCAACTGAGCCACCCAGGTGCCCTAGGTTCATAGTAATTTTAAGCAATAAGTACAGAGTTCTCATATACCCTCTGTCCACCCCCCCACACACACATGCACAGCCTCTTCCACTAACAACATTCCCCACCAGTGTGGTACATTTGTCACAGCCCATAAACCTACAGTCAATACATCATTATCACCCAAAGTCTATAGTTTACATTAGGGTTAACTTTTGGTGTTTTGATAAATGTATAATGACATGTATCCAGCATTATAGCATCATACAGAATAGTTCCACTGCCTAGAAATCTTACGTGCTCCACTTGTTTGTCCCACGCCCCCAGAAACCACTGATCTTTTTACTGTCTCCATAGTTTTGCCTTTTCTAGAATGTCATATAGTTGGAATCAGTATGTAGCCTTTCAGATTGGCTTCTTTCATACAGTAATATGCATTCAAGTTTTCTCTATGTCTTTTCATGACTTGATAATTCATTTCTTTTAGTGCTGAATAATACTCTGTTGTCTGGATGTGCTGCAGTATACTTACCCATTCACCTACTGAAGTATTACCTTTATTTTACAGATGATGAGACTGAAGCTGAGATCAAGTAATTTGCTTAAATCTACATATATATAATACATATCACGCCTGAGAATAAAGCCCATGATCGAAGTCAGTAATGTCTAGAGTAGGTTGTTTATGCTACTGGGGGTGTACAAGATGATTATATATACGGTTTTTTATAGCATACTCGCTGTTTGCCTTCGTGTGTTGCTGTAACAGTTTTCATCTGATGAAATGGATTTACAGATGATATTTTCTAATTTAAATTAAGCTATCTCACAAACTGGACAAATAACTTTAAAATATCACTGGGAAAAACATGAGAACTCATTGAGGATAATTTTAATAATGCAAGCATAGGCAAACATCAAGAGAAGAGCAGAGATGACATTTCTCTTAAAGCTGTTCATCAGCTTAATAAGGTGAAAACTATGATAGCTCAAACAGACCTGAAGAAAGTAAGCCAAAAATAAGTTGTAATTACGTAGAAGACCATTTAATAGTGGATGTATTACCACTTTCATAATGAAGAACTTTACCCTAAACTTGCCTCACTGCCTGTTTCTTGAAATAGTAGTCATTGATATCTATGAACCAATCACATTGGAAAAACATTAGAAAAATTAATTATTGCACATTTATGTCATTCCTTGAAAGTTGTGTTTTTGTTACGTTTATAATCAATATAATAAATACAAAATATCTCAGTATAAATATCTCAGTATGATTTATAACTAAATATACATATTTTAGGGGCATGTTCTCAATTTTTTTTTTTTTTTTTTTTACTGATGGGTTGTACATTTAAAAAAGCTTGGGGATCCCTATTCTAAATTGTATTAGTACATTTTCAAAGGTCTCATGCTAACTAAAAAAGTAAATTATTTGTTTTTTACCCTTCCTCCTTTTCCATTTATCTGGATACTCATTATCTACTCTTCTTGTTTGAAAGAGGGTTCATCTTTCTAACCAGCCTTTCATCTGTATAATCATAACCCTAACTCTTTCCAGGTATGTCGACCTTATTTTTATAACTCTTATCCATTTTCTACTGATTTTCAATACCTCTTTTCACCGCTGGCTGCTTTCAGCCTATACGTTTTTCTTCCATTTGTAAATTAACAAAGAAAACCTTCCCTTTAACATACCTCTTCCTTTTATGTATTTTTCTATTTGAAGATTTATACCCGTTGAGCTTTTTTGAAAACTGAGACCATATGAGTATCATTTCTGTTCTTTCCAGTGCCCAGTATAGTATGGCATGGGGTGAATCTTTTCTGAATAAGTATTTATTGAATGATGAACATTTATTTCATGGGTATAGCACAGTATTTGGCACAAAGGCATAGCCCTTACTCTGTAGAAAGTTAGGCTCTGTTAGAAAGGTAAGACCTGTTCATGAGGAATCTGAAGATCAAGTCCAAATTAAACGGATCGCTTCCTCCCAGAGCTAGTTTTCTTTTTTTTAAATCTTACCCCAAAAGGACATTTTATAATGAAAAGAGTGAAATTGTACATTTACTTGAGAGAGAGAGAATGAGCAAAGGAGAAGGGGCACGGGGAGGGGGGAAGCAGGCTCCCCAGTGAGCAGGGAGCCAGATGAGAGGCTTGATCCCAGGACCCTGAGATCAACCTTGATCCTGACCTGAGCCTAAGGCAGACACTTAACTGACTGAGCCACCCAGGCGCCTCAAAATTGTGTGTTTTTAAAAAGCAAAATATTAATTTCTTCATCTACCATGAATCCCAGTTCTAGAGCAGAAAAATGGTTTCATTTCAAAATAAGGTAGAATAGGGGCATCTGGCTGGCTCAGTTGGAGGAGCAGGTGACTCTTGGTCTTGGGGTTATGAGTTCAAGCTCCATGTTGGGTGTAGAGATTACTTACATACATACATACATACATACATACATAAACACACTTAAAAAAATAAGGTAGAATAATAATTGAATATTTGGTCTTATTTAATGAACTAAGCTAAAACAAATGAGCTAGGCTTTGAGGAAAAGATAGGATTTGTAGTTAGAGGGTATTATTACACTTGAAAGTGGTTGTAGATAAAAGTAAGCAGTGTTTCTGGAATTACTATGGAGACTTACATGATATTGGAAAGAAGTAGGGAGATATGCTAAGTTGATACCATTTGATGGAAGGTTGTAAACACTAGGCTAGGGTCCTTAGAGAAGCCAAGCCAAAAAAAAAAAAAAAAAGTTCTAGAAAAAGAACACTGAAGTGAGAGTCATATCATTATTTATATTGGATTATTGGCCCTTTTACTTAGTGAGAAATCTTGAATAAGTTCCCAGTATTCTTCATCTGAATTCAACTAGATAAATCTAAGTTCCTTTTTAGAATCAGTCATCAAAATTTCTTAGTGAAAGATGGTATTGTATTTAATATTTCAGCTGGAAAACTGTTTTTACATCTACCAGAAGACTTGTATGTGGAAAAAGCTCAGCTTGATGAATCTTTTTGTTAGAATAATCCCTATTTTTGGCATGGCTGTTTCATATAAAAATAACATATTTTCCTACTTTTCATTGTAGAGTTGGTCAGGGATTTGGATACAAAAGGATGGACTCTGAATATCCTAGAGAACTGCCCTCTTCTTTTCCTAACGTCATCTACTATGTTTGAGGGCATGCTCTGTGCATATCAAGTTTGTTAGCTTTTGTAGAGTTACAAGGAAATTAGGACTTATATATTCAGAACCTAAAATCTACCTGACAAAGTAATATAGATATACATAAAAAATTACAAAATACATACTATTAGTAGGGCTCTATGTATTTGTATGATTAACTGCCACATATGTGACATAATCACTAAGGGCCCTAAGTTTGTAGAAAGACATGAGAAATGGGATTGGCATATCTAGAGAAAGCAGGAATGTTGAAAGGATATAGAGAAGGATACATTCTTTATCAGTGGAACAGTGATATCCAAAATGTAGAGGTGAAAAATAATTGTGAATGAACACAATATGCCCGGAGGAAGACTTCTTGTGTGTTAGAAATCATGATTACCATTTATCAGGTACTTACTATATGTCAGGCATTGGTCTCATCATTAGGTTTGTGTTCCATTATTATGTCCATTTTACAGTTGAGAAAACTAAGGCTCATAGTGTATGGTAAATGAAATTAAGTGTCATAATTTGTAAATGGTAGATTGTGGCTTTGAACCCAGATTTGTTTGACTCCAAAGACCATGTGTAACATTGTGCAATATTGTACTAGAATAATGACTATGAAGCCTGCTTGCTTGTTTTGGCTTTTTATGTTTGCTATGCTTTCTTTGTTGTTTCCTTCCTTGAACACATTTCAAAATCATTATCTTGGCTCTAATAGTTTAGTGCTTTGGATTGTATTTTCTACCTTTTTAAACCTGCCCAATACTCATCTCTACTAAGAAGCCACTTGCTGTAATGAGCACTGGGTATTATAGCCAATTGATGAATCACTAAATTCTGCCCCTGAAAGTAATAATACAGTGTATGCTAACTAAATTGAATTTAAATACAGAAATAAAAGAAAAAGAAAGATGCATTCAAAAAAAAAGAAAGAGGAAAAAAAAATAAAAGAAGCCTGGAAATAAGAAGTTGCCTGTTTTGATCCCATTTCTGCTCCTGGCTCCCTTTAGGTACTGGCGAACTTGATCTACTCTTAGTCTTTAGTTTCTTCACCAAAAGTAAAAAGTTTGTTTAAATATTTTACTGTGCTCATTTTAACAACAACATTAATAAGATTAGTGAACATTTCAGCAGTGTTCAGTATGTAAAATAGCATCTGGCATGTATGTAGTAAATGCTCAGTAAATATTTGCTGAATGAATGTAGGCATTGAGCACTTAATGTATGCCAGGCATTGGGCCTGGTGCTTTATAAGCATGGACTCATTTAATTATGTCAACATCACTTTGAAGTAGGTACTATTACGACCTTTATTTTTGAGATAAGGAAATGCAAAATAAAGACAGGTAACTTGCCAAGGAAGGTCCACGAATTAAACCGAAGCTTGTATGTCTGTGCTCTTTCTTAATCAGTGCACTGATTCTCAATACTGGTTGCACATCAGAATCAACTGTGAGGTTTGTTATGTTAAACTGTCAGTATCTTAGCCCCACTTCTAGAGTCTCTAATTCTACATTTCCCATTTATTCTGTAATACCCTGCCTGCTCTGTGGAGTGACTGACTGACTGGCTGTCACTTTTCTTTGCCGTATGTTCAGTTTTGGGTTTTTGTTTTTTTTTGTTTTTTTTGTTTTTTTGTTTTTTACTGGGGAGAGAAACAGTTCTATATGAAAAAAATCTACTTATGTAGCCCTAAGCTATGTAATACACTCAATTACTAATTTTCAGTTTCCTCAGTGAAATGATCATGAACCAGTGTTAGGTATTAAAGGTAAATATTAATTACATAGTAGCTGAATTTTTTATTTTGGTCTATAGGATCTAAAAAAAAAAAAAATCCAGAGAAATCCATATACCAAATACCAAAAATGTCAATCTAATATTTTAAAATATTCATAGTCTTTTTTTTTTTAGTATAGTTGACATACAATATTACATTAGTTTCAGGTGTACAACATAGTAATTTAGCAATTCTATGCATTATGCTGTGCTCACCACAAGTGTAGTACCATCTCTTACAATACAGTGCTATTACATATACCATTGACTATGTTTCCTATGGTGTATGTTTTATTCCCATGTCTTATTCATCCCATAACTGGAAGTCTATCTCCCACTTCCCTTCACCCATTTTGCCTATCCCCCAACCCACATCCTTTCTGGGAACCAGCAGTTCTCTGTATTTATAGGTCTGATTCCTTTTGTTTGTTTATTCATTTGCATTTTAGATTCCACATATAAATGGAATCATATGTTGTTTGTCTTTCTCTGTCTGACTTAATTTCACTTAGTATAAATACCCTCTAGGTCCATCCATGTTGCCACAAATGGCAAAACAAACAAACAAACAAACAAACACCTCATCCTTTCATTATGGCTGCATAATATTCCATTGTGTATATATGCCACATCTTCATTCTTCTATTGATGGACACTTAGGCTGCTTCTATACCTTGGCTATTTTAAATAATGCTGCAGTAAAAATAGGGGTGCATATATCTTTGCAAGTTAAGTGTTTTTGTTTTCTTTGGGTAAATACCCGGTGGTGGAATTATTGGATCATATGGTATTTCTATTTTTAATTCTTTGAGGAACTGCCACACTTTCCTGCAGTGGCTATACCATTTACATTCCCACCAACAGTGCACAAGTGTTCCTTTTTTACGACATCCTTGCCAACACTTGTTATTTCTTGTCTTTTTTATTTTAGCCATTCTGACAGGTATAAGGTGGTATCTCATTGTGGTTTTGATTTGCATTTTCCAGGTGATTAGGGATGCTGAACATCTTTTCATGCATCCATTGGCTATCGAGATGTCTTCTTTGAAAAAATGTCTGTTTAGGTAGAGTGACCTATTTAATTTGCTTTAACAGTTCTGGTGGCACTTTGTACCCAGAGGATTTTCAGTTGAGTTGTTGATTTACAGATTGACTGTTTTTGTTGTTTTGATTTTTAGTTCTTCTATAATTTATTCTCTTTTGCTATTTAGAAGTTCTGTGTCACAATTTACCTGATACTCCATAAATGAAATAATCTATATAAAATTTTTGAGTATTGCCTTTGCCATGTATTAGTTGTGCGTATCCTTAGATAAGTCACCAAACTAACAGGCTTTGTAGGTTTTCCCTTCCAGTTAAAAACTAGCATGTTTACCTATCTAATGGTATGACTGTGAGGTTAAATATAATGATGAACAATGCGTGTGAAAAAGAATCATTCAGTAATGTTGTTTTAAGAAATTTTATTTCTCATGCAACCACTGCGCATAGAAATATTGGAAATTCAAGAGACAGTTTAAATATCATTAGCAGGGCACCTGGGTGGCTCAGTTGGTTAAGCGACTGCCTTCGGCTCAGGTCATGATCCTGGAGTCCGGGATCGAGTCCCGCATCGGGCTCCCTGCTCAGCGGGGTGTCTGCTTCTCCTTCTGACCCTCCCCCCATGCTCTCTTTCTCTCTCATTCTCTCTCTCAAATAAATAAATAAAAATCTTTAAAAAAAAAAATAAATAAAAATAAATAAATATCATTAGCAAATACGTGGCCTTTTTTAAAAAAGTTGCTTTTTTGGGTGCAACTGGCTGGCTTAGTTGGTGGAGCATGGGACTCTTCATCTTGGGGTTGAGTTCAAGCCCCACGTTGGGTGTAGATTACTTAAAAATAAAATCTTAAAAAAAAGAGTTTCTTTTTTTCGAATAAGTTTTCTTTAATTTGAGCAATGTAGGGTATGTAATATCAAAAGGGTTGACACTTTTTTTTTTTACTGAGTAGTTAAATTTGCTGAGGAATAGGATATTATGTTTTATTGATGTGGTTCCTCACTTCAGATATTTTCAGGAGAGTGGAACTTTGATCTTTATTTTATTATTACAAGCTCAGCCTCTGATACCTGATTTTAACATTAGTAACAGTTTCTGGTGAGTAATCATTTATGTTGTACTTTTAGACAGCTGGAAATTGCTTCTGTGGGAAATACTAATGTTTGCATCTTTGCATGCTGCCAGAGTTGAATTAAACAACCTACTTGAGAGTTTCTAGCTTCATGTTTTGAAATAGTTATAAGCACTTGTCTTAAAAGGCTTTTTAAAAAATTCAGCTTTAACATATCTCTAAATGTAGTTAAAGAAAACTTTAGAAGGAAAACAACTCTTATTTTAAAAGACATTATTTGCTAGTATTAAAACTGTCTCTTAAATTTCCATTATTTCTATGTGTAATGGTCACATGATAAATTTCTTTAACACTAACATTGTTTGGCCCGTAATTTTAGAATTGTTTCCACTAAAACCTGCCTCATAAACATTTCTCAAGGTTTTACCTCCTCTGTCTATCATCTTTGAACACAGTGTTTTAAATCTGATCATGTCACCTCTGCTTAAAATGGTGGATTCCTATTGCCTTGCTATAGTACAAACTTTTATTTCCTTGTGTGATTTGGCCCTTGCTTACTACTTGTACCCAGCCTCACCTTAAAGCCATTCTCTCTTTTGCAATCTCTATACTATCCATACTTCCGTACTGAAGTTCTACTTCCTTGAAAGTGCTGTTTCTGCTTGACCCCCACTTCTCTTTACAAGCTCTTTTTTAGACTTCAAGTTTCATTTCCTTTGGGAAGCCTTTCCTGACTCTAAGTATGATCTCTCTGCTTTATGTTCCCAGTTTCCTTTTGAAACACCTGTACTAAATAATGGTATCTTGAGTTTTTCCTTCTTTATTTTGTTTTTTTTCCAGTTATAAAAGTAATGAACATTTGCTCTAAAAATAGTGAACAGTTCAGTGGTACAGAGAATAGAAACTAAAAGCTCATACCTCTCAATCCCATTTCCAACTTCATATGTATTCTAGACCATATATGCTTACCTATATTGTTTTTTCAACAAAAATAGGATGACATTATTCATATTTCTCTGCAACTTGCATTTTCATTAAACTTCCATTAAGTATTTGAGATCATCCATATAGAACATTTTTAATAATTGCATAACATTGCAGAGTATTGATTACCATGATTTAATTAACCAATTTCCTCTTGATGAATATTAACTTATTTAATCCATCCCTGGCAGAATATAAGCACCACAAGGTCATTAGTGTTATCTGTAATGTTTGCTGTTATTTCCCCAGCATCTAACACAGTGCCTGCTAAGTAATGAATATGCTTTCTTTGGCAGAAAAGGCTGTTGTGCCGGCTCTTGCCTGCTATGTGTTGGTTACCTATGCTACATTAGTTCCTAAAATGGTGCAAAATAGAATAAAGTGAGGACTAGTCTTAGAAGACATGGGTAGCAGTTCTGGGTATAGGCAGTGTTGCTTTCTAGGTGTTTAAGTCACTTAACTTTTTTGTGCAATCCCGTATTGGTCAGATTCTAATAAAATATGTACAACATTCAGTTTTAGTAATGATCAAATAATATAATACAGGTAAAAATACTTTGTAAAAGTAACACCTCATATGAATGTTGATACTATTTTTTTTTTCTTTGTTCATTATGTGGATTGATTTGTATCTCTGGTAAGATTTCTAAATAGATAAAAGGATTTACCACTGACTTTAAAAAGTTAAGGTCATCAGGATGATGCTTAGGGAATGGAGCACATAATGAAAGAGACATAAATAAGATTAGGCCATAATTATCTTTCAGAAATGTTTTTTTCCCCCTGACTGGGACACAGTAGAAGACTAGTCCCTTAACAGTTAATAACATCTTCTAGTTGTCCTGCTTCAGGTTACTTCTAATTGAGAGATGTATAAGAGACTTTATAATGCTAGGAAATTGTGACATTCTTGAATGTTACTTTGTGTTTAGGGCTCTGGATACATGTATAATCCTTCCTTTTGCTTTTCCTGTTTGATGTAAAAACCATACACTCACTTGTTTGGATATATTTATGTATGTTAAATTGAGTTTAGTAAATTGTATTTACAAGTCTTACTTGTTTCATTGACAGTAATCTCTATTGAATCAGCCCTTAGAGGACAGGACAGGACTTTTTCTTATACCTACTCTTAGAATCTGTTCCATTACTTTGCAAAAGTGCAGATTGTCCAACAAGTATCTTGTCTTTTGCCAAGATATTTACTGTGATCACACACACACCCATGACATTATAAATCCTAAAACCACGCTACCAAAATGATAGCTTAGTTTGTGTGTGTGTCTGTGTGTTAAATTATGTGTTGCTATCCTTGATTGGAGGAGGCAACTATGTGTTGCGAGAGATTTTAGTGAATGCCATACATGAAATTGGGTGAAAAATTAAACTGATCCTTTATAGAAAGAAAATCTCAGACTTCTTAGTTTGTGTGCGGCGTTACTAGATTAAAAAAATTTTTTTACAATTATTTTTGGTTGTGTTAAAATACGCGTAACAGAAAACTTACCATCTCAACTATTTTTAAATGTACAGTGTAATAGTGTTAAGTATATTCACATTGTTGTACAATCAATCTCCAGAACTTTTTTGTCTTGCGAACAAGCACCATGAAACAAGTACCCATTCCCCCCTCCTACCAGCCCCTGGAACCCACGATTATACTTTCTTTCTGTATGAGTTTGGTCTCATACTGGTGGAATCTTACAGCATTTGTCATTTGGTGACTGGCTTATTTCACTTACCGTAATGTCCTCAAGGTTCATTCACGTAGTAGCATGTGGCAGAATTTCCTTCCTTTTTAAGGCTGAAGAATATTCCATTGTATCTGTGTATCACATTTTGTTTATCCATTGATGGACATTTGGGTTGCTTGTATCTTTTGGCTATTGTAAATAATGCTGCTATGAATATGGATATATAAGTATCTATTTGAGCCCCTGCCTTCAATTCTTTTGAGTATATTATAACCCAGAATTGGAATTGCTGGATTGTATGGTAATTCTGTGTTTAATTTCTTTTTTTTTTTTAAGATTGATTTATTTATTTTAAGAGAGAGAGTGTGCAAGTGAGCATATTGGGGGAGGGGCAGAAAGAGAGAGAATCTCAAGTAGACTCCCTGCTGAGCTTAACAAGACTAAACCACCCAGGCACCCCATCTACGTTTAATTTCTTAAGGAACCTCTGTACTGTTTTCCATAGTGGCTGTACCATTTTACATTCTCACCAACAGTGCACAAGGGTTCTAATTTCTCTACATCCTCGTGAACACTTATTTTCTGCTTTGTTTTGTGTTTTGATAGTAGCCAAGTAGCTTTTAGGTTTTTAATGTATGATCAACATTAAGCAAGAAATTCATAAGTATGCTTAGTCAATCTTGATTACAGTTTCTTCCCCCTTCCCATACCTGATTAGTTCCAGGTTGTCACTTGTGTTTTGGAGCAGCTATTACTAGCTAGTTCTTTTCTCTTTCTACTTCTGAGACCAAATACAATAGCTTCCTAATTATATTACCCTGCTTCCTCTTTCTCTTTATAATGAATCTTCCACATCAGCACCATGGTCATCATTCTGAAATAAAGATCTGATTATGGTTCTCTCCTTTAAATGTCAATGGGTAATTTAATATTTATTGAATGCTTATTAAAAGTAACTTTACCTAATTTTACATGTCCTATAAGGTGTGAATTTACTTCTGTTTTAAAGTAAGGAAAATAACTGTTAGAGAAGAGATATAACTTGTTTAGCATTGACTACTGGAAAGTAATGGAACCAGGATTTAAACCCAGTGTTATCTGACTCCCTGTTCCTTCCTTCTTTTATGCTTGACATATTTGTTCATGCATATCCTTTCCTCTCTCTTTGGTCACTGGGAAATCCTTTATACTTCTTCCTTCAAGGCCCAGATCAAATTATCAGTTTTACTGTGAAACTTACCCTAGCTCTCCTTGTCTTATCTCTCAGATCTGTTCAGCAGTTTTTGCTGTTACCCCATAGCACTTTGTATATAACTGTATTTTACCCTTTTCTTGATAAAGGACCATTCAAAAGCAAGATAACATGTTACTTTGTAACAAAGATTTATTGAATTGAATTTGCGAAAATTGTTTTCTTTGCTGGTATTGTTAGAAGCATTAAGAATGAGAAATTATGTAGAATAGGATGTCATACATTATCCATATTTTAAGGGAATACTGTAGTGACTGAAACTTTCAAAACAGCTAAATTACAAACAATTATTTGCATAAAAATTTCTTATTTTATGAAGAGTTTAGTTCAGACTTCTATGTTTATCACAAAATTTAGATTTTATGTAATTTTCACCATCAGTTCACTGCATTAGAGTAAAACACACCTAGGCATAATTTCATACTTAATCTACTAGAATTAACCTTCAAGGCTTAGATTTTTTTTTCACTGATCTGATTCCTAAAGCCTAAAGACCTTAACCTTAGTTAATGAGGACTCAGTGTTAAAAATAATGGGTGTTAAATTAAGAACTTCTCTATGAAAGATACTGTTAAGAAAATGAAAAGATAAGCCAGGGACTGGGAGAAAATATTTGCAAAACATGTATCTGATAAAGGACTTGAATCCAGATTATACAAAGAAATCTTAAAACTCAATAATAAGTAAACAAATGACCTAATTAAAAAGTAGGCAAAAGACCTGCACAAATACCTCCACAAGATAGGCCAATAGCAAATAAGCATATGAAAGATGCTTAGCATCATATGTCATTAGGGAATTGCCAATGAGATACCACTACACACACTTGTTTGAATGACTAAAATCCAAACACTGACAACACCCAATGTTAGCTAGGGTGTGGAGCAACAGAACTTTCAAAATTCATGCTAGTAGAAATGCAAAATGGTACAGGCCACTTTTGGAAGTTAAACACAGCCTATCATACGATCAAGCAATTGGACACATCAAATGTGTTCAAAACTTAAGTTGACACAAAAACCTGGACATGAATGTCTATAGCAGCTTTATTCATAATTGGTCAAACCTGGAAGCAATCAAGATGTCCTTCAATAGGTGAGTGGATTAATAAACAGTGGTGTATCCAGAAAATGGAATATTATTCAGTCTTAAAAGGAATTGAACCATTAAGCCACTAAAAGATGAGGAACCTTAAATGAGTATTGTCAGGTAAACAAAGCCAACCTGAAGGGGTTGCAATACTGTATGATTCCAAATATATGACATTCTGGAAAAGGTAAAACTATAGGGACAGTAAAATGATTAGTGTTTGCCAGGGTTTGGGAGGGAGGGGAATGAAGGGAGATAGGTAGAGCCCAGGGGAGTTTTAGGGTTTATTATGAGAATGCAGTGGTGGGTACATGACATTGTGCATTTGGCAAAACCCACAGAACTTTACGACACAAATAGTGAATCCTAATGTAAACTATGGATTTTAATGTGTCAGTCTTGTTTCACCACTTGTAACAAATATATCATACTAATGCAAGATGTTAATATTAGGGTAATCTATGTAGTCAGGGGGTATATGGGAACCCTGTACTTTCTGTTCAATTTCCTTGTAACCTAAAACTGCTCTAAAAAATAAACTATATTAATTTTAAAATGTATATGTGTAATTGTTCACCAAAATGGGTAATGATTCAGTTCAGCAGTTATTTATTGAGCAAAGACTGAACTATGGTTAGATTTTTATAGCTCTGTTTTGTTTGTTTGTTTTGCTTTTTGTTTTATATAGCTCTGTTTTTTTTTAATTTTTTTATTGTTATGTTAATCCCCATACATTACATCATTAGTTTTAGATATAGTGTTCCATGATTCATTGTTTGTGCATAACACCCAGTGCTCCATGCAGAACGTGCCCTCCTCAATACCCATCACCAGGCTAACCCATCCTCCCACCCCCCTCCCCTCTAGAACCCTCAGTTTGTTTTTCAAAGTCCATCGTCTCTCATGGTTCTTCTCCCCCTCCGATTTCCCCCCCTTCATTCTTCCCCTCCTGCTACATTCTTCTTCTTCTTTTTTTCTTTCTTAACATATATTGCATTATTTGTTTCAGAGGTACAGATCTGAGATTCAACAGTCTTGCACAATTCACAGCGCTTACCAGAGCACATACCCTCCCCCGTGTCCATCACCCAGCCACCCCATCCCTCCCACCCCACCCCCCACTCCAGCAACCCTCAGTTTGTTTCCTGAGATTAAGAATTCCTCATATCAGGTCATATGATACATGTCTTTCTCTGTTTGATATATAGCTCTGTTTTAAAGAACTTTTAGACAACCCTCAGCCAAAATATATAGGTATGTTTATAGCAGAGTGGATTGAGTGGTCAGAAAGTGTTTTAAACTTTGAAATAAGACCTGCATTTGAACCCAGGCTTAACTAGCTGGGTGATCTTATAAAAATTACTTAGCCTTTTAAAATTTCTGTTGCGTCTACTGCATAAGGCAGTGGTTTTAAATGTTAGTTAATAAATGTGAAGCATCTGGCACATAGTAAGCACTCAAATATTAGTCCTAATGATTAGTTATATGTTCTCCATCTAAGAAGGCAGATGAAGACTGGCTTTTACTGGTCTTTATGTTCAGTCACGTATTGGTTATTTCTTCTGGATTTTCCCCCTCTACGGGTCAAGTACCTGAAGTTATTATTTGCTTGCTGATTTGATACATTCCAGTTTCTGCTCTGAAGGAGGAACTGCTTTTACAGCTGTCTTTGAGATCAAGGAGGCAGTTGAATCATGGCTCATAGAACACTTTTCTTATTGTTTAAAAACAACAGCAACCAATTTGTTCCCCCCTGCCCAGTAAAAACCTTTATGTCAGAGAGGCTTACAAATAGGTATCTGCTAATCTAAGGCTTGAAATAAAACTTCAATAAAAAATTGAAAAACTTATAATTTAAACAATGTTTAGTGACTCTAATGATGTAAATAAGCCGAAATTATATATATTTTGCTCTAAAAATCTATAAGCCATAATTTATTTTCCAACTGATACTGTTTTAAATATTACAAAATAAACTCCCTCAAATTTGGTTTTTGCCAACAAATACTAATCTTTATTGGAAGATGACTGTAATACACAGTGAAAAATTTTGCTTTTCTTACTAGTAGCTTCCAGAAATTTGGAAAGAAAAATTTACAAAATGTGGCAGAAAGAAAAAACATTCATAAAAGTATAGCCATCATTTCTTACTTAAGCAGTCTACTGAAAGTGGAAAGTGAAATAAAAACTATTGAAATATTAGAGGTAAGCTTTAAGTTAGTGCCTTTTAGTCAGTAGGATTTTCTCTTGATTAAAGCTTGCATATGAATTGCTTTGGAAATAAATGGAGGAACTCTGTAGGAAAAACCAGACTGGAGGGAAGAAAATGGTTGAAGTGAACATGAAAATGATTAAATAACTGGCATTTAATATTTAACATCGGGTAGATTTGGGGTTGTGCCTCTTAAAGGGAAGATACCTGTTATTAAGCAAACTTTCAAGTTATCTGCTTATATTGGCAACAGCATTATATGAACTGGATATTTAATATGTCCACTCTGTTTACATCCAACAGGATTTATGCATATACTTTCTCTTATGAAATTGTCGTAATAGCAACATTAGGGGCGCCTGGGTGGCTCAGTCGTTAAGGGTCTGCCTTCCGCTCAGGTCATGATCCCAGGGTCCTGGGATAGAGCCCCGTGTCGGGCTCCCTGCTCCACGGGAGGCCTGCTTCTCCCTCTCCCTCTCCCACTCCCCCTGCTGTTGCGCTGTCTCTCTGTCAAATAAATAAATAAAATCTTTAAAAAAAAAAAAAAAAAAAAGCAACATTAAGTGGAGAACTAAGCATATTTCAGGCAGGGGACTTTTATATCTCTTATGTATACTAAAGGCAACATTATGAGTTTTGTGTAAACACAGTAGATTAAGATGATCAATCCCACTTATTATTAGAACTGTAACTTTCCAAGGAAACATATTTTTAAATGTGTTTTTATGATTCTATTTTAAGTGCTATGATAGTAATGATGCTTTTAGTCTGAACTGAGTAAAAGAAAGACATTGGAGGATCTTTTTTTTTGAGAGAGAGAGAGAGAGAGAGAGTGCTTCCTCATGCATAGGGAAGGCAGAGGAAGAGGGAGAAGAGAATCTCAAGCAGGCTCCATGCCCAGGGTGGAGCGCCATTTGGGGCTCAGTCTCATGACCCTGAGATCATGACCTGAGCTGAAATCAAGAGTTGGATGCTTAACCACCTGAGTCACCCAAGCGCCCTCCCCCACCCCACGTCTCTGTCTTCTGATTGGAGAGTTTAATCCATTTACATTTAAAGTAATTACTGATAAGTAGGTACTTACTTCTGTGGTTACATTGAACATTCTAAAGTTATAACACTCTAGGGGCGCCTGGGAGGCTCAGTCGGTTGAGCCTCTGCCTTCAGCTCAGGTCATGATCCCAGCATCCTGGGATCGAGCCTTGCTCGGTTTCTCTGCTCCGCGGGAAGCCTGCTTCTCCCTCTCCCTCTGCCTGCCTTCCTGTCTGCCTACTTATGATATCTCTCTCTCTTTCTCTCTGTCAAATAAATAAATAAATAAAATCTTTAAAAAAAAATGATAACACTAATTTGAATTTATACCAGCTTAACTTCAGAAACATACAAAAACTTTGCTCCTTTACAGCTGTCCCTACTTTTTTCATTTATTGGTGTCACAAAATTACATCTGTGTACATTTTGTGTCCAAAAACATAAAACCAAAAAAATTTTTAATGCATTAGTCTCTTAAGTTATGTAAAAATCAAAATTACAGTAATATTAGCTTTTAAAGACTAACCGTTTTTTTGTTTTTTAATATTTTTATTTTTTAGGGTGCCTGGGTGGCTCAGTCGGTTGAACGTCTGCCTTTGGCTCAGGTCATGATCTCAGGGTCCTGGGATCGAGTCCCGCATTGGGCTCCCTGCTCAGCGGAGAGCCTGCTTCTCCCTCTGCCTGCTGCTCTGCCTGCTTGTGCGCTCTCTCTCTCTCTCTCTGTCAAATAAATAAAATCTTTAAAAATATATATATATATATTTTAAGGTTTTTATAAATTTGAGAGAGCATGTGAGAAAGAGCGAGAGAGACCACAAGCGAAGGGAGAGGGAGAAGCAGGCTCCCCACTGAGCAGGGAGCTTGACATGGGGCTTGATCCCAGGACCCCGGGATCATGACCTGAGCCGAAGGCAGAAGCTTAACTGACTGAGCCACCCAGGTACCCCAAGGTAACAATTTTTTTAAAAAAGTGTTAGTCTCAAATCATACAGAAAACAAAAAGTAGATTTACAAACCACTGTTATGTTAATACTAGCTTTTATAATTGCCCATATATTTACCTTTAGTGAGATCTTTATTTCTTCTTATAGCTTCAAGCTATTGTCTAGTGTTCTTTCCTCTCACCCTGCAGGAATTCCTTGAACATTTCTTGCAGAATAGGTCTAATGGTTACAAACTACCTCAGCTTTTGTTTATCTGGTAGTGTCTTAATTTCTCCCTCACTTTTTTTTTTTTTTTTTAAGATTTTATTTATTTATTTGACAGGGAGAGACACAGAGAGAAAGGGAACACAAGCAGGGGGAGTGGGAGAGGGAGAAGCAGGCTTCCGGCCGAGCAGGGAGCCAGATGCGGGGCTCGATCCCAGGACCCTGGGACCATGACCTGAGCTGAAGGCAGACGCTTAACGACAGCCACCCAGGCGCCCCTCTCCCTTACTTTTAAAGACAGTTTTACTGGATATAATATTCTTGGTTGGCAATTTTTTCCCTTTTAACACTTTGAATATATGAATCTCCATCTTTTGTCCTTCCAAATTTCTGTTGAGAAATCTGCTGAAAATCTTATTGAAGATCCTTTTGTATGTAGTGATTTGCTTCTCACTGCCTTCAAGATTCTCTCTTTGCTTTTAGACAGTTTGATTACAATGTGTCTCAGTGTGGGTCTCTGAGTTCATCCTATTTGGAATTTGTTGAGTTTCTTGACTGTTTATATTCATGTCTTTTGTCAAATATGGGAAGTTTTGGGCCATTATTTCTTCATATAATCTCTCTGTCCCTTCTTCTCTCTTTTCTTCTTCTAGCACTCCCACAGTTTATATGTTGGTCCACTTGAATGGTGTCCTAAAAGTTTCTTAGACTCTGACTTTTCTTCAGTAGGGGATAGGTATGCAACAATGACTGCCCACCTCTGTGTTGGTGCCTCTGTGTCTCCACCTCCTATATCACCTACCGATCAGCAGTCGGTAATCAGAGCACAGATCCCTGACATATGGAGGACAGGGCCCTTACTGTCCACCCTATCTTCTGCAGGCTATTTCAAGAATAAGTGTATGGCTGCCTGCCCACTAGACTGGGAGGTAAGAGGTAACTACTACTGAACTAAGTGCAGAAATTGGCTGAAATTTATTTCATTTAATGTCCAAGCTGTCCCCTGGAAGTTGTAACCCTTGAAAAGACTTCTGAGTTCCAGACATACAAATGGCCAGCAGACACATGAAGAAATTCTCAACATCATTTGGCTTCAGGGAAATACAAATCAAAACCACAGTGAGATAGCATCTCAGTGAGATACCACATCACACCCATCAGAATGGCTAAAAGTAACAAGTCAGGAAATGACAGATGTTGGCAAGGATGCAGGGAAAGGGGAACTCTCTTACACTGCTGGTGAGAATATAAGCTGGTGCAGCCACTCTGGAAAATAGTATGGAGGTTCCTCAAGAAGTTGAAAATAGAGCTACCGTATGATCCAGCAATTGTACTAGTAGGTGTTTATCCCAAAGATACAAATGTAGTGATCCAGAGGGGCACATGCTTCCCAGTGTTTATAGCAGCAATGTCCACAATAGCCAAACTATGGGAAGAGTCCAGATGTCCATTGACAGATGAATGGATAAAGATGTGGTGTGTATACACACACACACACACACACACACACACACACACACACACAGGATTATTACTCAGCCATCAAAAAATTGAAATCTTGCCATTTGCAACGATGTGGATGGAACTAGAGGGTATTATGCTAAGCAAAATAAGTCAGTCAGAGAAAGCCAATTATCATATGATTTCACTCATATGTGGAATTTAAGAAACAAAACAGAGGAGCGTAGAGGAAGGGAGGAAAAAATAAAACAAGATGAAATCAGAGAGGGAGGGGCACCTGGGTGGTTCAGTCGTTAAGCATCTGCCTTCGGCTCAGGTCATGATCCCAGGGTCCTGGGATCGAGCCCCACATCGGGCTCTCTGCTCGGTGGGAAGCCTGCTTCTCCCTCTCCCACTCCCCCTGCTTGTGTTCCCTCTCTCGCTGTGTCTCTCTGTGTGAAATAAATAAATAAAATCTTAAAAAAAAGAAAGAAAGAAATCAGAGAGGGAGACAAACCGAAAGAGACTCTTAACCATAGGAAACAAGCTGAGGGTTGCTGGAGGGAAGGAGGGTGGGGGGATGGGGTAACTGGGTGATGGGCATTAAGGAGGACACGTGATGCGATGAACAGTGGGTGTTATATACAACTGATGAATTGCTGAACCCTACCTTTGAAACTAATAACACACTGTATGTTAATTAATTGAATGTAAATAAAATTAAATTTAATTTTAAAAAAAGATAAGACTTCAGAGTTCAAGAATAGTCATATGAGATATGTTCTACCATTGAGTCTGTTGTCTGGGCTGGAAGGCAGATTTCTGCTGCTTCATATTCCACCGTCTTCCCAGAGTCCTCTCTTATAATAGTCTTCTAAGTGGGAATATAACTCAGGAACTGCAGGCTGGAAGAGATGCATAGGACGAAGCATATGAGAAGGAGTGTGGAGCTTCTTTGCCCTCTCTGGGTATACCACTCTCCCAGTACATTCACTCTCCATTAGAAGTATGTTAGCTGTAGGTGTTTCATATACGCCCTTATTAGGTTAAGGAATGGTTCTTTTGCTTCTAGTTTCTTGAGAGTTTTTAATCATGAATGAATGTTAAATTTCATGGGTTTTTAAAAATTTTTTTTTAATTGTTTGGTTCTCAAATCAGGTAGGATAAGTCATTTAAAATGTTGTGAGATCTTGTTTTTTCTTGGGGCACCTGGGTGGCTCAGTCAGTTAAGCATCTGCCTTTGGCTCAGGTCATGATCCCAGAGTCCTGGGATCGAGCCATGCATTGGGCTCCCTGTTCAGTGGGGCGTCTGCTTCTCCCTCTCCCTCTGCCCCTCTCCTCTGCTCGTGCTCTCTCTCTCTCTCAAATAAATAAAATCTTAAAGATGTTGTTTTTTCTTATGTAATTAAACAAAATCTTCATTTTTGATAAAAGGAAAAGGCTAAAAATATGTATTTAATGTTTAATATATTACATGAGGTTAATGTTAATATTATGTTTATTGTGTACTTTAAAATAATATGCTGATTAATGCTGATTGCAATTATGAACCACAGAAAACAATGAAAAATATTTCAAAACTTTCCTTAAGGGTAGGGGTGAAGTTCTCCATTACTATTAAAGTAATTTAAGAACAGTAAAGACAATTATTGTATAATTTATGTCAGTTTGAGAACTGTCCTGCTTATGCAATGGACTTGTTAATTTTTAAAAGTCATTTGCATAATCTTGGGAATGTCACAACAAAAATGTGTATAGCATATAAATAACATGGTGTCTGGGGCACCTGGGTGGCTCAGTTGGTTAAGCGTCTGACTTCGGCTCAGGTCATGATCTTGGGGTCCTGGGAATGAGCCCCACGTAGGGCTCCCTGTGTTGGTGGGGGGTGGAGGGGGAGCGGAGTGGAGTGTGCTTGTCCCTCCCCCCGCCCCTGCTCCCGCTCATGCACGCCCTCTCTCTCTCTCAAATGAATAAATAAAATCTTAAAAAAAAAAAATAACATGGTGTCCTATAATTTTGAAGAGCCATCTGATGGCAGACCCTTAGTAAAATTTAAATATTAGTTTCTCTGTATGTTAAGGGGATGGAACGGGTATGGAATAATGTGTGTGAGCCATGGAGCACACTCTTGCTCAGCTTGCTGTGGTAAATGGGCAAAAGGTTAAGCCATCAGTTCATTTCCCAGTGTCTGCTGAACAGTGGCTTTCTTTGTGTTGCTTCACTTGTTAGAGCAATATAGCAAGTGTTATTGAGAGGTAAAACAAAGCGAGTCTTACATCAGACACTGATATCTTTTTAAAAGGTTGGAATGGGATGTTATTGGATGTTCCAAAGAGTATATTAATAGTACATTTTTATGGAAACCACTGCTGCAGAGTAAACTATATTGGAAATCAAATCAATGTGGTCCATCAGTGATGCTCATTTAAATATAAATAAGTATTATATGGCTAGTGCACCAGTTTTAGGGAATAATGTTGTGGCATGGGGGAGTGATTTAAAAAAAAAAAAAACACTTCTTAGAAAATTTGTGGCCATAGATTTTTCTTAGCCTCTTAATTAGGATAGATTTTATTTTCTGTGTATACAGACTTTTTATTCATAAGATGTAGCTTTAAGTATAACTTGAAAGGGAAACTTAATTTAAGTATAGAATGCTTTCAGAGACATGAAATGTTATTTAAGACCTTTCCTATAATGGCCATGGAGTATTTCTTGAGCAGCCATACAGAATAGATCTTGAACAGCTGCATGGAGCACACAGAAGTCATGATTCCTGCCTCTGTGAACTAACTTGAATAAAGTCTTTCATCTAAAGATCTCACTGTTTATCTATTTCATGAATCCCTCATCTCATCTCTAAAGGGCTCATTCAGTTTAATACAGTTCAACTTTGTGGTTCAGAGCTCTAGAAATTGCTATTGTAACTTACAATGCACAAAAAAAGATAAGTTAAAGTAATTTCAGAAATTTTTTAAAGAATTAGATAAAATCCACTCTAAAATGATGGTTTTTTGGCAAAGATTTAGAATGATAAGTAGGGATTCTGATTCAAACCTAACTAGTTATATGATCTTTTTTTTTTTTAAACAAGCAGTTTATTTTATTTTATTTTTTTAAGATTTTATTTATTTGATAGAGACACAGCGAGAGAGGGAACACAAGCAGGGGGAGTGAGAGAGGGAGAAGCAGGCTTCCCGCGGAGCAGGGAGCCCGATGCAGGGCTCGATCCCAGGACCCTGGGATCATGACCCGAGTCGAAGGCAGACGCTTAACGACTGAGCCACCCAGACACCCCTAGTTATATGATCTTAAGTAAATTATGGTATTCTCTTAGATGTCCAATTTCTCTGTGGTTATAGCAAGACCTAACAGAGTTAAGAGAAACAAATGTGTTGAAATGCTTGTCAAGTTCATTTGTTTTATATATAAATTCTGAGTGCTGTCATTCTGCCTTCTTAGTCCTACTCATAATCTGAGGCTCATATATTATGATCTGTATGAAATGTTCTGCAACCACTTTGGCAGTCATTAAACTGAATAAGTCAGCTATCATTTCATTTAAATGTAAGTTGTTAAGAAAATATCAGGTGATCTTTTCCTCACCTGGGAATTACATCACATATTGCCACTTATTTGGTAGTAACTATGTGTTACCTTCCATTTTATGTTACATACTTCTTATTCCTGTCCATATATTATGAGTTCTTTTCATTTATTTGAACCTGCACAAAAATTAATGCTCAGTGCCTTCTAGGGATGGAATAAATTTCTGGTACTTTTGGTTTTCATTGCTGTGGAGTATCCACACATATGTTTTCTTCCAATATGGAAATGGTCAAATTTGACTGTAATTTTACAAAGGCACTTATTTATTATACTAAAACCACCTGGTCATAATCTTAGAAATCTAGTACTTTTTTTTTCTCCCCTGAGGAAAAGTGAGGAACCAGAGAAATTTTGATTTAGACATTTCTAACTGAGAATGGCAAAAACACAGAAGGAGTTTGGGTATTATACATTGGAAATAGAATAATGTAGGTGGTATTTATTTGTGCAATTAGTGAATGTTATTGGCATCAACTAAATGCTAGCTTCTTTGCTATAGCCTGGAGACATCGTGATTTAAAAAAAAAAAAAAGATGCCTACTTGATGGAGTTTATAATCAGTAAACAGATAAAATATATTTAAACCAGATAGTAACAACATAATAAGGATTATGAATAAGTGGGGGTGGTGTGAGACAGTAACTGGGTGGAGGGTGAGCTACTTTGTATACAATGATTACAAAAAGCCTCTTAGAGAAAGACACAAAGACCTGAAGAATAAGGTAGTGCCTAGATTGTGGTCTCTGAATCTTGTTTCTCTCTGAAAGGAATCAGAATTCCTTAGAAAACTAGCTTACTGCAGATCTGGAATGGAAACTGTTAAAGAAAACAAACTATCAAAGCTTATTGGGGTCATGATGTGGTAGCCAACTGGGAGGGACTCCTTACCATGGATTAACAATTATAGAAGCAAAAGAGTAGTGACTGCAATAAGTTGAAACACATCCATTATTTAAAATATATGAGTTCATAATGTTACTTTAAAAATCCATTGTTCACCTTTGGGCAAAACTGGACAACCAAATATTTATCTTGCCTTTCTTCTAAGAACTGTACCTCAGGATAACCAAATAGTTCAGGAGAGGTAGCTCTTTAAAAAAGAATTCCAGCTAGTAACTGCAGAAAGAAGAATAAACTATTCTATTTTGATGAAATGAAATTAAATACCTAGGAAATAAAATTTTTCACATTTTCCTATATATAATTTTGAATATTTGGTGTTAGAAAACTTAAAAATCAGCTTAAAGGCAGGGTGGTGAGAGTTCAGCAGGTAGGAATGGGCATGATGGGAAGATATTTCATGCAAATAGCAATATGAAGAAGGTACAAAGGTGAAAAAGTACTCTACATATTCAGGGAAATCTTAGTGATTGGGCTCCCCAAAGTGCAAGGTACGCAAGTATTGTGCATATGCAGTTGTGAGTTCTCAGAAAACACAATGCCTTGCAGTAGCGAAACCAAACTATTGCCAAGTTCAGAAGGAACTTGAGGTTCAAAGGAGCTTCTCTACAGTTCCTGCTACCCTTTGGGTTCATTGAAATAATGATAAATAGAAGCACTCAACAATGGATTTAATTCAACAGTGGATTTAATGCCAAATTGATTTGGCAGTAGACCTTAGTAGAAGGGTACCATATATAGAGTGCAGCATTGATTTTACTTAGGCAGCCTCTGCTTAAAGTAGGCAATCTGTTAATTAATGTGATTGTTCTTCATCTCAGCATTTTATTTATTCTGTTTGAAGTTGCATGTAGAGATGAGTATCCTAAAGTAGATGATTTCTAATCCTGTACATTGAACCCTGTTAGAGTGTTAGGGGACCACATATGTTCCCATCTAAAAGTAATACATTCTGTGTTCAGAGTGAGTAGTTTAATCTCACTTGCCAATAAAATAGTCTTCTCTGTTAAAATCCTGGTACCCACAGTACCTATTGTGGACAAATATTGTTTTTTCCACTTTCATTTTGTATGGATAACAGTAAGTAGGTATATTTCTTTGTAAAACTAATTTCTTTATTTGAAGTGATCTGTGCCATGATACTATTTAAAAAGGAAAAAAAACCCTTAAAATCTTTCTTGAGATAAAATGACTACTATGGAATAGTTAGCACCAAGGTATGTTCACTAATTTTACATGTGAACATGTATCTGCCCCAAACTGAAAGTGTTGTTGCCTTTCATGATATATGAGAGTTTGGATTTAGAAATGTGGTCCCCGCCACAGCAGAAGAATGGTGGGGAATTGAGATGTTGAGCGGTGTAATCGGAGCTCTGGGGAGGTGGACAGATGTGTTCCCTGTGATATTCCAGAGGTAGTTTGTTTTTATGGCTGGTCAGGTAGTTTGGTGACGTGAAAAGCATATCGACTAAGTTTCAGTTTTTTCAGCCTTATACTCACCTTTTCCTAAAAATGGAGACAAAAGAGGACTGTGACCAGAATGAACCAGGTTGCAATGTTCTACCATTTATCATTGGTCCTTCTGAATTAAATTTACATTTGAAAAGATGAGATTTGCTAAATAATATACTTTAAGGAAAAGAGCTTCTTTTATGGCACAGTGCTTATTTTATAAAATATGTATATATATGTATTTTAACAGGGTATCCAGAAGTTGGCTAGTCAGTATCTGAAGAGAGATTGGCCTGGAATAAAAGCTGATGATCGGAGTGATTACAGGTAACTTAGTAAATAGATCTTGCCCATTTTCTCTAAAAATGGTTTCATTCAGAGCCATGTCACATATAGATAATGTAGACTTCAGTGTTTTAAAAAATTGCTTTTCTTTGCTAGGTTTTTAGACATAAATTCAAAATTATCAGAAAATGTTAATGTTCTATAACATATGTAAATAATATGTATAAAATAGTTTTCTTATGTATTAAGCCAAGTTGTGTTTTGTCTAACTGATTACTACCCACATAAGGAATTTAAAGAAGGTAGATCAGAATGGAACACAAATTGTTTCCTCAGTGACCTATAGATAAAACACATTATTGCAACAATAATGAAACAAGATTGTAGTGTTCTGTCGTGTTTTTTAATTCTGAAATTGTAAATTTGGAGAGAGGGAATTTTATGAGCCTAGGGAAAAGTTTTACACACACACACACACACACACACACACACACACACACACAGAATAGGGTATTCAGAAATTGGCTAGTCAATATCCCACATACAAATTTTAAAGAAGGTGGATGATAATGGAATATAAATTGTGTCCTCAGTGACCTACAGATATGTTTAAAGTATTTGTAATTTTGTTTAGGATTTTATGTCTTTTTTTTTTTTTTTTAAGTTAATTTGGAAGTGTTTATTGGCTTTTATGCTCAAGACTGTCCTTAGTATTAAGGGAACCAGAACTCAAAGACAAGATTTCAGAGCTTGCAGTTAAAACTAATGCCTATGACACAATAGCAGAGAGAATCCAGGATAATTAAGAATCAGTATTCAAGTGTATGGCATGGAGTCTGAATATGAAGTCATGTTGCTGGATTGTCAGTGAAGACTGACATCATCAGGTAAATTCTTAACAGCATTAGAAAACTGAAAGATAAATAAGAAATTATAGCAGTTATTCACAGTTGCAGGACTGACCGATAACGTGGATGGGGCATGATCAGCTTTAAGTAATAGATTTATATAATTGCTATAGACTAATAGAGCAAAACAGGAAACTAAACAAAACTAGATTTTCTTGTGGACTTTCCAGTATCTTTAAAATTTAGCTAAGAGGGAAAGAGGGAAGAGATGAAATTGTAGACAAAAGAGACAAGTAGAGCAAAAACCTTGAATGAGAGAAAGAATGTTAAATAGTTCAGTATTGCTAGCATGAAAAAAGCCTGACCAAGGAAGAGATTGTTAGCTGGAAAATAAAGGACTCCAGCTTACAGTTAGGCTGTATTCTAAATTTGTTTGAAATTCAGGATTAAGGTTACCAAAGAAGTAAGGATAGAAAGGCTCTGCTCCCTGAGTAGCTTGTACAACCTTATTTCTAAAAGTATGTTAAGCCAACTTTTACTAAATATTTACTAAATACCAGACAGCATGCTAGGAATTTCAACTTATCTTGTAGTTATCAGAACAACCCTGCAAGGTACATATAGTCACCCTCCCTTTATATGTTAGGAAATTAAATCTCAGGTTATACACCTTATTACTCAAGGTCACACCACTGTTTAAAACAGTCATTGATTCATTCTTTATTCATGAGATGGATGTAAAATATCTACTACATGCTAGCTGTTAAAATACATTTTAGGATCAGAGAGACTGTGAGGTGTGGTGCCTGTCCTTACGGAAATTATAGGAGATAGCTACTATAAATAGTTGTGGTATTGGGTTAGGAGTGGAGAGGTGCATTAGGACTGTAGAGGAAAACTGAGGCTTCTAAATCTGAATCTTAAAGAATATACAGGAGTTTGCTAGGGTTGAGCAAAAGGAATTCTAAGCAGAAGTAACGCCTTAAAGGCATGGAGGCATGAGAAAATATGGATGTTAGGTAACCTAGCAGTTCTCCTGGCTGGTGTGAAGTATATGGGTTGGAGGGTGAGAGGAGAGGTGGACCCAAAGGATACATAGACAGGCATTGGGAAGGACTTTGCATATTAGAGTTTCTTTTCTTATTCAGAAGATAATGGAAGCATTGAAAAATTTCTGCAAGAGGAACGACATGTTCAACTTCACTTTTAATAGTTTGAAGGTGGATTAAAGAGATGTGAAGAATTTGGAAAGGATAAAATTACAGGAATTTAATTTCTCATTGTCTCTTATTTGAACAATGAAAATTAGCAGTAGATATTAGGTTGTGGGGGAGATTTCAGTGGTATTTAGGAAATGGAGGTTAGAGGACTTACAGTTGATTTGGCAGTTTTGTTTTTTGTGTGTGTCAAATTTGTTCTGAGACAAACTATAAACAGTTCTATAACTATCAAACTAGAATGTAGTTTTCTCAGTATCTAAAATAGCTCTTAGAACATAGAAAGCGCTTGGTAATAAATATTTACTGAATGAAGAATGAAGTAGAGGGAGAGAGAGGAAGGACTAAAGAATGACCCCGAGGTTTGTTTTTTGTTGTTGTTGTTTTAATTTTATTTTATTTAAATTCAGTTAATTAACATATAGTATATTAATAGTTTCAGAGGTAGAGTTCAGTGATTCATCAGCTGCATATAATACCCAGTGCTCATTACATCATGTGCCCTCCTTAATGTCCATCACCCGTTACCCCATCCCCCACAACCTCCCCTCCAGCAACTGTTTGTTTCCTATAGTTAAGAGTCTCTTATGATTTGTCTCCCTGCTTATTTTGTCTTACCTTATTTTTCCCACCCTTCTCCTATGATCCTGTTTTGTTTCTTAAATTCCACATATAAGTGAAATCATATAATTGGCTTTCTCTGATTGACATATTTTGCTTAGCATAATACCCTCTAATTCCATCCATGTCATCGCAAATGGTAAGATTTCTTTTTTTTGATGGCTGAGTCCCCCACCCCCAGTGACCCCTAGGTTTTTTAATTTAGGTAGCTGAGAGGATGATGGTGGCTTTGTGAAAAAAGGTAATAGAAAGATCAGGATCAAGGGTGAGAATGGCAGTTGCCAATTTTTTTGTTTATTAGGAATTTATTTTAGTTCTAGTTGTTTTAAATTTCTCTTTTAACTTGTTTTGTATTTATATTTGTATTTGTATTTTAAAAATTCTTGCCAAAGTAATACATGTGCAACAGAGTATAAAGAGTATGAAGTGCAGCCTCACCCTCTTTCCCAAGCCTCTCATTCACACTGCTGTTCCCTTAGAGTAAGTGCTGTTGAAAGCATATGGCCTTTTCTTCCATATCTCTCCTGTGTGACACATACATGAACATATACAGTTTTGTTCTTCTTAACAGAACTGGAATTATTGTATGCATATGCTTCTATAACGCTCCCCCCACACACACTTAAGAAGTCTGTTTAGACATCCTTTTATGTCAATATGTTCAGGTCCCCCATTCTTTTAAATATTTGTGTTAGTGTTACAATATGGGTAGACTGTAGTTTTGTTACCCATTTTTTGGTTGGTAATAATTCGGTTTATTACTATTGCAAATAATGCTGCAGTGGATAACGCATGTATGCATGTAGTTATATCTTTGTGCACTATGAAAGTATATCTATGGGGTGAATTCTTTTTATTTATAAATTATATTCTTTTTATTTATAAATTCTTAAAGGGGGAAATGCTGTGTCAAGGGTTTATGCATTTAAAATGTTGACATTTTAAATTATACTTCATAAACTCTTTATCAATGTATTTTACATTTTTTTTTTTTAAGATTTTATTTATTTGACAGAGAGAGACACAGTGAGAGAGGGAACACAAGCAGGGGGAGTGGGAGAGAGAGAAGCAGGCTTCCCAGGGAGTAGGGACCCCGATGCGGGGCTCAATCCCAGGACCCTGGGATCATGACCTGAGCCGAAGGCAGACGCCTAACAACTGAGCCATCCAGGCGCCCCTGTATTTTACATTTCTTCTAATGGATTAGAATTTTTATTTTTTACCAAAAGAGCATGTGATGAGTCTTTTAAAATATTTGTCAGTCTAATGAAACATAAACTATTTAATGGCATTAAACCACCCCCATTTGCCTTAAGACTAGACAACTGTGACTTTACTTTCCCTTGGACTTTTTTTTTTTTTTTTTTTAAGTCTTTTAGGGCAGATTTTCAGCTCTTAGTCTGTTCAGGCTGTTACAACAAAATACCACAGACTGGATGGCTTATAAGTAACAAATTTATTTCTCATCGTTCTGGAGGCTGGAAGTCCAAGACCAGGATGCCAGCATGGGTTCTGGGCAAATCCCTCTTCTGAGTTGCAGGATTCTCAACTTCTAGCATGTTCTTATATGGTGGAAGGGGTTTGGGAGCTCTGAGGGGTCTCTTTTTAAAAGGGCACATTATAATCTGCCTTATGACCTAATCATCTCCCCAAAGCCTCACCTCCTGATACCATCATCTTTGGAGGTTAGGATTTCTACATATGAATTTTGGGGGACACAGACATTCAGACCATAGCAGGTCCTTTCTATATGTGTCTCTCAAAGTTCCCTCAGCTCTCTAGTGACTGTTCTAAGTAATCTTATCTGTCTTATTCCTGTCTTTAAATATTGCCTATAAACTAGTAATGATTGTATGTTTTTATTAACTCTTCAGCTTGGGAACCAAAAAGTCAGCTGCCTCCAAGTTTGACTTCTTTCTAGATCTCATCCTGTCTTAGGAATGTTAAACAGCGGCTTCTCTGCCTGTGATCTCTCCCTTTCATAATTTCATTAGCTACAATACCACCAACTCCCAGTGTGTCTTTGTAAAATAGGCCTAGTGTCACTCCCCTGCTTGAAAATCGCCTGTGTTTCTCCTTGCCAATGGATGAAATTTAAAAGTTTGTTTATTTTTAGTTTGTTTATTAAATTTTTTTAGAGAGAGAGCATGAGTGGGGAGGAGAGGGAGAGAGAGAATCTTAAGCAGACTCCACACTGTGCTCGATCTCAATCTCATGACCCTGAAATCATGACCTGAGCTGAAATCAAGAGTCGGACACTTAACTGACTGAGCCACCCCAGGCACCCCCTAAAATATTTTTAAATATCAAAGCTATGAAGAAAACTGGCCCCAAATTACCTTTCTCTCCTCATCTATGGCCATTTCTCCTTTTCTTATCCTTAGTTCCCTAACCTGTGGACACCTCAAGCTGCAGTTGTATTGCAGTTCTTACCACACCTCAGATAGACTGAAATCAGTCATCCTCTCTGCCTTTACCTCTGTTACCTACACTTAGAATATTCTCCCTTCTTATTAGCAAGAATAACACTACATGAACACTTATTTATTTATTTATTTATTTTAAATATTTTATTTATTTATTTGACAGAGAGACACAGTGAGAGAGGGAACACAAGCAGAGGGGGTGGGAGAGAGAGAAGCAGGCTTCCCGCCGAGCAGGGAGCCCGATGCGGGGCTTGATCCCAGGACCCTGGGATCATGACCTGAGCCGAAGTCAGACGCTTAATGACTGAGCCACCCAGGCGCCCCTGAACACTTATTTATTAAACACTATATTTTCTCCTTGTTATCAGTTACTATATAAATTAATCTTAAATTATGAGCTCATATGCCACATTTTCTAGAATCTTCCTGATGTACAGTGTTACATTTTTAGGCCTAGGGAAGATGTATGATTTTGTTTATTAATTTTAGTTTTACTTTCTATTTTGAAATAGTTGTGGATTCATATGCAGTTGTAAAAACTAATACCAAGAGCCCTCTTATACTCTTCACCCAGTTCTCCCAGTGGTAATATCTTACATAACTGTAACACAATATGACAGCCAGGAAACTTGTATTGATAGAATTCACCAATCTAATTCAGAATTCACCAGTTTTACATGCACTCATTTTTGTGTGTACATATTAAATTCTGTAGGGTTTTCTCACATTTGTAGATTTGTGTGACCACCACCACAGTCAAAATAAATTGTTTGGTTTGTTTCTTAATTATGATTGTTCCTGGTAAAGTTTTCTCTCTTTTCCGTTGTGATATCCATATGGGAGATAGGCCAACATGATTTTAGGTGGTATATGGATGAACATTTTTTAAGTTTTACTAGTTGTAACTTAATTATTATGGCAAGTGTCCTTTGTTTTTCAGTTAGAGTATGAAGTTATAAAATACCATTTTAATTTAAAAGAAGACTCATTTTAACAAAAAAAGGTAAGAAAATAATAGCGCAGGAGATATTGAGGCAAAAATTACGTTAGACATACACAAAGGACTTAGGATACACAAAGCTTGGTACCTTTATTAGAGTGAAGAGACCCTTCTTTTTTGTTAGCATTATTACTGGGACCAAGAGCAATCTTATATCAGCAGCAGAGCAGAGGTTTGGTAGCCAGACATATCTGGGTTCACATCTAGACTACGTCATTCCCTCCTCTCTTTCCTCCACTAACTATGTATTGAATGCCTGCTGTGCCAGACCCTGTTCTAGGTGCTGAAGATACAACAGTTAATAAAACAAAGCTTCTGCTTCATGGAGCCTACATTCTAGTGAGAGGAGACAAGACAATAAACATATGAATAATTAAACATTATGTATCGGTGATAAGGAGAGTGAACATAGTAAGGAGAATACAGTGTCGTGGGAAGTGGTGGCACCGCCTTGGCTGTATTGTGTAGAGCACAGACTTTAGGGAAACGAGCAAAAGCAGAGAGGTCATTTAGGGGGCTGTTTCAGTAATCCAAGCACAAGATAATGCTCCCCAAACCAGGATAGTAGCAGTGGAGGAGACAGACAGTAATCAGATTCCATAATATTTTTAAAGTCTACTGAACAGGATTTCTGGGTGGATCAAATGTGGGATATGAGAGAAAAAGGAAAAATCAGTGATGACTCTAGGGCTTCTGGCTTGAGCAAACGCTATCACTGAGATGGAATCAGTTGACAACAGATTTGAAGAATTTGGTTTTGGGCATTATAGTCTTAAGATGCCTACTAGAAGTCCAAGTTGGTTATGTTAAATAGGCAATTGGAGGTTAGGAAAGATGTCTGGGCTGGAAATAAAAATTCAGGAATAGTTAGTATATTGACAGTATTTAAAACCATGAGCCTCAATGAGCATATCTAAAGAGTGAGTGTAGTTAGAGAAGAGAGGCCTGGGGACTAACTTCAGGGGCACTCCAGCACTTACAGGGCAGTGAGATGAAGAGGAATCAGTAAAGGAGACTAAAGAGTGGCTAGTGAGATAGGAGTAGACCACAAGAGAGTGATGTCTTAGAAGCTAAGGGAAAAAAGCATTTCAAGAAGGATAAACTAGGTCAGTTCTACTGATAAATTGGATAATAGGACCAAAGCTTGAATTGACTATTGGGTTAGCCATAAGGAGATATTTGATGACCTTGACAAGCAATGTCAGAAGAATGGTGGAGGCTAAGGCCTTATTTAAATTAAATCCAGAGAGACCAGGAGTGGGGCACCTGGGTGGCTCAGTTGGTTAAATATCCAGCTCTTGATTTCAGCTCAGGCCCTGATCTTAGGGTCATGAGATCAAGCCCCTCGTTGCCTTGGTACTGGGCGTGGAGCCTGCTTAAGATTCTCTCTCTCTCCCTGTCTGCCATGCCCCTCACCCCAACCCCTCCCCTGACTCCTGCGTCGTGTGTGCGCATGTGCTCTTTCTCTCTCTCTTAAAAAAAAAAAAGAGAGAGACCAGGAGCAGAGGAATTAAAAACAGTAATTTCGGACAGTTCTTTCAAGGAGTTTTGCTGTGAAAGGGAGCAGGCATTGGAGTGGTAGCTGGAGAGAAATGGAGGATTGATGGAGGGTTTTTTGTTTTTTTAGAATGGAGACATATAGCATATTTAGAGATCCATCCAGTGGAGAGGGAACAGTCGATGTTGTAGGAGAAAGCACAATTACTGGATTGCTATTCTTGAGTGAGTTATAGAATACAGTATAAATGTGAAGGTTTGGCCTTCAGAGCACAGGTAGTTCAGCCAAGTAAAAGGAGAGATGACAGAGTGCATGGGTGCAGAAGTAGGGAGATTGGTAGCTGTGGTGGGACCATATGGGCATTGTCTTCTGGAGGCTTCATTATTGGCTGAAAGTGTGGTCATATTAGAGGTTTGAGATGAGGGGAAAAGGTGGGAAATAATTGTGTAGAAGATTGAGAGAGTAAGAGGATTTAGGGGACTATAGTAGAATTGCTGGGTAGCACTAAGGGGTTACTAGAATTTTATTAGCCATCAGTTTAAACTGAGACCAAGGCAGCATGATTATCGTTTTCTTCAGTAGTGTTCTGCTGCACAGAGATTGGTACGGTACAAACAGATTTAACCAACATTGAAATTTGTAGATTAGAATGATGAAAAGAGAGGGGCCAGAGTCATAAGGGTATACATAGGCAGTTACTATAATGGTGGACCATGAAACTTAAGCTGGATAAGGAGCTGAGAAGGGAAATTATGAGAGAGGGGGTAAGAGACAGTGGGAAGGGGTGTAGGATCAAATGGATTATGGGTTCTGATAGAGTTTGAATAATTGTTAGAGTCAGAATCCTAAAGGGAATGAATGGAAATAGAAGGTGTTGGTCAGGGATTAGATGGTTAATTTGTGATTACAGCAGAGGGGTAGTTACTGGTAATGGCAAAGTCTAGGTTATGACCATGGGAGTGCTATTTCCTGGTGAATAGCCTTAGAAGAATTCTACAACCTCTCCAAGCCTTATTTTTCTCCTCTAAAAAATGGGGATAATGCCTATTTCATAAAGTTGACATGAGGATTAAATGATAATGTAAATGCAAAAATACATGGCATAGTGTCTAGCATGTGATAGATTCTTAAAAGGATTTCCTTCCTTTCTTTCATAATTCTGAACCTAGTTTCCTGACCTGAGCGGAATAGCAAAATACCATAGATGCGTAGCATCTTATGCTTCAAAATCATGTATGAAGCCTAGTGAATTTAAAAAAGATGTAAAAATCACTCTATACCCATTATTATTTTTCCTTACTCAGAATGAAAGACACTACCATTGCCGCCATCACTATTATGTGAAGATGCACTTATATTTCTATTACAATTCTGTTTCTCTTACTATTTATACATTTAAAAGAATCTGTGCCAAGGGTTTTCACATCATTTGCATTTACTATCAAAGCAGCCCCGTGAGGGACGTGGTGCTGGTGTTCTTGTTACTTTCTTCATTTGCCAGTAGAGGAAATGAGAGTATAGTGAAGTATCCTACATATGATTATATTGGTTGAACTAGAACTTGAGCCCGGGTCTTCTGATGAACTGGTAACTGAATTCTGTTCTTTTTGTGGTGTGTCATTATTGGGGATATGTTTCCCTGCTATAGATCTGCTAATCCCCAAAGATCTCTTTTTAAACTCTATAAGGAAGGAATTTTTCTTTTTATTGTATAATCCTCATAATTTTATATCTGTTCATTTTTTCATGCAACACATACTTCCTGTAACCTTTCTAAATGTTAGGCCATGTGTTTAGGCCCTAGGAAGATAGTGAGAAAGACATGTACCCTTACCTTCAGGAAATTTTCACTATAGTGAGAAGGACAGACATTAACTAATAATTACATAAAAATATAAAATTGAAAAATGCTAGAGCCGTGTGAGTGAATACCAGAGAGGGACTTGATTGAGTCTGTGGGTTGGGTTGGTGGTGATCATGAAAGACTTCTCTAAGGAAGTTACAATTAAGCTGTGATTTGAAGGATGAACAGCAGTCAACTAGGCCAAGAGGTAGAGGGAAGAGGGTGCTACCTAAGGGGAGAGCCTAGATGAAGGGATCCTTCCTTCCTTCTTTCTATCCTTCTTACCCTCCTTCCTTCCTATCACTATTCATAGTGGTTGTTTCTCATTTTCATTATGATTTTAAAATGTACAAATCTGAGAAAATCAATTATTTGGACTGCTTAGGAGGGCTTGTGGTGAGTTTACATCCTAGGTTCCATCAGTTGTCATGCAGCAAGGCCATGGAGGACATTAATTTTGCTGTTCTTTTTTTTTTTTTTTCCAGCTTTATTGAAAAATACATAAGTTTAAGGTGTACAGCGTGATGGTTTGATTTACATATATTGTGAAATGGTTACCACAATAGGTTTAGTTAACGTCCATCATCTCATATTCATTTTGCTTTTATGCTGAAAGTTTTTGCTGGCACAACACACTGAATCTTTTTTTCCAAAGAGAATGTGATATACTTCTGCTTAAATAAATGAACATTTCCATTTAAATTGATTCATTTGGTATATTACAAAAACTAATTCATTACATAAACTAATCATTTCCTTGGTTGAAAAATACAGTTACAAGGGTTTTTTTAGTTCTAAGTAGGCTGGGGACTCAGGCAATTTTTCTTTTTCTTATTTTTTTTTTAAAGATTTTTTATTTATTTGGGAGAGAGCAAGCTAGAGAGAGAGAGAACACGTACAAGTAGGGGGAGGGGCAGAGGGACAGAGGGAGAAGCAGACTCCCCGCTGAGCAGGGAGCCCGATGCAGGACTCGATCCCAGGACCCCGGGATCATGACTTGAGCTGAAGGCAGACGCTTAACTGACTGAGCCACCCAGGTGCCCCCTTTTTCTTACTTTTACACTGTCATCCATTTCATCCATTGACCCTCTGCTAGCATTTATGTAACACAAGGAATCTACTATAGCAATCTATAGTAGAAAATCCACATGGCAAGGGAAGAAAATCTCAGGAGATGAATGTTATAATCTACCAGTATTTCATTTTTAAAAACAAAATACCATCCATTGTTATGATAATTATAAAATATGTTTAACCTAGTGTAGGTGCATACTAGAACTGACTAAGGTGTTTAGCAAAGTAGAAGAGAAGCTTTGAAAAGGATATTGGCTACAAAAAGCAAAGGATGAATAATTCTTTGACTTTACAAAGTGATTATTGAGCACATTTATCAAGCAAAGGTGATGGGACTTGCTTGGAACGATTCCAAGCCACAATGTGATGCTGGCTAAGCATTATTACAACACAGAAACAGATGTAGAGCAACAATACCGTAGACTTCTCAAGCACGTAAGCAATTGTTCATGATTTTTTTCCCAGCCATATCAGTTTATGTAAGAAAGTAATATGATGTGGTTGAAAGAGACTGTACTTTAGAGGTACCCAGCTTTCATCTGTATCTCAGTACTACCATACTCTGGTGTGATCTAGAGTGATTCTCTACATCTCTGCGTCTCAGTTACCCATCTCTAAAATTAGGAAAATATCTTTTAGAAAAAATTTTTAAAGATTTTATTTATTTTAGAGAGAAAGTTGGGGGATGGGCAGAGGGAGAGGGAGAGAGAATCTCAAGCAGATTCCGTGCTGAGCACAGAGCCTGACACAGGGCTTGATCCCAAGACCCTGAGATCACGACCTGAGCCAAAACCAAGAGTTGGACACTTAACTGACTGCACCACCCAGGCACCCCAGGAAAATATTTTAATGAAATAATGAAACTTGATATTCACAGTGATGACCCTGAGACAGTGAAAGATCTGGACAGTCTGAATTATTCATTAATTTTTATAGTCTTAGCTTTGTCTGGAATTGTAATCCTTGTATCACTTTACTTCAGTATCAAGAATAGCTGATGAATCAAAACAGCCCACTGCAGAGTTCTCGAGGAATAAAGTATATGTCATGTTTCTACCTGTATATGTTAAAAATATTACTATCTATAAAGCAGTATAAACACTTTCAACTATAAAGAAAACATCCATCTGTTTCACAGTGCTAGTCATTGAGCATAAGGTTAGCCAACTTTTTTTTCCTTTTCCCTGCCTAATACTTTTCTGTCCCTCTTTGAATTTAGGAGCATGTATCCTGTTTGGAAATCTTTTCTTGAGGGAACAATGCAGGTAGCCCAGTCTCGGATCAATATATGTGAAAACTATAAAAACTTCATTTCTGAGCCTGCAAGGACAGTGAGAAGCTTAAAAGAACAGCAACTAAAAAGGGTATTGTTTCTATTCTTTTCTTATATGCATATTAATATCTCAGTGCTCCATTTGTAATCTGCAAGATTATATTAAATTGCATTTTAACACCTTGAGCTTTTCTATATGGTCACAAATATTTCTGATTTCAACATGGATTTTCTGATTTCAGCATGTTACTAGGATTTTGTTGATTTCATCATATTCTTTCTAACTACTATATTTTATTAACTGACAGAAGTGAGTGTAATTTGAATCTGGACATTCTGAAAGCTCAGTGAACACTTCTTACAGATACCACTTTTCACCTTAACTCAAGTAAATAGATTTAGTTTCACAATATTGGTATAGTTTGGTGTATGTTAAAGTAGTATGTTATTAAACCCACTAAGTCTCGAAAAAATTTGTCTTAGTTTTAACTTGAGCCATATTGCATAATAATTTAAAGGAAGTTGACTCATTTTGACCAAATGTAGAAAACTTAACACCAAAAGTAGTGTGCTCTAAAGTTTAATTATATAGGTTATAAAGAAGTAAAATTTTCAAATAGGTCCATTTCTTTGATTATACAGAAGTTAAAAATTCATAGAAAAAAATCACTATTTATTAAATGTGATTTTTATGAAAAGCTTGCTATTGAAAGTAGTTGATTGAATTGTGTCCTTTTTTGGAAATAGAGTTACAAAAACAGATTATTGTGATGCCTAATAAGTAATTAAATTTTTCTTATGGAACCATTAAATACTTTAGAAAATATTAAAGTAACCATTTATGGAAATAGTAATTCAGAAGCCATCCAGTTTTTTAATTCTAATTGTCATTTGGATTTTCAGAATTGTTTTACAAACAAAATCTAAAAAAACTGATTTTGCTTATTTGTCAAAGATGATTTTAGTAGCATAAAATGAGTATGTTAAATGTATATTGTATGTATATAAAATTTTCATCTCTTTCAAGCATTCATGTAATATCACTTGGTTTTAACATATTTGTATAAGAATGCCTTTGTTTTATCTTTGCTCAAAATTACCTCTTTCATACAAACGTGGTGAATAAACTACATGACCACTGACCAAACAGTGCTTTTGAGTTGGAAGAAAATATGCTGTATGTCTAGGTATGTAAATATCTATCCATGTGTGCAGAAAGAGGATAGGAAATAGAGGCAGAGAATTAATGGCTAGCATAGCTTCCTAACTGGGAGGAAATACTGTTTCAGATAGCTAGTGCCTTCACCAAATCTAACCGAATTACTGGAAAGTTCTACTTTTCTTATTATAAGAAAATTTTGAAAAAGTTTACCACTGTGCTTTTCTCTTCCATTGGTAGAATAGTCTCTGCCCTGAATTTAACCAGCATTCCTGGGCAAAGGATATTTGGTGGGATTTGACAAGTCCTCATATCTGTGAATTAATTTGTTTTATATTATATCTGACAAAAGTGGTGCTATGTTCCATCTAGACATTAAGTACATATTGGGCATACCCATTAGGATTCTGAGATTACAGATGACAGACCTACTTCCAACTAGGTTAAGCCAAGAAAATAATGTATTAGCTTGTATAACTGAAAATTCCAGGGGTGGATCCAGGTGCTCAAATGATGGTATTATAATTCAGTCTTTCTTCCCATCCATTAGGTCTGCTTCATTCTTTAGCAACTCTCTACATGGTGGCCCCAATAATGCAAGATTTACAAATCTTACAGCAAGTAATTCTACATTTTCCATTTTCCTAAAAGTTTTAATAAAACTACCCAAATTGAGGCCAGTCACAGTTCTTCCCCCATGTCAGGGGTTACAGTCCTCATTGCAAACTATATGTACTAAAAATGGGGAAAGATGATTTTCTAAAAGAAAATTGAGATGGGTTTCCAAAGGAAAACAAGGGAAATAGAGACAGAGCAAGCAAAAATAAGTAACCGCTACAGTTGGTTTCTCCGATTGTACCTCCAAGCTTTACAACAGATTGACTCCATAGGATAAATAGACCATCGATTCTTTTTCCTTTGCTTCTCTAACCTGCCCCTCATTTTTTTGCCTTCTTTTGAATTAATCTTATATTTTTCATTTCTTCTTTTTTTTTTAACTTTAGTGTGATAAAAGCAGTTGACATGAAATTTACCCCTTTAACCGATTTTTAAGTGTACAATACAGTATTGTTATCTATAGCCCACAGTATTATACAGCTAATCTTGAACTTACTCATTCTGTGTATCTGAAATTTTGGTAGGTTAGCATTTCTCTCTTTCCTCTTCCTCCAGCCCCTGCTGACCACAATTCTATTCTTTGCTTTCATGAGTTTGATACTTCATGTAAGTAGAATCATGCAGTATTTGTCCCTTTGTGACTGGTTTATTTCACTTAGTGTAATTTCTTGCAGATTAATCTGTGTTGTTGTATATGGTAGGATTTCATTCTTTTTTTTAAGATCAAATACTATTCCATTATGTGTATATGCTACATTTTTTATACATTCTTGCATTGATCAATACTTTGGTTGTTTCCTCACTTCTTTCTGTACTTGAGTCTGAATATTTTCTACCAGTACCTTGCAGTTCATTAATACTCTCTTTTGCTATTTCTAATGTGCTTTTAAAACATCTTTTGGAATCTCAATGTATTTTTCAGTTCTAGAATTTTTAATTGAGTTTTTAGAAGTAGATTCTGTGGGGTCCCTGGGTGGCTCAGTCGGTTAAGCATCTGCCTTTGGCTCAGGTCATGATCCCGGAGTCCTGGGATCAAGCCCCGCATCAGACTCTCTGCTCAGCGGGGAGTCTGCTTCTCCCTTGGCCCCTCCCCCTGACTTGTGCTCTTGCTCGCTCTCTTTAGTTCTCTCTCTCTCTCTCTCTCTCTCAAAAATAAATAAATATTTTAAAAAATAGATTCTGTGTTTCTGGTGCAGCTCCACATGTTTTTCTCTTACCCTCTTGTATGTTACTCCTAATCTGTTTCATGATTCAACTGTCTGAATCACTGGAGGCCTCTTTTTATGGTTTACTGTTTTTCTTGGTTTTTGGTTATTGGGGTCAACTGTTTTAGTATGCCTCACAATGCTGGACATTGTGGATAGAAATTGTAGAGACTCTGGAAGACATTTTTTATTTCCAAAGAGTTAAGTTTTCTGCAGGCAGATAGAATACTGTCATCTCACCTTGATCTTGTTAGGGTCTGGTTTTAACCTTTCTTAGGGCTGGTCTGTTTCACCTTTGTCCTTATTGCCAGGATTTTAACTGAAAGTGTAGGGTGCCTACCAAAACCCTTCTACTTTGACAAGACATGGCTCCAGCCTTTGTCTTCTCAACGTCATGTAGCTGCTCTAATCCTCTGGTAACTGCTCAGCTCATTAGCCTTTCAGCTACTGTTTTTTATTGGATTTCTTGGGGGTGTCACCCATACATGCCATTTAGAAGTCAACCGATGACTCCGGGAAATTGCATACAGATCTTTGGGCTTGCTTCTCTATAGTACCCTTCTTTCCAGATCTTAGCCTCTCAAGTTTCTACTCTTTCAGCATCCTTAAACTCCAGCCTCTGTATCCCCAGTCTAGTAAGAATGCCTTTTTCTTTGTAACCTGATTCAACAAATAACCTAAGGAAAAAAGTCACCTTAAATTTAGAGCTTACCTGGCTGTGCTTCCCTTCTTCCAGATATCGCAGTCCCATAAGTCCAGTGTGTATTATTGTTCTTTAGTGCTGGTAGCTTTTAACAGTGTCCAACTTTTAGTTTCCAGCCTAGAGGAAGGTAGTCTGAAACAACTTGTTCTGTCATTATCACAACCAAGTTTGACTTAAAGTTTTCCCTCTATAACCTTGTAATGTTCTTGTTCTTTTAAAAACTTTCTCTATTTTGACAGTTTTCTTTTCTAATACTTGGGGATAAATCCAGGCATATTATAATTATAAAGCATCTGACCATTGTGTAGATTATAATGAGAATTATATCATAGCTTTTTCTAAATCATTTTCTGTATGCTGACATTTGCTTATAAAACAAAATGAGCCACAGTCATCTAAGGCATTTGTCATTTTTATTAACTGAGGTATAATTGACATAACATTATATTAATTTTGGGTGTATAATATAATGATTTGATATTTGTTTATATTGCAAAATGATCACCACAGTAAGTCCAGTTAACATCCATCATTTTTTTTTAAAGATTTTATTTATTTATTCATGAGAGACAGAGAGAGAGGCAGAGGGAGAAGCTGAGCAGGGAGCCCAGTGCGGGACTCGATCCCAGGACCCTGGGATCATGACCTGAGCTGAAGGCAGACGCTTAACCGACTGAGCCACCCAGGCACCCAACATCCATCATTCTTAAAATTAATTAATAACACTTTAGTTCATATCTTTCTCATGTACTAGAGTTTACATTCCTTTGAAATAGTTGGGATTTACATTGGATAACACTTTAGAGTTTGTGAACTGTTAATGTATTCATTATAGTCTCATTTGATTTTCATATGTACTTGTTAGGTATGTAAATATTATTTTACAAATGACAAAACTGAGGCTAAAAAATGTTGAAGAAACTTAGTAGTAAATAACAGAGCAGGAACTTGAATACACTACTTCCTAATTCCAAATCCTATGCAATCTTTTAAAAATGCTTAAAGTTTAATATTTAAATAGTTTTACAGAAAAATACATACAACCTCTTTACCTTAGTAGACTACTTAATTCCTTTACTCCTTTTATCTTCTTTGTTTTTGTAATAGTTGTAATTAATACATTGATAATTTTTATGATCTCCTATATTTGTCATTCTCTCCCAATTCCTAATTAATTGTTCATGTTTCTATACAAGCTTTATGTTTATTATTATTATTATTATTTTAATTATTATTATTTTTAACTCACAACCCTGAGATCAAGACCTGAGCTGAGATCAAGAGTTGGATGCTTAACCAATTGAGCCACCTAGGCACCCCTGTTATTTTTTATTTCTGAATGAATTTTTAACTTATTCTGCTTTTTTAAATCATACCTCTCTTAAGTCTACAATAAAATTTTAACTTTTTTTCTTTGAAGTTATTGTCTTAGGATGAATTTCCAGGACATGACTACTGGGTCAGAGAACCTACTGGTTTGTAGGACTTTAATGTATTGGCTCAAGTTACTTTTACTTTTATTCCTGTCTTTAAGTTATTGGGAAGTATATCTATCTATCCATGATCTGTGTCATACTCAGGGATCATACTTTTAATTTCTTCACTAGAATTCTAATATCCTTGTTTTTCACCATTTCATATGACCCCTTAGCCTTAATGTAAACTTATACATTCATTTCTATGTTTATCAGTGCTTAGTGCTTATAACTCTTGGGAAAGAGCTGGGCTTATACCACACCGAGTCTTTTCTTAATATATAGGCATTATTAAGCTTTTTTTTAAGTATATAACTTAGTCTCTCCCAGAAAACTGAATTCCTGCAGGAGAAATTTATTTTAAATGTTGGAAAGGAAGTCCTAGGTAACCCCTTTATTTTTTTTATTTTTTATTTTTTTGCAAATTAAGTTTGATGACTTTTATTTAATAAATATTTTTGGTTCAGGCATACCTCAAAAATATTGTGGGTTTGATTCCAGACCACCGCAATAAAGAAAATACTGCAATAAAGTGAGTCAAATGAATTTTTTAGTTTCCCAGTGTAAATAAGTTAGTTTCCACTGTACTGTAGGCTATTAAGTGTGCAGTAGCTGTGTCTAAAGAAATATACATACCATAATTTAAAAATAGTTTATTGCTAAAAAATGCTAACCATTATCTGATTTTTCAGTGAGTCATAATCTTGTTGCTGATAGAGGGTCTTGCCTTGATGTTAATGGCTGCTAACTGATCAGGGTCGTGGCTGCTGAAGGTTGGGGTGGCTGTGGCAGTTTCTTAAAATAAGACAACAATGAAGTTTGCTGCATCCGTTGACTCTTTCTTTCACAGATCTTTCTCTGTCGCATATGATGCTATTTGATAGCATTTTACCCACAGTAGAACTTCTTTCAAAATTGGAGTCAATCCTCTCAAATCCTGCCACTGCTTTATCAACTAAATTGACGTAATATTCTAAATTCTTTGTTGTCATATCAAGTCTTCACCAGGAATAGATTCGATCTCAACAAACTACTTTGTTCATCCATAAGAAGCAGCTCCCCATCCATTCAAGTTTTATCATGAGGCTACAGCAATTCAGTCACATCTTCAGGCCCCAATTCTAATTCTAGTTCTTTTGCTATTTCCACCACGTCTGCAGTTACTTCTTCCACTGAAGTCTTGAACCTTCAATTTGTAAAAAAAAAAAAAAAATGCAATATCCGCAAAGCACAATAAAACAACATGAAATAAAATGAGGTATGCCTGTATTTTGCTATGTGCAGAGCACTTTCCTTTGACGAAAACCCAAATTCCTCTGACTTGAAACAGTTCAGTTGGGTGATGGAAAACATTTGGTTATGGATTTATTTAAGGGTAGGGAAGAAGAGATCACAAGAGATCTCTTTATTGCATTAGATAGATAGACTATCTATCTAATATTATTTGATGAATAGTATCTTAGAAACTTATATAAAGGGAAAGAAAAAACAAGAAAAGAATCACCCTAAGTTTTCTGACAAGATTTTTGAGAAATCCTTTTAAAAATATGAACTATCATAAGATCCACCTTGACATTGTCACACATGCAAAAAATAATTTAATTAAGAGCGTTTTATGCATGAAAATGAATTAAGTAATTTCTGTAAGATGTTTGGTTACCCAGTACTAAGAAAGACATCTTATTCTTCAAAGCGTAGGGATATAAGGAGTGAGTGGCTATGTGTGGGTCTGTGCACACATGTGCCCATTTTTTTTTTAATTTTATTTTATTATGTTATGTTAGTCACCATACTACATCATTAGTTTTTGATGTAGTGTTCCATGATTCATTGTTTGCGTATAACACCCAGTGCTCCATTCAATACGTGCCCTCCTTAATACCCATCACCGGGCTAACCGAACCCCTCACTCCCCTCCCCTCTAAAACCCTATTTGTTTCTCAGAGTCCATAGTCTCTCATGGTTCATCTCCCCCTCCGATTCCCCCCCTTCATTTTTCCCTTCCTACTATCTTCTTCCTTTTTTTTTTTTTTTTAACATATAATGTATTATTTTTTTCAGAGGTACAGGTCTGTGATTCATCAGTCTTACACAATTCACAGTGCTCATCATAGCACATACCCTCTCCAATGTCCATCACCCAGGCACCCCATCCCTCCCACCCCCACCACTCCAGCAACCCTCAGTTTGTTTCCTAAGATTAAGAATTCCTCATATCAGTGAGATCATATGATACTTGCCTTTCTCTGATTGACTTATTTTGCTTAGCATAATACCCTCTAGTTCTATCCACGTCGTTGCAAATGGCAAGATTTCGGTTTTTTGATGGCTGCATAATATTTCATTGTGTATATATATACCCATCTTCTTTATCCATTCATCTGTCGATGGACATCTTGGCTCTTTCCATAGTTTGGCTATTGTGGACATTGCTGCTATAAACATCGGGGTGCATGTGCCCTTTCGGATCACTACATTTGTATCTTTGGGGTAAATACCCAGTAGTACAATTGCTGGGTCGTAGGGTAGCTCTATTTTCAACTTTTTGAGGAACCTCCATACTGTTTTCCAGAGTGGCTGCACCAGCTTGCATTCCCACCAGCAGTGTAGGAGGGTTCCCCTTTCTCCACATCCCCGCCAACATCTGTTGTTTCCTGACGTGTTAATTTTAGCCATTCTGACTGGTGTGAGGTGGTATCTCATTGAGGTTTTGATTTGGATTTCCCTGATGCCGAGCGATGTTGAGCACTTTTTCATGTGTCTGTTGGCCATTTGGATGTCTTCTTTGCAGAAATGTCTGTTCATGTCTTCTGCCCATTTCTTGATTGGATTATTTGTTCTTTGGGTGTTGAGTTTGGTAAGTTCTTTATAGATTTTGGATACTAGCCCTTTATCTGATACGTCATTTGCAAATATCTTCTCCCATTCTGTCGGTTGTCTTTTGGTTTTGTTGACTGTTTCTTTTACTGTGCAAAAGCTTTTTATCTTGATGAAGTCCCAATAGTTCATTTTTGCCCTCGCTTCCCTTGCCTTTGGCGATGTTTCTAGGAAGAAGTGGCTGCGGCTGAGGTCGAAGAGGTTGCTGCCTGTGTTCTCCTTTAGGATTTTGATGGACTCTTGTCTCACATTGAGGTCTTTCAGCCATTTTGAGTCTCTTTTTGTGTGTGGTGTAAGGAAATGGTCCAGTTTCATTCTTCTGCATGTGGCTGTCCAATTTTCCCAACACCATTTGTTGAAGAGACTGTCTTTTATCCACTGGACATTCTTTCCTGCTTTGTGGAAGATTAGTTGACCATAGAGTTGAGGGTCCATTTCTGGGCTCTCTATTCTGTTCCATTGATCTATGTGTCAGTTTTTGTGCCAGTACCATACTGTCTTGATGATGACAGCTTTGTAATAGAGCTTGCAGTCCGGAATCGTGATGCCACCAGCTTTGCTTTTCTTTTTCAACATTCCTCTGCATGTGCCCATATGTTGTCACGTACCTATGGTGTTCACTTTGTGTGAATATACTGAGATCCTAGCTACATGGTTTGCATCCCCAGGAAAGGCTTTGACCTTCTGTGTTTAATTTCCTCTCAAAACATTCATTTTCAGACCCTTTTAGTGCATGTAAATCACCACGGGATTCTTGGGTTTCTCTTCATTGTTTAGTTTTTCTGAGGCCAAGCTCTGTTGTTTTAGATGAACATTTTAGTTATAGAAACCTTACACCTGGCTCCTCTTTTAAATAATCCATCTCTGAAACTAATAATATATTATATGTTATGTAATTGAATTTAAATAAAATTAAATTAAAACAAGTAATCCATCTCATTTTACTATTAAACATAGTTGCATTTTTCAGACCATGCCCCAGTTTTTGGTTCTTAATATCTCATTGAAGCCATGGAACACTTTCTAAGCTCTCCATACCCGCAAACATGGCATTATCAATGTTTCACAGTTTTCTGTGGGAGTGTCAGGTTGTTATGGTATTATTATTTTTTTATTTTTTATTTTTATTCTTTTAAGTAATCTCTCTGCCCAGTGTGGGGCCTGAGCTTATGACCCCGAGATTAAGAGCCACATGCCCTACTGACTGAGCCAGCCAGGCACCCCTCATGGTATTATTTTTTAAATAAGAGGTTTGTTTATGGGTGCCTGGGTGGCTCAGTCGTTAAGTGTCTGCCTTTAGCTCGGGTCATGATCCCAGGGTCCTGGGATCACGCCCCACATTGGGCTCCCTGCTCAGCGGGAAGCCTGCTTCTCCCTCTCCCACTCCCCCTGCTTGTGTTCCCCCTCTCGCTGTGTCTCTCTCTGTCAAATAAATAAATAAATCTTTAAAAAAAAAAAGAGGTTTGTTTATGTTAAAGACTATTAAAATTAAAGAGAAAGGAAGATTTTTCTGCAAGATAAAAGCTTACCATTTTAGTGTATCTATACAGTGAAATCTTATTCAGCCACAAAAAGAAATGAAGAATACATGATACAACATAGATAAACCCTGAATACATTATGCTAAGTGAAAGACTTGGGACATATAAGGCCAGATATTATATAATTCCATGGATATGAAATGCAGGAAATTCATAGAGACAGAAAGTAGATTAGTGGTTTCTGGGGACTAGGAATAGGGGGATATGGAGAGTGACTGCTAATTGGTATGGGGTTTTCTTTTCGGGTGATGAAAATGTTCTGGAATTAGATAGTGGTGATGGTTGTACAACCTTATGAATATACTAAAAACCACTGAATCGTAAACTTTAAAAGGGTGAATTTTGTGGTATGTGGATTACATGTCAATTTTTTAAAAAGCTTACTATTTTAAGATAAAGTATCTCTATGTAAAGACTTTAAAAACATGGTTGTCACAAAACTGGGGTATGTGAAAGGGGTTACAAGGTAAATGATATCATCACTTTCTTACTGTATGACTTTGGATAAATTATTTAACCTCTGTAAGTCTATTTCCTAATCTTTTTTTTTTTTTTTAAGATTTTGTTTATTTATTTGACAGAGAGACACAGTGAGAGAGGGAACACAAGCAGGGGTAGTGGGAGAGGGAGAAGCAGCCTTCCTGCGGAGCAGGGAGCCCGATGCGGGGCTCGATCCCAGGACGCTGGGATCATGACCTGAGCAGAAGGCAGATGCTTAATGACTGAGCCACCCGGGCACCCCTCCTCATCTTTTTAAAAAAGATTTTATTTATTTATTTGAGAGAGAGAGAGAGAGAGCATGCGTGTGCACAAGCTGGGGAGGGACAGAAGGAGAGAGAATCCCAGGTAGAGTCCGTGCTGAGTGCGGAGCCTGATGCAGGGCTCAGTCCCATGACCCCAAGATCACAACCCAAGCCAAAATCAAGAGTCAGACACTCAACCAACTGAGCCACCTAGGCGCCCTATATTTCCTCATCTTAAAATGGGACTAATATGAATACTTTTACCAGAGTCATTTGGAGGAGTAAATGTGATAATATTTATAAAGTACTAAACTTACGCATTCTGGCTTGCATGCCCATAGGGAGTCTTCTTAAGTATAATAAAATGCTGAAACTGTCATGATTATCCTAGGCCATACGTGGCATGAGGTTTACTTAGAAGGACATTAGAACAGGGAACACGGTTAACAAGCAGGGTGGCATCCAGCACTAGTATAATTAGTTCTCCCACCAGTATATGCCTCAGTCTGCATGACCAACCACAATTACTCTGTTTTGTTCCTTAAGTGAAAGGTCTGGGGTAAGAGAATGAGATTCCCATGTACAGGGGTAGCCATAGGCCCTAAAGGAGACTAAAAGCTTTTATTACAACTTACTTATTTATTACACCAGAGCTTCCAAAGTCTCTGCAAAGGACATGTCCAGATATAGGAATTACCATACTTAGAAGCCCAAGCCAAGACTTTTCCATCAGATATTTATTGTGCATTTGTATTTTCTTCCAAATTGATGCAGTTTACCTATCAGGGTTCATACCCAGTGTTGCCAGATAACACAGTTGATTGACATTGTGTCTTTATCAGGTTTCTGTTGAAACACAGACCTAGAAAGTTAAGCAAGGGTCCAGTTTTCATGCAGAGGAGAAAGAGGTGAAAGTTTTTTTAACACTTTATTTATAGCCTGACACTTGTTAAGTGCTCAATAAATATGCTCATAGGGAAGCTTCCGGGTTTTTCACTTACTGTAAAGTAGTCCTTTTCTTACCACTTAACAATTTCTGGGAAACCTCAGCCTGTATGTCACATGTGTAAGTTTATTTGTGCTTTATCCTTGCTATTCCAACATCCTTGCTCTACTCCATGCTGTTCAGCCTGTCATAATAGTTCCTCACCAGTGTCTCCTCCTGCTTTGTTGAGCTTTTGTCAGTCTCCACCAAACTCTCTTTCAGGCTCAGAAGTTTTTCAGTGAAGGCTTCCCTGAGTTGGCCTCAGGTTGGTTAAACTTTGCAGTGGTTTGTTGCAAACTGGGAAAAGTGTTTCCCCTTTGGTTATCCAGAAGAGTTCCGAAGCAATGTTACTTTGGCCCCAGTGTGTTATAAGAATTTATTGATTAAACATTTCTTTGAGTTAATTACGTCTGTCCCTTCTCCCAGAGTGTGTATATGTATCCAAACAATTGAGTTGGCAGTAATTTTGAGTAGTAATTGTGACGTGGTACCCAGGTTTCTTGCTTCTCTCCTTCATCTTGGACTTATGCCGATTTGTCAGATTACACTCCTTCTTTCCCAGAGCAGGATTCTTCAGTACCCTTTGCACCGTCAGTTTAGAGACTTTATTAAGATTTTGAAGAGTGCTTGCTTTGGCAGTACATATACTAAAATTGGAATGTTGTTTTTTTGTCGTTTTTTTTTTAAAGATTTTATTTATTTATTTGACAGAGAGAGACACAGCGAAGAGGGAACACAAGCAGGGGGAGTGGGAGAGGGAGAAGCAGGCTTCCCGCTGAGCAGGGAGCCCAATGCAGGGCTTGATCCCAGGACCCTGGGATCATGACCTGAGCCGAAGGCAGACACTTAACGACTGAGCCACCCAGGCGCCCCCTAAAATTGGAATGTTACAGAGAAGATTAGCATGGCCCCTGCCCAAAGAGTATGAAGAAATACAGAATTGCTTTGTTCTTTTGCCTTTAGTGCCATGATATCTCCAAAAATAAAAGCATTTTCATTGTTGCTCTTCTCATCCTTACCTTAATGTCAGTCTTTAGCAGTACTGAGGTTATTTCTCAAAGCAGAGTTGTTAAGCAAACTGGGACACTATTCAATACGTTTCTTGAGATGGGAGTACCAGCTGTTCACTGGATTTTAATTTGCAATTTGAAGGAGACTAAAAGTGCTGATTTTTCTCCTGGGTTTCCGTCCTGAGGGCATAGTGCATAGTCCTTAGGACAAATTCATTTTCGGTAAGCCTGAAAACTAATATTATAATAATTGCACTTTTTATTTTACAGTGTGTGGACCAGTTGACAAAGATCCAAACTGAATTACAAGAGACTGTGAAAGATTTAGCTAAAGGCAAAAAGAAGTACTTTGAGACTGAACAGATGGCTCATGCAGTACGAGAGAAAGCTGACATCGAAGCAAAGTATGTGTTTTAGCTTTTCTGAAAAAGTAATTATGCAAATAGATGTTATTTTTGCCAGTACTTTGTTTTCTGTTAATATAGGGCATAGACTCATTCTTAGGTTATGTTGGTTTCATCTGACCTATAAATGTTACATACTTTCAATTTTTTTTTTTATATTGGCTGATCTCATTTAAATTAATACAGCAAAATGAGAATATTCAATCAGTTTTCACATTAAATTGAATTTTGAAAAGGAAAAAGGACAAATGAACATTGTATTGAAAGCTTAGCAAAAGCTGGTTGAAGTTGCTATGGTGTCTGAGTATCCGGGTTTAAGAGCCTCATTTTTTTCATGTTAGACTCTAAATCAGTTGTTATTGGAAATCCCTGACCCTCAGCATGCCACTGAAAGCACCTTGGACATCTCAAATAAATAAGAGCACTGACCTCAGTATAGAAATCCTGCCCCAGGCACAGTTTCTCTCTTGTGTGAAATTCTAATATATATATACCTTTTAAATGTATGCTTTAGCAACTCTGTGAATTTTACATTTAGTATATGTGAATCATAAACCCTTTATTTTGAGAATAATTAGGAATAGAAGGAACTGGCAATTGGTAATAAAAAGAGATATAAAGTGAGCAGTACAGATTTTTGCTATGACAAGTTGAGGAAAGATAAGAAGTTTTTGAGAAAAAATAAACCTGTGCCATAGAATGAGACTCTCAAGAGGTCTGTTAGAAAACTGACTCTGAACTCCTAGTCATGAAATCAGAAAGGTTATGAACACTTGTACAGACTAACAACCAGTTGGGGGAGGCGGTCTTTCTAATGTGTTTTTATCTACAGGAAGTTAAGCAAAATTTAGGGTTTCCTCCAAAGTTTATTTAGTATCAAGGACTGGTAGATGAATACTCCTAAAATACTTAACATTATTGGAAAACATACTTAATATTTCCCTAATTTAGTTTATTGTCTTTATTATTTTATTTTTGTGAGGATACAAATATTTCTCATACTTTCATAGAGTCAGTGAACCCATCTTTCCAATAAGATCTGAAGATTTTAGATTAGGTGATCTCTAATAGGAATGTCCTGTCATGATGGTTTTTAGGGGAATTTGTTTTTTAAAACTTTCAGGGATTCTAGAACAGAGAGTTGACAGATCTGTAAGAGCATATATAAATACCTATGTTAGCCAAGGCACACAGAGTGAAAATGAGGACAATTCCAAGGCTGTTCCAAAGAAGTGTGGATTTGACAGGGTCTCATTCACAGATGCTCATCACAAAACACTGCCTTCTAATATGGCCCAGATTCAAAGGGGTTACAGCAAATTAGACATTTTATTTCAGTGTGTAACTTTTCTGGAAAATTCATTCAACTACAGAGTAAGAAATGCCACTTTATCTTCATTCACTCTCTAAATGTTTGTTGAATAATTACTTTATATTGGGTACTGTGAGTACAGAGATGAGTAAGATAAGCTTTGCATCTTCAAGAAATTTAAAGCCTAGAATTAAAGGCAAATGTGTTTAAAAGTAACTTTATGATTGTTTATTCACAGTAAACTCAAATTAAGTGCCTGAAGTCACTCACGTAGTAACTAATATGTTTACTGTAGTTGTATGAAAACACTGCTTTGCAAGCATAGAAAATAAATTAATTTTGCCTAATGAGAAGGAAACCTTTATAGAAGAAGTGATGTTTGGACAGAGTCTTGAAGGACATGAGAAGGAAGCTCAGGAAGGGTAGGTAAAGACTGGACTGTGTATAGTTTTGATAGATGATTTGATAGTGAGATATGCATATTAAGAGAGTGTAAAAAGGAAGAGGGATATCTTGAAAGGAAGGATGGGTTCCCTTTTGGATATGTAGGTTCTGAAGAGCCTGTGGGACATTGAAGTGAATAGATTTGGTAGGGAGTCATGTATCTAACTCTCAGATGAGAATCTGGGCCTGAAGATCTTGCTTTGGGGGTTGATTGCCTATCAGATGATAGTTATAGGGATGAAATCATATGTAAGATGAGAAATTGAGTTTGGGACCCCAAGGAGCGTTAACATTTGGAAGTAGATGATGAGGAGGAGTGTGCGGTACAATTCACTATTTGTATATATCTTATTTATTGTAGATCATAATCTTTGAGCATAGGAACTGTATTATTTTATCTGTTAACTAATACCTTCTTAAGTACCACACAAGAATTATATGAGGATTAGCAAATGAAACAGAAACCAGAAACTTAAAACCTTATATTGGAAAATCTAGGTGCAACTCAGACTATTTGGATAATGACTGCAAGAAAAAGGAGAATTGAGAATACCCCCAAACAATCTTTTTAAATTTGAACAGGCTCTCTCAAATTTTAAAGTTTGTGGCCTTTTCTGATTAATAAAAACAGACAAAAACCCCAGGAAATTCAAATATGGCAAGGTAGAAAATAACAGGAGTATTTTGGACCCAATTTTTTTTTTAACAGTGGAAAAGTAGTTTGGATGCATACGTGTACGTCCCTGAATGTTTCTCTTTTGTTAGAAAGATGATAGGCTGCTTTTGCTATCCTCCTCACATTTGCTGTGCAGAGACTGGCTTGCTCCACCTTTCATTCCCAAGGGGTCTGCAACTTTACTTGGTATTATGGCGTAGCTTCCAGCACATGCACTGAATTCTCCCCTGGCAATCACCATGACACTGCAGTCAAGACAAACATTGCAGCTTCAAAAATAACTGGTCGTGGGAGTGTTGTTATTCCTTACTGTTCGTCTGTTGACTTTCTCCTTCTGGTTATCTCTAGCTGTTTGGGTAAAACCAGCATATTTTTACTATTGATTGTTAGATTATGTTTCCTTCCCAAACTGAAAGGGATTGAGGAAAATAAGGACATCAGAATGGGAGACGATTAAATTGAACAAAATCATATAGGGCAGAGAGCCTAGGGACTTTCTCACTGTGTTCCAAATACTGTGTTAAGAGTGGAGGGAGCACACAGGCTGGCACCCAAACAAGAAGGACGTTTAATGGGAGAAATAATGGAATTAAGGACTTTGAAGAGCCTGGTAATATCATACTGTAGGTTGCTTTGCAGGTGTTGTTACAGCCTATTGCACACAGCCCTGAAAACCTGCTAATTTTTGCCTCCATAGATTGGTTATCTCCCTGGGTTTCTTTAAGCTTTCTTGTAGGAACTAAAGTGTGTGTAATTGTATGATACTGGGAATAACCTATAGTTTGATGACTCTTGTTTATTATGAGATACCAATATATTTGTCAAGTTGTATTTTTGTCATTCAGGATATTTTTATTAAATATCCCAATATTTCCTGTTGCATTACAATATTCTTCCTGTAGAATAAATAAAGGAAAATAATCATTGCTCCTGGCCTTCCATTTTTTAGTTCTCTTTTGGAATAGCATTGTGGAAAAGCGTCACTGTTTTAAAAATATGGAATTATAATACTTAATAAATTTAATATGATATAATTTGATAATTGTATTAAACATGCTGTATTTTCTGCTTTATTATAGATCTAAACTTAGTCTTTTTCAATCAAGAATCAGTTTACAGAAAGCAAGTGTAAAGGTGAGTTTTTGAAAACTGTATTTCACAATTGAGAAACCTTAGCTTATTAGAAAAGAATTGGGTTTTTTGAGGGTTTAAGTCAATTATTTCCACCTAATTTAGAGAAGCATTTTAAAGTCAGTAACTTAGGGAAAAAGTTTCCTTCCCAGTTCATGGGAGTTTTCCGCCTAGATGTCAGCACTTTGGACACTGCTTGCTTCTCAAGATTGCTTCAGAGATAGGTTTCTACACCTTATCTGTTTAGGTAGCCTGTTATCTATAACTCCTAGTCCAAGAGACTTGGTCCACGGGCTTTAGAAAATCTACAAAATCTATTTCATTCAGATTTACACCCTTGAGCAGATACTCTGGGCCAGATCCAAGTGAGATTTTCCTGTCAGACCCTTGAGCTGTAGAATACCTAAGTAAGTTTAGTGACCTGCCTTTGGCTGCCAGGATCCCAGCTAGCACACCGTTCTTTTGGCACATGAGGAATGCTGATTTTTTAAAAAAGATTTTCTAACTCCAACAGATTTACCCATGTCTTTGAAGAGAACGTACTTAACTTAATTTGGGAACCTTTATTTTCCCATCTGAATAAAATGAGCAGAATACTTTGAAGTATTTTGAAAAGCTTTGGAAATATGTTGAGTGTAAATAACAAACATGTGAAAACACTCTCACCATGTGTAACAGTTTTAATCATTGTTTATTTAATTCCTCATAGTGTTGAATAGTTTTATATGCAAATTAATATTTCTCTACATGGTTACCTTTAGTCTTATTGGGGAGCCATTAATTGCCAGCTAAGAATGGTAACCTCATATATCTTACAGTGCAATGTCAGTTTGCATTGATTTTTTTTTTTTCCTCTTTTACTGTGTTTTAGTTAAAAGCCCGGCGATCTGAATGTAATTCTAAAGCTACCCACGCAAGAAATGATTATCTTCTTACATTAGCAGCAGCAAATGCACACCAGGATCGCTACTATCAAACAGATTTAGTTAACATTATGAAGGTAATACAGCCTTAATATCTGTGGTTATTTGTTTCATTAAAGACAAAAACAACTCATGAGTTGAGGTAGATAGGATTGAGTCAGTAGAATAGCAGCCAGGCTTCTTTGCAGTTCGTTGAACTATACTTGATATTGTTTGGGTACCCTGTCTTTCTGGTAATTCTGAATTAATTTTTAATGTAAGAAAGTATTTAAAGCCAAATCACAGTAAAGAGACTAACTGTATTAGTTTCTAGCAGTGGCAGATATTTACTGTATAATGGTTATTAATATATGATAAAAATAAGATTATTTTTTAAAGCTTAGATTTTTTTAAATTTTGTAATTTTATCTTTAATTAATAGGTAAACTTGTATGTTAATGTTTTATGATTTTGAAGCACCCATGAGAAGAAGAGAAAATGTCTAGTAGTTATATGAAAATGTCTCTACCCTAGGTATCTACTCTGAAATGTAGATAGATTTGTATTACACTTTCTTGTGTACTCAAACTCAATTTGGTCTTTCCCTGTTTATACATGTATATGGTTTTTTTTACCTTTCACTGAAGTAAAAGAAAAGGAGTGGAGAAGAAAACCTTTTTAATCTACTGCCAGACCCCTGTTGCTGGTATACAATTTCTACATAGAGTGTATCTCATTTTCTCCTGTCTTCTTAAGGACCCAAACATTTGATTATTCTGTCTTTCTCTTATATTTTCATCCGTCTCAAATATATTGTTCTTAGTGACTATCAAAACACATTAATTGAATTGCTTGCTTTGCAAATCATAAGCTTTGAGAATGGGGATGTAACAGGAGTGGGTGCTCTTTTTTTCTACAGTGGCTCTGGAAAGAGAGAAACTCTGTCTAGAAACTATAAATTCTTTCCTTTAAAGTGGACAGGACGTTACCTGCTACCCTCAGAGAAAAACAGGAGTGATAGAAAGAGTCAGAGTGGGCTAAGAAGTATCCAGTTGCATAATTTTTTCGGAAATTTCCTCTTTGTTCATTGCCTGAACTCTCCTTTTCCTAACTTCTATCCTGTTCGGAATTCTGGTTAGAACATAGGCGGTAAGAGAGACAAGGGATTGTTTTGACATCCCAGATGAGAGCTCTGTATACATTTCCTCATGAAATGGTGGACCTAGAGGTTTAGGCATTTTAGTATCTTATTAGGTATTACATAATGCTTCAGATTTACAAGAACCAACAAGAGACTTGACCTCCCATTATAACATGCTTTCTCTAGGGAAATATTTATGTATAGTCAGTCTTAGACAACCCATTCATTAAAGAAGATATTCAATACAGTTTGCACTTAAAGTTGTGATTCCCTGTATACTGTCCACTATTAAATCAAAGCTGTTGACTATATATTTCCCCTTTAAATACTTTAAAATGAACATATTAGTTGAAGCAGCAGCAAAATAAAATCTTTGTTTTTTAAATTGAATCCACAGCCAAAAAGTCCTCTTTCTTAAAACCCTGTGGCCTTTGATAAACTGGGAAAGGTACAGTATTATTTTGGGGGTGTACCTTCTGCCCAAAACAAAGAGGAAGTTAATGGGCCTGGCCAGCTGTCAGATTATATATCTTTGAACTTTGCTTTGAAATCCTAATGCAGATACTTGATCGGCATTGGGTAGGTTATGCTTCAGATTACTCATTTCATGAGACATTGTAAGGTACTAGAATGATAAAACAGAAGCAGGAGTCCTCTTTTGTCCCTTAAAAATAGACAGATGTATTCTCAGTTTTCATGTTGTGTGTGTGTGTGAATTCATTTTCTTCCTCATGTTAATTCTGTAGTCTGCAGTATTGGAAAACTGTCATCAATCATATTGTTAGCTACTTAGTGAGTTTCTGTCATTGAATTGACAGTGGCCCTTCAGTGCCTTTCTTAGAAAAGTCTTCTTTTCTGAATTGTTGTTAAGGTTATAATGCCCTAGCTAGGATCTTTTTAAACAAATTCTATGAATAGTTTTGAAGCAGGAGGTTTGATTCATTGATTTAATCGTAAGTATTTAATAGTCACTTACAGTGTTGTAGGTACTGGACTACACTTTGGGAAGAAGCAAAGATGAGTAAGACACTCTTTATCTTCAAAGAGCTCAGTTTGGTGGAAGAGAGAGAATTACATAGAAATGATTACAAATTAGAATAATGAAATTACTGCTAGAGGACCATTATAAGTAATATTAACAGCTATCTTTTTTTTTTGATTGCTTAATATTACTCTGGCATTATCCTAATCACTTTAGGCATATTATCCTTTATAATTTTTTTCTTTATCCTGGTTAGAGTTCATAGTTCATTATTTAAATAACACTCTGGCCTTGAAATGAAATGAAATGAAATTCCAACTCAAGATGAACCCAGATAACCTCTTTCTTTGTACCTGCATCCAAGTAGCCAAGTACTACTGAAGACAATCTTTCAACAGACAGAACACATTCATGTTCATAAATTAATGTGGAACCAGTCTCAAATGGACCCTGGCCATTGGGTCCATTTGGACATTTCCCTGGTTAACTCCCTAATATTTTTAACACTTTCTTCAACTTTCTTCCATCTCAAACCTCAAATTTACCTCTTCTCTTTCACACTTAGCAAGTGGTTTTTCTTCCTAATTTACAGAGAAAATACAAGCCATTAAAAGGGAACTCCATTATTTTCCCATTATCTGCCTTCATGTGTGTTCAGGATTCCTCCAAGGAACCGCAACAGCAGAGTTGTTCCTCCTGTCTAAAGATGATCCTTTCACCTCGGTTTTGGATATCTCGTTCTCTCCTGCCTTTTCACGATCAAAACAACTGATTATTCTATTTTCTTCTTACATTTCTTGGACATTGTATTCTTAGGTTAAAAGGTTTAGAAGAAAAAAAAGAGTATAGAAGAGACCTTAAATGCCCGAGAGGGAGAGCGAAGTAACTGTTGGGTGTCCAGCATGGCCAGGGGCTCTGTCTAGATACTTTAAATACCTACGTTCATTTAGTTTTCATAACATCTTTTGAGCTAAATATCATTATCCCTGTTTTACAAATCAGATTGCAGAGCCTCAGTGAGGTTCAGTGAATATGTATGTATTAGGACTTAAATCAAAGTCTTTATGACTTCACAGCCTGTGTTCTTTACTAGATAATCACACTGTTCTTTTCTACATTGCATTCCAATCATCTTGATAGTATAGATGAGTATAATTAGTAGTAGCCTACAGTGAATATCATAAATTCTGAGAGAACTGTAAAATAAAATTAATAATTGAAAATTACGAATTCTCCCCTGTTCTAGTTATTATAAAGAGTAAGATCATGTCAGTACCTAAATACCAATATTTAGGCAGGTTCCCCAAGGAATATTTTGTGTTCCTTATGCCAGTACTCATTAAAGCAGATACTAAATACACCACTCTGTCTATCATCAGGCAGGCATTTTAAAAAAATTTTATTATGTTAATCACCATACATTACATCATTAGTTTTTGAAGGCAGGCCTTTTTGAACTCCACACTAAAACAAAACAAAAAAGCTATTGTGAGGCCATGGAAACCAGACTACTGATTTTAGCACATCTGTAGAAAGCAGTTCTACTGGCTGCTGGGAAGTAAGGTAGTTTTTTCCTCAAAACTCCTTCTTTTGCAGCATATTCTTATACAATATATAAACTGATATTTTTATAAGCTTGTGTAGTATTTTCTTAATGGTTTGGCTGAGGAAAGATGAAGCACAGTGCATCAAAGTAGAAAAGGGAAGAAATGTCCAGCTAATGAGAATTTGAAAAGTTTAATAATACTAGGACCTTATTTCTAGAGAAATGTTTATTGTCTTCAGTGGAAGCTAAATGTATCCGGACTAACTGATAATTGGGCAAAGTAATAAAAGTTAAACATCTTTCTATGTGAAAGAAATCTAGAAAATATGATAATATGGCATATCTTTTGCAGATACTTGTTTTGGTTAAATGAGAAGAAAATCATTATTGGTATCCAGCTCCCTTATTTTTATGGTTTTTCCAGCTAACCATTAATTATTTCAGAAGTTTTCCTCATTCACATGTGGACATGGAACTCATTTTTTTTTAAGTCATAGCTCTTTTGGTTTCCCTGCCACATAACTCTCTAGCTGTTGTACTTCTCTTTCACCCAATAAAGTTTGTTCACTTAACAAATTATCATGGAAGTCCCCAAATCTCAAGCTCAGCTCTCTGCTTCTCTTACTTTGCGTCCTCTTTCTGTACACCCTCTTCTTAGAAAGAGTAATCATTTGGCCCAATTTTTATTAATATTGTATCAGTCCCAAATCTGTATGTTAACTTTACCCTTATGATTATCCATCGTTTGCCTTTACATTAGTGGCTGAAATTTTCTCAGCTGGAGGCAACTCTTTGTTTCCTTGGTTTCAGGTGACAACTGCTCTCATTCTGTCCTCCAGAGCTCTAAAGCTGCACTGTACAGTATGGTAGTCCCTAGGTACATGTGGCTGTTTAAAATAGTTAAAAATAGGGGCGCCTGGGTGGCTCGGTCATTAAGCGTCTGCCTTCGGCTCAGGTCATGATCCCAGGGTCCTGGGATCGAGCCCCACATCAGGCTCCCTGCTCCGCAGGAAGCCTGCTTCTCCCTCTCCCACTCACCCTGCTTGTGTTCCTGCTCTTGCTCTCTCTCTCTCTGTCAAATAAATAAAATCTTTAAAAATAAAAAAAAAATAGTTAAAAATAAATAGAATCTTAAATTCTGTTACACAGTCGTAATACCCACATTTCACGTGCTCCAAAGCCTCATGTGGCTAGTGGTCACCATATTGAATAGTACAGATACAGAATATTTCCATCATCACAGAAAATTCTATTGGATAGCGGTGCTCTGAAGCTTATTTAGTTTTTTTTTTTAGATTTATAGTTTTATTGTGGTAACAAATAGTTGTTAACAGTGAGATCTATAAACATACACAGAATTATTATATTTAAATTCATATAGAACAATATTTACATTTTTAAGTTACACTTTTGAAATCAGAAGATGAAGTACAGCTTAAGTTTACAACAAAGAAAAGAAAAATACACAAAACAAAAATAGACAAAGTTAGTAGTAAAAATATAACTATCTGTTCTTGATACGTGGGAACTTTTGTAAGAAAGCTACATCTTCTTAATCTGATTGTCCAAATCATTAAAATATGGATGATTCGGTGCCATTTTGCCAGAAATTCGTTTGGCAGGATCATAGACTAACATTTTTGAGAGCAGATCCAAACCATTTTCATCCAAGTTTTTAACATGGGATGCCAGGCTTCCTGGTTTCCACTTGGGAAATGTATTCGGAAATGTATTCTTATAGTCCTGTAAAGATTCCACTTCTGGCCACACTTCATTACTGGGAGTGCCCAAAGCTCTGAAAATTCTGAAGAGTTGATCGATTTCTGAATCCCCATGGAAAAGTGGTTTCTTGGTTGCTAATTCTGCAAATATGGTGCATATACTCCAAATGTCAACTGGAGTTGAGTAGTGAGCTGACCCCAGCAATACTTCTGGCAATCTATACCAGAGTGTTACCACCTCATGTGTGTATACTCTAATAGGTATTCCAAAAGCTCTGGCAAGGCCAAAATCAGCCAGTTTAATTGTTCCTTTGTCATCAGTCAATAGATTTTGAGGTTTTAAGTCTCTGTGCAGAACTCTTCTGGAGTGACAAAAGACAATCCCTTGTAGGATTTGGTACAAATAACTCTTAACAAGTGAAGAATCCATGAACTGACCAGGAGGGATGGAATCTAAGTATTTCTTGAGATCCATGGAAAGGAATTCAAAGATGAGATATAACCTGGAATCTTGCATAAGCACATCTTGAAGATTGACTATATTTGGATGACGAAGTTCTTTTAATAGAGAAATTTCCCGAATTGCAGTACTAGGAACCCCTTCGTCTGCACTTTCTAGTCTGATTTTCTTCATGGCTACCACTTGACCTGTAGTTTTGTTTCTACCCTTATACACAACTCCATAGGTACCTTCTCCAATTTTCTCTGTTTTGGTATAATCTTCCATAGTTAATCAGCAGATTTGGTAGATCCTCAGCAACTCTACCCGGCTTATTATCCTGAGACGAACGCGGCAGCGGCTACCACGTCAGCATCGCTCCTGAAGCTTATTTAGTTTTTACTTGTTTTCCTCCCATCCTTCTTTCTCTGGCTGTCATCAGACCTGCTGATCACTTTTCTCAGTAACTGTGACCATGATTATATTTGTGTTATTTCAGAATTAACTGCTCCTTCATTTGCACTCTATACTTGGAAATAGAACAGGGGTTGGCAAACATTTTCTGTAAAGCGCCTAGTAGTAAATACTTGAGGTTTCTCTATCACAACCACTCAACCCTGACCTTGTAGTACAGTCATTGACAAAGGGAAATGAATGGTTTGTTCCAGTAAAACTTTATTTACAAAAATAGGTGTTGAGCTGGATTTGACTCACAGGGCTTAGTTGCCAATCCTTGGTATAGGACTTTAAACTGAATATGAAATTTTTAAATATACGTTCAAAGGTTGATAAAATGAGTACCCATTAACTCACCACTCAACTTCAGAAATGAAACCATAACTAGTAAAATGGAAGCCCCTGTGTGACTCATCCTAAAATACATCTCTCATCCGCTACATTGTAACCACTTTTCTGACAATATATAGTGTATTGTACTTGGCACCTTGCTTTTTCCCCACTGACTATTATATTTGTGGATTAATATATATTTATATAAATATGTAATAATTATATAAATATATTAGAAAACATTTTATATATAATATATAAATATATAAAAATTTATATTAATTTATAAACATATAAATAATAATATATTTGTGGATTTATAACCTTAGTTATTCATTATCATTTTGCTATGTAGTATTTCATTGTGTATATTTTGTAAATTACTTATTGATGTTCTCAGCTGAAATTTTTGTTTTTCTTTTTTTTTTTTTTTTTTTAAAGATTTTATTTATTTGAGAGAGAGAATGAGAGAGAGAGAGAGCACATGAAAGGGGGGAGGGTCAGAGGGAGAAGCAGGCTCCCTGCTGAGCAGCAAGCCCGATGTGGGACTCGATCCCGGGACTCCAGGATCATGACCTGAGCCGAAGGCAGTCGCTTAACCAACTGAGCCACCCAGGCGCCCCTGTTTTTCTTTTACTTATAAACAAAACAGTGCTGCTATTAAACATTCTTCTTTTTTTTAAAGGTCCAAAAAAATTTTTTATTGTTTTATTTTATTTCTTTTTTAATTTTATTTTATTATGTTATTTAAATCACCATACACTACATCGTTAGTTTTTGATATAGTGTTCCATGATTCATTGTTTGCATATAACACCCAGTGCTCCATTCAATACGTGCCCTCTTTAATACCCATCACCAGGCTAACCCATCCCCCCACTCCCCTCCCCTCTAGAACTCTCGGTGTGTTTCTCAGAGTCCATAATCTCTCATGGTTCGTCTCCCCCTATGATTTTCCGCCCTTCATTTTTCCCTTCTGACTATCTTCTTTTTTTTTTTTTTTTTTTTTTTTTGAACATATAATGTATTATTTGTTTCAGAGGTACAGGTCTGTGATTCAGCAGTCTTACACAGTTGCTATTAAACATTCTTATACATGTCTCCTGGTGTACTTCTGCAAGAAGTCCTTCTTAAGAAAATATACCTAGGAGTGGTGTGTTTAGCAGCTTTACCAAAGAGTGTCAGATTGTGTTACAGCACTTTTTATTATACCTTTTAACATTGTTTGCATGTCGTGTTAAACTTAGCAAGTATTTCAGTGTGTACTAGGTGATAGGCACTTGGGGATACAGAGATGAATTAGACATGAGATCCATATAGTCAGTGAGCCAGAAATAAGGTTATAAATCTCTGGAGCATCCCCAAAGGGCTTAAGGACTATGAGGTGGTAGATCCTTTCCCTTGCTTTATTGGTTATGTTATACTTGGCTTCCTGTGACACAGAAGGAGAAAATCAGAATGCTTCTTGTCCATTTTTTAAAGCAAAAATTGCCCAGAATTACAAAGCAGTAATTTAAAAATATTTTTAGCATTTGAACAATGGCTACGAACTCCTGCATGGAATCCTTATATATAAAGCAGATGAAAGGAGGCTGTTTGGTTAAAACTTGTGAGGCTGTTTTCCCTTTGTGTGTTTTCCCCATTGCCCATACCCATGTATGTCGTCTTCTACTTACTTTTGGTTCCTGAGGTATTATACTGAATACTGGGGCTCCTTGAAATACAATTTGGAAACAACTGTTCTAAGATCGTATTTTCCAACTAGTAAATTTCTTACAGAATTCTAAGCTGTACCTAGGTGATCTCCTTGCTAGACTTTTTCAAAGTAATGTTTTAAAAATGTAAATCAGGTGATGATAGTCTACTGCTCACACCCTCCAGTGACAATTGAATACTCTGGCTTGAGGGCTTATTTGAATGTCTTGGGCTGGACAATCAACAATAAATGAGGGGTACTAAAGCAGAGAATACATAAAACTACTTGTGGGAGTAGTATATAAGGTGACAAGAGGCAAAAGGAGAAAACTTAAACCAGCTCTTTTAAAGTCAACTTTATTAAGGTGTAATTAATATAAAATAAAATGCATCTATTTTAACTATATAGTTGGTTGAGTTTTGACAGATGTATACACCCATGTAATTGTTGTCATAATCATAATATATAGAATATTTCCATCCCCCAAAACTTCTCACTTGTTCCTTTGCAGTTATATTTAGTTTCTATCACTATGTAACAAATCAACCCAAACTTAAAGACTTTAAACTATCTCCATGTACTGTTTCACAGTTTTGTAGTTTAAAAGTCCAGGTGGGCTCAGCTGGGTCCTCTGTTTAGGATCTTACAAAGGCAGAACCTTAATTTTGATTTTGCCTGGACTGGGTTTTTCTCTGGAGACTCTGAGAGAATCTACTCCCAGGGTCATTCAGGTTGTTGACTTAAGTCCTTTTTTTTCTTGCTGGCTGTAGGCTGAGAGCCACTCTCAGCTCCTAGAGGTTGCTCTCAGGTCCATTCCACATGACTCCCTTTATCTCCCAACCAGCATGTAGACTCCTTTTCATGTGTTCAATCTCTGACTTTCTTTTTGCTACTAACCAGAGAAAATTCTCTGCTTTTAAAGGGCTCTTGTGATGAAATTAGGCCTACCAGATAATCTCTCTTTTGCCATATAACATAACATAATCATAGGAATAATATTGCATCATTCATAAATTATCCCCATACTCAGATTATATAAGGGCAAGGGTTGTTGGGATCATCTTAAAATTCTCCCTCCCTCAGCAGTCCTATATTTATTTTGTTAAATTTATTCCTAAATATGTCAGTGTTACTGTAACCATTATGTTTTCATTTCATCTTTCAATTCTTTTATTAGTATATAGAAATACAATTGATTTTCATATACTGACTTAGGCAGTTACTGTGTTACTCTGCATAACAGATTACTGTAAAGCTTAGTGGCTTAAAAACAACACAAGTATTTATTTTTCTCGTGAATCTGTACTTTGGACGGGGCTCAGTGGGGATAACTTGTCTCTGTACCACTCCCCATCAGCTAGAGCAGCTTAAAGGCTAGTAGCTAAATTCTTCTGAGAGTGTACTTTCTCCCAAGTTTAGTGCTTGATGCTCCCTGTTGGCTGAGACTCTGCTGGGGCTGTCAGCTGGAGTTTCTGCACTTGGCTTCTCTGTGTCGCCTGGGCTTCTTCACATTGTTGGGTTCCAAAGACAAATTATATGAGGAGGGGAGGGAGGCTGGCCAGGCAATATTGCCTTTTATGAAATAGTCTCAAGGGTCATACAATCTCTTTTCTGCATTCCATTCATCGAAGCAGTTACAAGGTTCAACCCAAGATCGAGGGGTTGATGGGATAGATCCTGCTTCTTAGTGTGGTGTGGCAAAGTTACGGAAGAAGAGGTGGCACCAGAAGTATTGCTGTGGCTGTTTTTTTGGCAAATGCAATCTGCTACTTGACCTTGTATCCTGCAGTCTTCCTAAATTCACTTACTAGTTCTAGTAGCTTTTTTTTGTGGATTCTTTACAATTTTAAATGACCATGATCATGTCACAGTTTATTTCTGTCTATTTTCTTAAAGCTTTTATTTATTTATTAGAGAGAGAGAAAGATCACAAGCTGGGGAGAGACAAAGGGAGAGGGAAAAGCAGACTCCCCACTGAGCAGAGTGTCCAATGCAGGACTTGATCCCAACACCCTGGGACCATGACCTGAGCCGTGGGCAGTTGCTTATCCAGCTGAGCCACCCAGGCACCCCCATTTCTGTCTTTCTAATCTAGAAGTCTTTTTATTTCTTGTCTTATTCTGTTGGCTAGGATCCTTAGTACAATGGTGAATAAAAGTGGTAAGAGTGGACATCCTTGTCTTGTTCTGAGATCTTTTGGGGAAAGCAAAAAACCAACTTTTTAAGAATTATTTTGGTAAAAATGCACATAACATAAAATTTTCCATTTTAACCATTTCCTTTTTTTCTTTTTAATTCCAGTATCATTAGCATGTAGTGTTATATTAGTTTCAGATGTACAATATAATGATTCAGCAATTCTATACATTACTCAGTGCTCATCATAAGTGTATCTTAATTCTCTTTATCTCCCCTCTGGTAACCATCAGTTTGTTCTCTATAGTTATGAGTTTGTTTTTTCGTTTGTCTCTTTTTTTCTGTTTGTTTTGTTTCTTAAATTCTTCATATGAGTGAAATTATATGGTAGTTGTCTTTCCCTGACTTACTTCATTTCACGTTATCCATGTTGTTGCAAATGGCAATATTTCATTCTTTTTATGGCTGAGTAATATTTCACTGTGTATATATACCACATCTATCTATCAGTGGACACTTGGGCTGCTTCCATAATTTGACTATTTTAAATAATGCTGCAATAAACATAGGGGTGCATATATCTCTTCAAATTAGTGTTTTTGTATTCTTTGGATAAATACCAAGTAGTGGAATTAAAGGATCATATGGTAATTCTATTTTTAATTTTTTGAGGAACCTTCACACTGTTTTCCACAGTGGCTACACCAGTTTGCATTCCCACCAACAGTAAATGAGGGTTCCTTTTCTTCCACATCCTCACCAACACTTGTTGTTTCTTGTGTTTTTGATATTAGCCATTCTGACAGGTGAAGTGATTATCTCATTGTGGTTTTGATTTGTATTTCCCTGATAATTAGTGATATTGAGCATCTTTTCATGTGTCTGTTGGCCATCTGTATGTCTTCTTTGGCAAAATGTTCATGTCTTTGCCCATTTTTAAATTGGATTATTTGGGGTTTTTGTGTTGAGTTGTAGAAGTTCTTTATATGTTTTGTTTACTGACCCTTTATCAGATATGTCATTTGCAAATATCTCCTCCTATTCAGTAGGTTGTCTTTTAGTTTTGTTGACTGTTTCCTTTGCTGTGCAGAAGCTTTTTATTTTGATGTATTCCGAATAGTTTATTTTTGTTTTTGTTTCCTTGCCTCAGGAGACATATCTAGAAAAATGTTGCTCCTGATGATAGCAGAGAAGTTACTGCCTGTGCTCTTCTAGGATTTTTATGGTTTTCTGTCTCACATTTAGGTCTTAAATACATTTTGAGATTATTTTTGTGTATATTTTGTGTAAGAAAGTGGTCCAATTTCATTCTTTTGCATGCTGCTGTCCAGTTTCCCCTGCACCATTTATTTTTATTTTTTAAAGATTATATTTATTTATTTGACAGAGAGAGACACAGCGAAAGAGGGAACACAAGCAGGGGGAGTGGGAGAGGGAGAAGCAGGCTTCCTCCTGAGCAGGGAGCCCGATGCGGGGCTCAATCCCAGGACCCTGGGATCATGACCTGAGCCTAAGGAAGAAGCTTAACGACTGAGTCACCCAGGCGCCCCTCCCCTGTGCCATTTATTAAAGAGACTTTTTCCCATTGCATATTCTTGCCTCCTTTGTCAAAGATTAATTGATTAATTAATCATGGGTTTATTTCTAGATTTTCTGTTCTGTTCCTTTGATCTCTGTGTCTTTTTTTGTGCCAGTACCATATTGTTTTGATTACTACAGTTTGGTAGTATATCTTGAGATCTGGGATTATAATACTTCAGTTTTGTTCTTTTTCAAGACTACTTAGGCTATTGTGGCCTTTTGTGGTTCCATACAAATTTTAGGATTGTTTATTCTAGTTCTGTGAAAAATGCTGTTAGTATTTTGACAGGGATTTTTTAAAAGATTTTATTTATTTATTGGAGAGAGAGAGAAAACACGAGCAGGGGGAGGGGCAGGAAAGGAGAAGCATACTCCCCACTGAGCAAGAGTCCTACATGGGGCTCAATCCCAGGACCCTGAGATCATGACCTGATCCAAAGTCAGATGCTTAACTGACTGAGCCACCCAGGTGCCCCTTGATAGGGATTTTGATAGGGATTGCATTAGATCTGTAGATTGCTTTGAACATAATGGATGTTTTAACAATATTTGTTCTTCCAGTCTATGAGCATGGAATATCTTTCCATTTGTTTGTGTCATCTTTAATTTCTTTCATCGTTGTTTTATAGTTTCTGAAGTACAGGTCTTTTCACCTCCATGGTTAAGTTTATTCCTAGGTATTTTATTATGTTTGGTGCAGTTGTAAATGGGATTATTTTCTTAATCTCTCTTTTTGCTTCTTCATTATTAGTGTATAGAAATGCAGTGGATTTCTGTATATTGGTTTTGTATCTTGTGACTTTACTGAATTCATTTATAAGTCTAGTAGTCTTTTGGTGGAGTCTTTAGGGTTTTTTATATATAGTGTCATGTCATCTGCAAATAGTGAAAAGTTTTACTTCTTCCTTACCAATTCAGATTCCTTTTATTCCTTTTTCTTGTCTTATTGCTGTGGCTAGGACTGCCAGTACTTAGTTGAATAAAAGTGGTGAAAGGGACGTCCTTGTCTTGTTCCTATCTTCAGGGAAAAGCTCTCGATTTTTCATCATTGAGTATGATGTTAGCTGTGGGTTTTTCATATTTGACCCTTACTATATTAGAGCTTTGTTCCCTCTAAACCTACTTTGTTGGCAGTTTTTATCATAAATGGATATTGTACTTTGTCAAATGCTTTTTCTGCATCTGTTGAAATAATCATATGGTTTTTATTCTTTCTCTTGTTGATGTAATAATGTATCATGTTGATTGATTTTTGAATGTTGAACCACCCTTGTCCCCCAGGAATAAATCCCACCTGATCATGGCAAATGATTTTTTTTTAATGTATTGTTGGATTTGGTTTGCTAATATTTTGTTGAGGATTTTTGCATTTGTGTTCATCACAGATATTGACCTGTAGTTTGCTTTTTTGTGGTGTCTTTATCTGGTTTTGGTAGCAGGGTAATGTTGGCCTTACAGAATGAATTTGAAAGCTTTTCTTCTTCTTCTATTTTTTGGAATAGTTTAAGAAGAATAGGTACTAACTCTTAAATGTTTGGCACAATTCACCTGTTGATGCTGTTTGGTCCTGGAGTTTTGTTTGTTGGGAATTTTTTTATTATTGATTCAGTTTTGTTGATGGTAATCAGTCTGTTCAGATTTTCTATTTCTTCCTGATTCCATTTTGGGAGGTTATGTGTTTCTAGGAACTTATCCATTTCTTCTAGGTTGTCCAATATGTTGGCATATAAGTTTTCATAATATTCTTATGTACTCCTTTGTATTTCTGTGGTGTTGGTTGTTATTTCTCCTGTTTCATTTTTGATTTTGTTTGAGTCCTCTCTCTCTTTCTCTCTCTCTCTCTCTCTTTTTTTTTTTTTTGATGAGTCCAGTTAAAGGTTTATCCTTTTTTTTTTTTTAATCTTTTCAGAGAAGCAGCTCCTGGTTTCATTGATCTCTTTTCTTGTTTTTTACTTTCTATTTTGTTTATTTCTGCTCTGAACTGTATTATTTTCTTCCTTCTACTAGTTTTGGGTTTTGTTCTTTTTTAGCTCCTGTATGTCTAAGATTGGGTTGAGATTTTTCTTGCTTCTTGACATAGGCCTGTACTGCTATAAACTTCCCTCATAGAACAGCCCTTGCTGCATCCCAAAGGTTTTGGACCATTGTGTTTTCATTTTCATTTTTCTCTGTGTATTTTTTTATTTCCTCTCTGATTTCTTGGTTGGCCCATTCATCGTTTAGCAGCATGTTATTTAACGTCCATGTATTTGTGTTCTTTCCAGATTTTTTTCTTGTGGTTGACTTCTCATTTCATAGCGTTGTGGTCAGAAAAGGTGAATGATAAGACTTCGATCTTTTTGCATTTCTTGAGACTTGTTTTGAGGGCTAAGATATGATCTGTTCTGAAGAATGTGCCATTTGCACTTGAAAAGAATGTGTATTCTGGTGTTTTAGGATGGAATGTTCTGTGTATATCTATCTGTTAGATCCATCTAGTCCAATGTGTCATTCAAAGCCACTGTTTCCTTATTGATTTTCTATTTGGATGGTCTATCCATTGATGTAAGTGGGGTGTTAAAGTCCCTTACTATTATTGTATTACTATCATTTACTTCCTTTATATTTGTTATTAACTGCTTTATGTATTTGGGTGCTCCCACATTGGGTGCATAAATATTTACAGTTGTTATATCTTCTTGTTGGATTGTTCTGTTTATGACTATATAGTGTCCTTCTTTTTCTCTCTTTACAGTCTTTGTTTTAAAGTCTATTTTGTCCAATATAAGTTTTGCTACCCCTGCTTTCTTTTTCCTTCCATTTGCATGATAAATGCTTTTCCATCCCCTCACTTTCAATTTGCATGTGTCTTTAGGTCGGAAAGGAGTCTCTGTCTCCTGTAGGCAGCATATAGATGGGTCTTGTTTTTTATCCATTTCATCACCCTGTGTCTTTTGATTGGAGCATTTAGCCCATTTACATTCAAAGTAATTATTGATAAATGTGTACTTATTGCCATTTTGTTATTTGTTTTATGGTTGTTTTTGTAGTTCTTGTTTGTTCCTTTCCTCTCTTGCTCTCTTTTCTCACGGTTTGCTGGTTTTCTGTAGTGGTATACTTGGATTCCTTTCTCTTTATTTTTTGCATGTCTATTAGTGGTTTTTGATTTGTGGTTATCATTAAGTTTGTATATAACAACTTCTGCATAGAGTAGTCTATATATTAAGTTAATGGTCATTTAAGTATGAACCTATTCTTTTTTCTTTTTCTTCGAGTTTTTATTTAAATTCCAGTTAGTTAACATACAGTGTAATATTAGTTTCAGATGTAGAATTTAGTGATTCAGCACTTCCATACAACATCCAGTGCTCATCACAACCAGTGCATTCCTTAATCCCCATCACCTATTTAACCTATCCCCCCACCTACCTCCCCTCTGAGGTTTAGTCTTTATAATTAGGAGTCTGTTTCTTGGTTTGCCTCTCTCTTTTTCTCCCTGTGTTCTTTTGTTTTGTTTCTTAAATTCCACATTTGAGTGAAATCATGTGGTATTTGTCTTTCTCTGACTGACTGGATAGCAACATGCAAAAGAATGAAATTGGACCACTTTCTTACACCATACACAAAAATAAATTCAAAATGGATTAAAGACCTAAATGTGAACAGGAAACCATTAAAATCCTAGAGGAAAATATAGGCAGTAACCTCTTTGACATCAGCTATAGCAACTTCTTACTAGATACGTCTCCTGAGACAAGGAAACAAAAGCAAAAATAAACTTTTGGAACTTTATCAAAATAAAAACTTATGCACAGCAAAGGAAACAATCAATAAAACTAAAAGGCAGCCTGCGGAATGGGAGAAGATATTTGCAAATGACATATCTGATAAAGGGTCACTATCCAAAATATATAAAGAACTTATACAACTCAGCACCCAAAAAAACAAATAATCCAGTTAAAAAATGGGCAGAGGATATGAATAGACATTTTTCCAAAGAAGACATACAGATGGCCAACAGACACATGAACCCATTCTTCTGTCCACTTCACACTTTAGATATATGGTGTCATACTTTACATCTTTTTGTGTTGTGAATCCCTTGACTGATTTTTATAGATACACTTAATTTTACTGCTTTCATGCTTCCTACTTTGCCTCCTTTAACTTACGTTGTTTGCTTTCCACTCAAGAGTCCCTTTTAACATATCTTGTAGGGCTGGATTAGTGGTTATGAATTCCTTTTAACTTTTGTTTGTCTGGGAAACTCTTTATCTCTCCTTCTATTTTGAATGAGAGCTTTGCTGGATAGAGTGTTCTTGGCTGCAGATTTTTTCTTTTAGCACTTTGAATATATCCTGCCACTCTCTTCTGGCCTACAAAGTTCCTGATGAAAAATCAGCCCATAGCCTTATGGGATTTCCCTGGTATGTAACTGTTTTGCTTTCTCTTGCTGCTTTTAAAATTCTCTCCTTATCACTACTTTTTGCTGCTTTCATAACTATGTGTTTTGGTGTGGACCTCCTTGGGTTGATTTTGTTGGCGGGCTCTCTCTGCCCCCTGGATCTGGATTTCTGTTTCCTTCCCCTATTCAGGAAGATTTCAGCTATTATTTCTTCAAATAAATTTTCTGCTCCCTCTTTTCACTCTTCTCCTTCTGGGATCCCTATAATCTGAATGTTATTATGTTTGATGGTGTCCCTGAGTTCCCTAAGCCTATTTTCATTTTTTATGATTTTTTTCTTCTCTTTCCTGTTCAGTTTGATTGCTTTCCATCACTCACTCCTCCAGGTCCCTGATCCATTCTTCTGTTTCCTCTAGCCTACTATCTATTCTATTTAGTGTACTTTTAATTTCAGTTATGAGTTCTTGATCTCTGATTGGTTCTTTTTTATGTTTTTTGTCTCTTTGCTAAGGATCTCACTGAGGTCCTCCACTCTTTTTCAAGTCCAGTGAGTATCTTTATGATCATTACTGTAAATTATCAGCCATATTGCTTATCTCTGTTTTGTTTAGGTCTCTTGTTATGATTCTGTCCTGTTCTTTCATTTAGGACATACTTCTGCATCTTCTCAATTTGTCTAACTCTCTGTGTCTCTTTGTGTGTTAGGAAAGTTAGCTGCATCTCCTGCTCTTAAAAGTAGTGGCCTTATAAATAACAGGTCCAGTAGTGCCCTGCAATGCAATGTCTCCAGGTACTTGTTCACTAGTACCTGGCACTCCAGGGGTGTCTATGTATATTGCATGTGTTGTACTCTTGTGGTTGAGCCACTTTTACCTTCAGTCTAGTCATCTGCAGTGGCTCTCTTTGCCTATTGTGGGCAGGATTTGGTCCCTGTGTAGTGGGCCAGTTTGGGGTCACTTTGGGCTTCAGTTGAGTTGGACCAGCCATTTGCTAGAGATACAATAGTACCGAAATGCAGGGCACTTTCCCTGTACTGTTCCCTGAGTAGCTTTTGTTAGTGAGTGGGGCCTGCAGTCAGACCAGATGTCTGGTGTATGTGGTTATCTTCCACCATCACTGGGACAGCAGTCACTTTGGACTGGTGCTGGCCCTCATCGGCACTTCTTGCTCACTTCCAGGCTTGTGGTACCACTTTGAATGGGCTTCAGCCTAGCGTGTATCGGAAGGAGGCAGGTCTGCAAGGGAATATGGGGGAGGGGCATGAGGTGTTAGCAAGGTTTGCACAGGTCTGTGAGGGGAGCTACAGCTGTCCAGAACTCTTGCCAAGGCCGGCCTGGTTTGAGGGGGCAGATCTACAGAAGCGAAGGAGAAGGCATTCTGTTAGCAAGCTAGGTGGAGAGTGTTGGCACTGAAATGGTTCTGCAGGTGTCCATGCATCTAGGCTAGGGGAGGCACATGGCACCCACCAACTCTTTCATTCTTGGAGAAATATCCCAACAATCCCTGCCCCTCCAGTGCATGCTCAGATTAGTAAATAAATGTTCCCGTATACCCCCAGATATTTTTCAAACTGCTGTTTTCCATGCTGTATCTCAGGTCTGTGTGCTATTTCTTTAAGGGCGGGGATTCAGTATTTTCTTGCCCTCAGGCTCTCCCAGAGCTGAGCCCACTGATTTTTTAAAGTTCCAGGTGTTAATTTAAGCCTTGCTGATTATAAGAACTCAGAAAGTAGGCCCCTCTGGTTTTCAAAGCCAAATGTTACGGGGATTTGTCTTCCCCACTCGAGTTCCACGTGCTTGTGGTATTTGGTGTGAGGGTTTGTTTCTCTCCCCTCTGTAGCCCACAGCATCCCTGCCCTGGACAGCTCCATGGATCTGTTTAGCTCCTGACTGTCTCTCCACTCTTCTACCCTCTTTGATGTGGCCCTTACATTTAGCTGTGGAGAGTCTGTTCTGTCAGTCTTCAGGTTGTTTTCTGGATTATTTACACTGATGTAGGTGTTACCTAGTTTTATCTGTGGGACAAGGTGAGCGTAGGCTCCTCCTACTTGGCTTTCTTCCCCAGAAATCTGATATGGACCTAACCATTTCTGTATATACGGTTCGTTGGCATTAAGTACATACACAGTTTTGTGCAGCACCACCATCCATCTCCAGAACTTTTTCATCTTCCCAGACTGAAACTCCATGCCTGCTAAATGATAACTCCCCATTCCTTTTTCCTCCTGCCCCCTGAAAACCACTATTCTACTTCCTATATATGAATTTGACTACTGATAAGTACCTCATATAAGTGGACTCATACAATATTTGTCCTTTTATGTCTGCTTTATTTCATTTAGCATAATGTCTTCAAGATTCATCTATGTTATAGCAGGTCTCAGAATTCCATTCATTTTTAAGCTGTACTTTCATTATCTATATCCTGCGTTGCAAATAATTTTAAGTGCCTCTTTACCAACAAAGTGAGCTGAGCACTTTGTGAATCCTTGCTGTCAGGGACCTTACAAATTAGAAGTAGAACTAAGACATCTACATAAGAGACATCTAACTACAATTGAGCAGTGACATGGCACGCAGCAGGCGGTGAGGATGTGCACGCCCTTGCTCCTTCGTTTTTCTCAGCTCCATCTTCACAGGAGCGGCCGTGGTGCCCGTGGTTTAGTTGTGGACCTGTAGCTTTGTCTGTGCCCAGGAGCTACACACCCTCGAAGTGGCCAGCCAGGAGATGCTTGTCCAGATCAAGGCTCATGTAGCCTTGCTGGAGCGCATTACTCCAGAAGATCAGGTTGTGCTCCTGGCAGGCACACCCCTAGAGGATGAGGCTACCCTAGGTCATTGTGGAGTGGAGGCTCTGACCACCCTGGAGGTAGCCGGCCAGAGCCTGGAGGTAAAGTCCATGTTTTCCTGGCCTTTGCTGGGAAAGTAAGAGAACAGACTCCCAAGGTGGCCAAACAGAAGAAGGAGGAGACAGGCCAAGCCAAGTGACGGATGCAGTACAACCGGCGCTTTGTCAATGTCATGCCCACTTTTCGCAAGAAGAAGGGCCCTGATGCCAGCTCTTAAGTCTGTTGTAATCCTGGCTCTCCCCAATAAAGCCACTTAGTTTAGTAAAAAAAAAAATAAAATAAAAATAACTACAATTTAAGAGCATGTAATAGTAATAGCCATTATTTATTTAGATTTTATTCTGTAGAGGGTTTATATTCATATTATCTCATTTAATCCTCAAGACAACCCTATATATGCATTCCAGTCATGTGTTTCTATAAATGTAAGTGGTACAAATAGCTATAGGCCATCAAATCTCCCTAGAATGTAAGATTCCTGAGAGCAGATACTTTGTTTTGTTCCCTGTTTTATACCTAGCACTCAAAATTGGTGTTGAATAAATAAGGAGGGAGAGATTGCTGTGGTCTTTCTTCATGGAGGACTTTTCTCCATGGGAGAATTAGCATGTTAGATAGGCCTTATCTGGTGAGTAGGATGTCAGTAAGCTATGGTGGCTGAGGATGGGATTTCACAGGGATGGACTTGTATGAGTACTTAGGAAAGTGATGTATAGTGGAAACCACCGGTTCCATTGGTCCTGGGGAGAGGCATGAGAATATTTGCTAAGGGTACTAGCAGTAGAGTTTTTTTTTTTAAGACTTTATTTATTTATTTGAGAGAGAGTGAAAGAAAGAGCACAAGTGGCGGGCAGGAGCAGAGGGAGAGGGACAAGCAGACTCTGCACTTAGTGCAGTGCCTGCCTAGGGGCTTGATCCCATGACCCTGAGATCATGACCTGAGGCAAAAATCAAGAGTTGGACGCTTAACTGACAGAGCCACCCAGGTGTCCCTAGCAGTAGAGTTTTTAATGAAGCTTTAAAATATTTAACTTTGGGGCGCCTGGGTGGCTCAGTTGGTTAAGCGACTGCCTTCGGCTCAGGTCATGATTCTGGAGTCCCAGGATGGAGTCCCACATCGGGCTTCCTGCTCAGCGGGGAGTCTGCTTCTGCCTCTGACCCTCTCTCCTCTCGCGTTCTCTCTCTCATTCTCTCTCTCTCAGATAAATAAATACAATCTTTTAAAAAAAATAAAATAAAATAAAATATTTAACTTTGAAGAAAGAATTCTAAAATGCCGTTAAAGTAGCTCTTTTTTTTTTTTAATAGGTTAGAATGTGGGTATTTGACTATTATCTTAGCTTTTTTGTGCAGTTTTCTGTGAAGTATATTTTTCCATTAAATTTACTTATTTTTATATTCTGCATATAAGTCCGTTTTCATATATTAGAAATGCTGAATTATTTTTACTCACACACAAAAAAATTACCTAATAGTCTATTAGGTATCCGGTAATTCCTAGATTCTGTGATATATTTATTGTTGTTATTAAAAATTTGAAGTATTGCCATTGATGGCATTAGCTTTGGGGTTTAGAAAAGAAGTGATCTCTGAACAAACAGAATCTTCAACATTCGTAGCCATTTCTGGTCTTAGCAAGTTTCCTTTGTTTATAAATCACTTATCAAGACCTCTCCTTCTCTCTTTTTCAGATCCTTTTGAAAAGGCAAATAGTATTCATCTTACTGGTATCTCGTGGCCCTTGGTTATGATTCTCATGTCATAAAATATAATAGAGATTATATTCTATCACTGAGGTGCTTAGTTGTGGCTTAAAATAGTCCCTGGCCACAGACAGGTGTTTTTCTGAGCATAATGCCCTATTCCTGTGATGAAGGTCAGGTCTCACTTGTGTGCATTTGGTGATGTTTATCTAGTATGACCAATGTGTAGGTTTTAAATTCCATTCAGTAAAGCATTTAAACCTAAGAATTGTATTTCTTTATCACAAATAACATGCTACGGAGTTGGCCAAACTCCATTTTCAGACATAGCTTTATAATTTCTGACTTACATGCATGTCAAGTCATTCTAATTGTTTTCTTATTAAATTACTCAACACAACCATATTTCCTTGATTCTAAGATTCAGAGTTTTGGGTTTTTTTTTTAAGATTTTATTTACTAATTTGAGAGAGTGTGTGTGTGTGTGTGTGTGTGTGTGTGTGGGAGTGGGGGGAGGGGCAGAGGAAGAGAGAGAGTCTCAAGCAGACTCCACACTGAGTGCAGAGCCCAACCTGGGGCTCAGTTCCACAACCATGAGATCATGACCTGAACCAAAATCAAGAGTCGGATGCACAACCAACTGAGCCACCTGGGTGCCCCTAAGATTCAATTAAAAAAAAAAAAAAAACTTGTAATGTTTTTTAATCAGCAGTGCTTCTAATATTCTGTGATGTCTTAAAGAAAAAGAGAGTTTTTCCTAAATTTCCAATTTGTACAAGGCACAGAGGAAGATGGCAAAAAGATTTTTGATAAAAACTCTACCTTCAAGGGGTGCCTGGTTGGCTCAGTTGGTTAAACATCTGTCTCTTGATTTTGGCACAGGTCATGATCTCAGGGTCATGAGATTGAGCCCCGCAGTGGCCTTCGTGCTGGGCATGGAGACTGCTTGGGATTTTCTCCCTCTCTCTCTGCCCCTCCCCCCCAATGAAAAAAAAACTCTACCTTTAAAAAATTAAGACGAAGATTGGTCTTTATATATATATTTCTGTCTTCCTCTCTGTTTCTCTCTGTTAGACAAACTCTTAAAGTTAAGTGGCAGTTCAAGTAGTAAACCTAAATGCCACTCACCTTTTCTGCATAGTTCGTTAATCTGATTTTTATTATAAATGAAAATACCTCTAAGCCAAATGAAATAAAATTATTCTAATATCCCAGAGGGAGTAAGTCTGTGGACGAAGATAGTAAGTGTTGGGATGCACTTCATTCTCTATTCATAAAGTTTTTAAAGGAAATAAGTAGATTATTAGCATTGAATTTAATATTCTGCACTAGAGTTCTTCAAGTATTAACTTAGCCTTAACAAGTGATTATGAGGCTAAGTGATAACGCCAGGTGTGCTGTTTCAAAGCAAATCTGTATAAAAGGTAATAGTGTATAATATATATATACACACGTATATATATGTTTTGTGTGTATAATAAAAACCATGTTTTTCATGTAAGATGAATCCTTGCATGAGGCCTTAATGTTATTACCCAATAATTTTTGAAGGGATGACTAGTTGGTCTTGGTTTCTGCTTTGTTATGTTTGTCAACTTGTGGCATATCTTTTAACATTACTATTATAAAACCATTAAAGCACCAAGGAGAATTGTTGGTCAGAGAATGAAGCTCAGGTACATAGAAGCACAGCTGGATCTCTGGAATGAAGATGATTGGTCAGAAGCATCTTGACTTCTGTAAGCAGGCCTTATGCTCATGGAGTAGTTCACGACCTTTAATACTGCCAAGAATAGTAGCGTGTTTGTGGGGCTTTCTAGAATTCCATCTCAGTACTGTCATTTTGGAAATGAGAATAAAGTTTTAGTTAGGAAACTAAGATTCATCTTTCATTAGTATAGTTAGAGATAAAATATTATTTGGCAAGAAGAGCTCCCATTCAAGGCTCCCCACTGAGCTACCTGTGCCACAGTTATCCTAATCCTACTTGTAATCTGGCCCCTGGTTATCCCCATGTATTACCTTTCAGTGACAGACACATCAAGACTAACTACAAATAAGATAGCTCATCGAACAGATGACTCTCTGGAAAGGAGTAACTGAATAAAAGTTTCAGGTCCACCTAAAGATATTTTCTAGGAAGCAGAATTATAAATAACAGTTTCAAATAAAATGACAGAGATCTCATTATTACAGACTATTGGGTCACATATCAAGAAGTCTTTTTATTTGTTCAAAGAGTAATTTTTAGAGCATCTGCACTGTACCCTTATTACTCTGAGGATAAACTTAGAAAACCTCAAGATAATTTAAAAGGTGTATGTTCTCTGATTTTATCTTTGAAAATTCAGATATAATTCACATAACATAAAGTTCACCATTTTAAAGTACACATTTCAGTGGTTTTTTAGTATATTCACAAGGCTTTATAACTACCACCATGATCTAATTCCAGAAAATTTTCATGACCCCAAAAAGAACCCTGTACCTCATTAGCAGTCATTCCCTGTTTTCCTACCACCCCCTGGAAACCACTAATCTGCTTTCTGTATCTATGGTTTTTCCTCTTCTAGACATTTCATATGAATGGAATCATGCAGTATGTAGAGTATGTGGCTTCTTTCACTTAGCCTGTTTTCAAGGTTCATCCATGTAATAACATGTATCAACACTTCATTATTTTTTATGGCTAAGAAATACTCCACATTGTATGGATATGCCACATTTTGTTTATCCGTTCATCAGTTGATGGACATTTGGGTTTTTCTACTTTTTGCTTATCTGTCTCTTTATCCTCATTTCGATTCTCTCCCCTATCACTCTGCACTTCAGTGAGTGACTGTCTTTCAGTTCCTCACCAGTACCAAGCTATCTCCTCCAGAGGATTTGCACGTGTTCATCCCTTGGCCTACAACCATCCCTTTCCTCATTATATCCATTTGCTTTCTTAACTTTTAATCATGGTTCACATCCTAGTTCAAATCTATTTCTGTAGGGATCACTTCCCCAAAATATACCAGATTCTCCTGTTGTATGTTCTCATAGCATCAGCCTTCTTTCCTTCATAATATTCCTCTTAATTTATAATTATATACTTGAGTGTACTGTCTCTTTGCCTTCCTCTCCCAACTCTAGTATAGTTTAAATTTCATGAAAGCCAAGTTGCATCTGTTTTTTACTTGTAATTGTATCCTGGAGCATAGCACAATACCCAGCATATATAGCTGTTGAATGTATTAATGCATGAATTTATTTACAGTGCTAAGTACTAGGGACACAAAAATGAAAAACAGTTTCTGTTTGCATGGAACTTACAATGAAGAGTTAAGAAGACAAGTAAACAATTATTTTGCAATAAGGAATGCTATAATGGCAGTGTGTACAGATGTTGTGAGACCAGGAGGAAACAGGAGGAAAATCAGGAAAGGCTTCAGAGAAGTGGCTTTTGAACTAGGACTTACTCTGCCTCACTTGGTAGAATGTAGGGTCTTGAAAGGAGGAACTGTGAATGGCTTACTACTGTGTTTTACTTCATAGAAGAGTGCTCAGTAAATATTTATAGAATTGAATCAAATTCAGTTTTCCTGGCAGACAGGCAAATTGAGAACACTTCAAATATAGAGATAACAATAATTCTGGACTACAGAGATAAGTAGTTCAGTATCTTTATAGTGTGCAGTGGGAGTGTAGCAAGAGATAGGGCGGAAGAGCATATGACTAGATAGAATTCATATTATCGTGGTATGGATTTCTGTTTTATTCAGTGGATTGAAATTTGTTGAGCTTATTGTTTATTATTTGGTTCAGATTGCTCCATACTTCACCGGTAGAAGTTCCTTTGAACTAGCACCTGTCCTTCACATATGTCCCCATCATTCCCTGAGCATTTTCTTTCTGGTGAAAGATGTTCCAGGCTTATCATTGACTTTCCTTGCTCCAATTCTGGAATTAGCTGTTTCCTCAAGCTCCCCTATTTCATTTTAGTGCAAAATTACTGAAGTGGAAAAAACTACATTCTGGGTACTTGGTGTGCTTATTGCTTCTAACCCCTCTCAGTGAACAGTACTAGGAGATATATGTATATTCACACACATATACAGCTATACTTATTTCTCTACCAGTGTGTGTGTGTGTATTATGTTTGTGCAAACAGAAATTCACACTGAGATGTTCAATTCCAATCCAATACCTCAGAATTCTTTCTAGCCTCCCCCTCTTCTATTTTTGTATGTAAACGCCTTCTTTGACAATGAGAAACTTCCCTCCCATTATCCTCATTTTATTTACTTACGCTCAGTCTCTTTGTGTATTACTCATCTCCTGACCACTCTGGTCACCTACTCAGCCTTTGATTTTCCCCTCCCACACTTGCTACTCTCGAATCTACCCAATCTCAATACTGTCAACTATATCTTTACAGTTGCTCATGCCAGAAGCATCTGTGTCATTCTTGTTGCCTCTCTCCGAACCCCAAATCCATCCCAGTAGTAAATTCTTTCAGCTCTACCTTTATTTTTTCTTAAGATTTTACTTATTTATTTGACAGAGAGAGACACAGCAAGAGAGAGAACACAAGCAGGGGGAGTGGGAGAGGGAGAAACAGGCTTCCCGCTGAGCAGGGAGAGCCCGATGCGGGGCTCGATCCCAGGACCCTGGGATCATGACCTGAGCCGAAGGCAGACGCTTAACGACTGAGCCACCCAGGTGCCCCATCAGCTCTACCTTTAAATAGAACCAATTTCCCTCACCTCTACTGGTACTGTTCTAAATCAAGCTACCAGTATTATTTCTTGCATGTATTTTAGCAAGATTTTTTCATTGACTCTGCTTCCTTCCACCTTTCCTTCTGATGTCTGTTCTATATCAGTAGCCAAAGTGATCTTTCTAAAACCTAATCAGATTATGTCATCAGATTATGTCATTCCTTTGCTCAAAACCTACTGGTAGTTTCTCTTCTCATTCAGTTTAAAAGTCAGAATTCTTACCAAGGTTTTATGTCACCTATCCCCCTTTCCCTCACTGTAATTCAGCTATATTGGCCTTTTTGTATTCCTCAATGATTGCACTCACACTTTGGGGCCTTTGCCCTTGCTGTTTCCTCAGCAAGCTGTTCCCTTAGACATCCACACAACTTACTACTCCCTCACTTCATTCAGTTCTCTGTTCAAATGTGACTTTATCAGTAAAGCTTTCCCTGCCTACCCAATGTAAGATAGCATCCTTTTCTTCATTCTCTGTGTCTTTATTTATGCTTATATGTTTACTGTATTTGTTATGACAAGACATAATATTTAAGAGCAGAGATTTTGGTCTGATTTTTCTTCCACACAGTGTCCCTGCCACCTAGAATAATGTCTGACAGATAGTAGACTCATGATAAATATTTGTTGAACAACTTTTTGTGCACTCATGTTTAATACATTCATTTGGGTGAAATCGATTTTCATGATATATTAATAATACCTGTTTTCTATATCTGTAAATTAGATGTTTAACCTGTTTTATAAGGAGAATTAGTGTCAAATGAGATATGATCTGGCCTTAAGAGAGAGAGTTCACTTCCGGAATGTACGTTAAAGGGTTCGTAGAGCAGAATTAGAGATTAGAGATATTTTGAAAAAGAACTTGTTAATGGAATTGGTAAGAAGTCTGCTCATCACCAGCTATACATTTCTCAGATCAAGAGTTTACTTTGCTGCCTCAGTTTCTCATGTTTGGCAGACCCTCTCAAGACCATTTCTCAAAGGATGTCCTTCTTGCCTAACTGTAAGCTTGCTTTCTGCACCGAGACTGTTAGGCATCTCATGTTTTCTGGCATGTAAGTGGTTGGCACACCGTAGGTATTGTTTGAGTACTCATTTCTCTTCCCACCTTTCCTGACCTTCCACTAATCAACGTAACCAAATGTTTTATCTATATTAGTAAGTTTTTATGTATCTTAACTGAATTTTCCTACCAAAATAGTTAAAGTTGGTGAATATAAGTAAACAAAAAGCATATGGAATGTTTTCACTCCAAAATTAGAATCTAATATAATATTAGATTTAGTGTTTTCCCTTTATCTTTCTGGCATAAAAATAGAGAAGAGAGAGTTAACTTCACCTGAGTGACCAAGCAAGACCAATCTAGATGAAAGTACAAAGGGAGTTTCCAAGCATTAAACTCATGGGTACTCTTCCTTTGTAAGTTTATCTTCATTTGGTAAGACATATGCAGACATACCATGTAGATGTAGGGATATTTTTGGTTCTTGCCAAAAATAAAAGTGCTTTAAAGTATGCCTTTTGGGAGTGCCAGCAACATGTGAATTCAGAAAATTATCTTTTAAGTAAAAGAAAGAGTATGTCTTTTTATAGTATTCTTGTCAACAAGAATGTACCCTAAGCTTGATGGGGTAAGAACTTTATCTGGTATACTGAACTCCAGCCTCATTTCCTAGCAAGCACGATTGATTTCAGTTAGATATTAAGGATGTGTAAACAAACTCTGAAAAGGTGGACTTCAGATCGGTGGGAAAAATCATAGATTATAAAGGTAATGATGTTGAAGTTCTCTAGAAAAAGAAAACTTTTGACCCCTACATCATACCAGGCCAAAGTATAGATTCGTGAAAGAGAAATGTAATAGACAAAAACATGGGCAAATATTTGTTTGATCTAAGTGTGGGGAGGAGATTTTAAGTATTCTAGCAAAGGTAGACACTTCATGGGAATATGGTGGTAGATTTGACAATTCCAGATTTTTTTTAATGTGTAATACGTATTAGTAGGTGCTTTACTAAAGTCAACATGCTAAGATTGGGAAACACTGCCCTAGAACTATACGATCTATAACCCTCATCTGCTTTCCATGTTATCACAGGCAACGATATCACCTGTTTTGCCCCAGTATAACCAGTATTACCAGCTTCCCAATTTGCAGCATTTGCTTCCTCACTGCTTGCTGCTGTGCTGCTTAGCAGATGCCATCTATGTTAATTTTTTGTTACAGCAATATCCTACTGCAAGATACTAATTCTTTATTAATTAGGACAAAGGCTGAACAACTAAAATAGACCCAAAATGTAAAAGCTTAAATAAGATAGATGTTAATTATTTCTCATGCAGTAGTTCAGGGTAGATAGGTAGGTTCTACCTCATGAAATTATTTAAGGACCTGAGTAACAAGGTGACTCAACCAATTTCTCTCATCACCAGCTTGGCCAAACCTGGGTCATTGACTTATTTGAATTCTACCCAGTGGATAGAGGAAAGAGAGCATGAGAAGGCATACCATTCTCTTAAAATCTAGTCCCAGGGCGCCTGGGTAGCTCCGTCGGTTAAGCATCTGCCTTTGGCTCGGGTCATGATCCCAGGGTCCTGGGATTGAGCCCCGAATCAGGCTCCCTGCTCAGCGGGGAGCCTGCTTCTCCCTCTCCCTCTGCTGCTCCCCCTGCTTGAGCTGTCTCTCTCTCACTCAAATAAATAAAATCTTTTTTTTTAAAAAAAAGTCTAGTCCTAAAAGTGGCATATATTGCTTCTGCTCACACTGTATTAGAAAGAACTTAGCCACATGGCCGGTCCTAACAATAGGGGAAACTAGGAAGTGCAGTCCCACCATGTGCCCAGGAAGAAAGGGAGAACAGATTTTGGTGGACAACAGTTTCCACCACAACCCCTATCTGTCCTGCCTCTAAATATCTGATAAGGCAGATGACAACGTGGGAGTTAAAATGTTTTTATAACTCAATAAGAAAATAGAAACATCCTAAAAGAAACAAGGAGAAACTACAAAATCGGTTTAAAAAAGAAAAATACACCCTTATATATATATGTCAACTAATATTTGACAAGGGAGCCAAAAATATTCAGTGAGGAAAGGATAGTCTCTTCAATAAATGGTGTTGGGAAAATTGGATAACCATACATAAAAGAATGAAATTGGACTCCTATCTTATACCACTCACAAAAATTATATCAAAATGGATTAGGGCGCTTGGGTGGCTCAGTTGGTTAAGCGACTGCCTTCAGCTCAGGTCATGATCCTGAAGTCCCGGGATCGAGTCCCGCATCGGGCTCCCTGCTCGGCAGGGAGTCTGCTTCTCCCTCTGACCCTCCTCCCTCTCATGCTCTCTGTCTCTCATTCTCTCTCTCGCAAATAAGTAAAACCTTAAAAAAAAAAAAAAATGGATTAAAGACTTAAGGCATGAAACCAGAAGACTCCTATAAGAAGACACAGGAGAAAAGCCCCTTCACATTGGTCTTGGCACTGATTTTTTGGATATGACACCAAAAGCACAAGCTACAACAGCAAAGTAAGTGGGTCTACATCAAACTGAACTTCTACACAGAAAAAGAAACACTCAAAATGAGAAGCCAACCTATGGAATGATAGAAAATATTTGCAAATCATATATCTGATAAGGGATTAGTAGCCAAAATATGTAAAGAACTCATATAATTCAATAGCAAGAAAACAACCCAATTTAAAAATGGGCGGATGAAATAAATAGACTTTTTTCCAAAGAAGACGTACAAATGGCCCAGCAGTTACATGAAAATGTGCTAGACATCACTAATTGGGGAAATGCAAATCAAAATCACAATGAGATATCACCTCACACCCATAAGAATGGCTATCATCAAAAATACAAGAGATAAGTGTTTGTGAGGATGTGGAGAAAAGGGAGCCCTTGTGAACTATTGGTAGAAATGTAAATTGGTATGGCCATTATGGAAAACAGTATGGAGGTTCCTCAAAAAATTAAAAGTAGAAATACTATGTGATCCAGTAATACCACTTCTGGTTATATTATCCAAAGGAAATGAAAACAGAGTCTCAGAGAACTATCTGCACCCCCATGTTCAGCACAGCATTATTCCCAATAGCCAAGATACGGAAACAACCTAGGTATCTTTCAGTAGATGAATGGATAAAGAAGATGTGGTATATATATAAGTGGAATATTCAGCCATGAGAAAAAAAGGAAATCCTCTCATTTGCAATAACTTGGATGAACCTTGAGGGCATTATGATAAGTGAAATAAATCAGACAAAGACAAATACTGTATGATAATCACATGTGGAATCTAAAAAAGCCAAAATCATAGAAACAATACCATGGTGGTTACCATAGCCTGGGGAATGGAAGAAAAGGGAGGTCCTGGTCAAAAGATACAAACTTCCAGTTATAAGATAAGTTCTGGGGATCTAACATATAACATGGTGATTATAGCTCCTAATACTGTATTATATACTTGAAAGTTGCTAAGAGAATAGATCTAAATGTTCTCACCACAAAAAAGAAATGGTAATTATGTGATGGGATGGAAGTGTTAGCTAATGCTAGAGTGGTAATTATTTTACAGTATATAAATGTATCAAACCAGCAAATTGTACACCTTAAACTTAAACAATGTTATATGTCAGTTATATTTCAAAAGGGCTGGAAAAAGAGAAATATGAAAGACTAATGATGGTACATCTGTAGTCATTTGAGTTTTGATAGGGGTGTCAAGACCATTCAGTGAAAGAAAGAATACTCTTTCAACAAATGATCCTGGGACAACTGAATATCCACATACAAGAGTATAAAAATGAATTCAAAGTGAATCAATGACCTAAATGTAAGAGCTAAAACTATAAAACTCATAGACTTTTCCTTTTTTAGCCTTAGCACTTACATCCCATGAATTTGTTGTAAGTATATAAATAGATGTCTATGAAAATATTTGTCTACATGCATGATGAGTACAAAGAGATAAAATTAAAAGCAACTAAAATGTTTAAAAATAAAACATCCAATAATTTGAAGTAATTTAAATATTTGTTAATAAACTATAGATAATTTATGATATATCCAAATGATGTCATATATTCATTTTTAAATTATGTTGTAGAAGATTATTTAATGACATGGAAAATGTTAACACTGTATTAACATTAAAATGGATCATAAATAATATATTCAACAGTCCTAAATTTGTTTTTTAAGTCTATTTTATAAATAAAATTTGAATATTTTATAAATACATATTCACATATTTAGCCATCAAAGTACTTAGAAGTGATTATCTCTAGATAGTGACATTACCTGTGATTTTTATACAAAAATTACTTCTATATATTCCTCCAACCCCATAAAATTCTGTTCCCTCTGTTTCAACTGCTCTTACTACACAACGTACAGTTCAAAATCCATGTTAGTTTCTGGTGCTATCTCTTGAATAACCTGACGTTTGTGTCATATATGAACAATCCACTGCACATGAGTGACTAGGCTATTGACTTAGACTGCACTGTAGTTACTTCTGCTCACTTGGTTTGAACTTAACTATATATTACTTACATTTTTAAATTTTTGGTATTTTATATTACATATCTTAATATAATGTAATTTATATTATTTATATTTTTTAACTGTATAAAGCTAAGCATAGGTGAAATACTATTCTACAGCACTTAACCTTTTTTTCATTGATGTGCATGCCAAAGTATCTTCAGATTTTGTAAATGGGTGTAATTAGTGTATATTTTAAATGATGGGAGTAGAGCTGACCAGAGAAGAGGTGCCCAGAATTACAAATCAAAATCAATTATTAGTGTAAATGAAAAAGGGGAATTAATTAACATACTCTGTAGTTCGTCTGTAAACTTCAGTAATCCTCTTCAGTTTCCTCCTCTTTCATTAAAACTATTAATAACTAACAAAGGTGTGTGAATTTCACCTCGACTGCCTTCCCATAATCAAAGGTAGAAACCTTAATGATTAGTGAAATTAGGGAAAACCAAGAAGCAGAAAAAAAAAATTTAAAGGCCCCTAAATTAACCATAAACTAAATTTATTTCCTGAAGAATTGCAAGTCCCTGCCCAAGATTTGAGCCTTCCTGGGCTTCTCTGCTGCTCGCATACCCTAATATACCATACTGTTCTGTACTGCCTTGTACTAATTCAACAGTCTCTTGCTAATGCTGCCCTTCTCAAACCTTTTCATCAGGCATCTTGGACTTCTATTCAATAGTAAACAAATCCCTTATTTCTTCAACATTAAAAAATTAAAAAATCAAATATATAGAAAAATACAAAAATATTATAAATGTCCATGTATCCATTACTTAAAATTAGCAAATAGTTGTAACATTTTATTAGATTCACATAAATTTTTTAAAGAAATCAAGACAGATATAGTTTAAATCTTGTTGTACCCCTCAGCTGTTCCTTTCCTTTCCCTTCCACACTAAAGACAGCTACTGTTCTGAAGATAGTATCTTTCCTTTCTTACCACACATTTTCAATACTTTTTAAAAAATATTCATAAATATTCATAATATATGTTGTGTGCTCTTAAATTATGTACAGTGGCATTGTCTTGTGCCTATTCTGCAACTTAATACTTTTAAGAACACATTATATATATATTTTTTAAAGATTTTTTAAATTTATTTTTCAACAGAGAGAGAGAGAGCGAGAGAGGGAACACAAGCAGGGGGAGTGGGAGAGGTAGAAGGAGGCTTCCCGGTGAGCAGGGAGCCCGATGCGGAGCTCGAACCCAGGACCCTAGGATCATGACCTGAGCCGAAGGCAGACGCTTAACAACTGAACCATCCAGGCGCCCAAGAAACACATATTTGTGAACTTTATCAAGATATACAACTCTAATTCATACATTTTAACTCCTTTGTTGTATGCCATTTTATAAACTGCAATTGTTTTACTTATTTTGCTTTTGAGAGACATTTCAGTGGTTTCTAATATTTTACTATTAAAAGAACGTTCCTGTGAACATTTTTTACATATTTTCATACACAAATAGGCCTATACCTGGAACTGAAATTACTCATCCAGTATGTACATCCTCTAGCTTCACGAAGTACTACCAAGTGATTGTACCAATGTATACTCTCTCCAGCAGTATATAGGTGTTCCCATTTTCCCACATCCACGTCAGTATATAGTATTAGTAGGCATTTTAATTTTTGCCAATTGATGAGTATTAAATGGTATTTTCTATTTGCATTTCCCTAATCACTAGTGAAGTTGAGGTCTTTTCATCATTCCTATTTCTTCTGTTGTGAATTGTGTATTCATATCCTTTACCCGTTTTTCATTCAGTTATGTTTTTCTTACTGATTTGTAGGAATTCTTTTCTGGATATTAATTCTTTGTTATATGCTACAAATATCCTTACTCATTTATATTGTCTTTTATCGACAGAAGTTGTGAATTTTTGGGATGCCTGGGTGGCTCAGTCGGTTAAGTGTCTGCCTTCGGCTATGGTCATGATCCCAGGGTTCTGGGATCGAGTCCGGCATTGGGCTCCCTGCTCAACGGGGAGCCTGCTTCTCCCTCTGCCTACCGCTCCCCCTGCTTGTGCTCTCTCTCTGACAAATAAATAAAATCTTAAAAAAAAAAAAGAAGTTTTGAATTTTTATGTACTCAAAAATTATCACTTTTATTTTATTATTTGCATTTTTCATGCTCCCTACCTAGAGATACGGATATTAATCTTTGTTTTCTCCTAAATGTTCTAAAATTTTGTTTTATAAATTTAGGTTTTTAATCTTTCTGTAATTTACTTACATATACTATGGTTTAAGGTAAGGATTCCATTTTTTTTATCTTTTTAGATAACCACTTGTCCCAGTACCATTTATTGAACAGTCTCATTTGGACTGACCTCCATTATAAACCGATTCCCATATATATGCAGATCTGTTTCTGGGTTTTGTATTGTTTCATTGGTCTCTTGTATATCCCTGTCTAAAATCACATTGTCTCTTCTTATTGGTTCATAGTGGTCCTGCACTCTTAGAATCAGCTTGTTATCCTGTGTATATCTTGGTTAGGATTACAATGAATTTATAGATTACTTAGATATATTTTAATATCAAGTCTTCTCATGTATATGAACATGATTTTCATCTCAATATATTTAGTTTTTTTCTTACATCCTTCAGTTAATGTTTATAATTTTCCCTAATGACGTAGAACACTTTTCCCTATTTTGTAGGGTTTTTTTTTCTCTTTTGTGTATTTTTTCCTTACATTCTTTACACATTCTCAATGCATATGAACACTACTGATGTTAGTATACTGACCTTTTTTTATTTTTTATTTTTTTTAAAGATTTTATTTATTTATTCATAAGAGACAGAGAGAGAGAGAGAGAGAGGCCCAGGCTCCCCGCTGAGCAGGGAGCCCAATGCGGGACTCAATCCCAGGACCCTGGGATCATGACCTGAGCCGAAGGCAGACGCTTAACCATCTGAGCCACCCAGGCACCCTACTGACCTTTAAAAAAAAAAAAAATACAACTTTATTGGGGTGCCTGGGTGGCTCAGTTGGTTAAGCGTCTGACTCCTGATTTCGGCTCAGGTCATGATTTCAGTTGTGAGATCAAGTCCCATATAGGGCTCCGCACTCAGCATGGGGTCTGCTTGAGATTCTCTCTCTCCTTCTGCCCCTCCCGACACTTGTGCGTGCACTCACTCACTCTCAAAATAAATAAATAAAATCTTTATTAAAAATACAGCTTTATTAAGATACTTTTCATACCATAAAATTCACCCATTATAAATACACAATTCATTTTCAGAAAATTTATAGTTATGTAACCACCACAATTCAGTTTTAAAAAATTTTCATCATCCCTGAAAGTTCTCTTATACTTGTTTGCAGCTAATGCTTGCTCCCACTCTCTGCCCCAGACAACCACCAGTCTGCTTTCTATCTCTATAGATTTGCCTTTTCTGAACATTTTATGTAAATGGAATCATATAGTATGTGGTATTTTGTGTCTGGCTTCTTTCACTTAGCATGATATTTTTGAAATTCACCCACATTATATTATATATCAGTAGTTCATTCCTTTTTACTTCTGAATAATACTCCGTTGTGGAGATAACACATTTTTGTGGGGTTTTTTAAATTTAAATTCAAGTTACTTAACATACAGTGTAGTATTGGCTTCAAGAGTAGAATTTAGTGATTCATCACTTACATGTAACACCCAAGTGCCCTTCCCAACAAGTACCCTCCTTATAACCTACCACCCATTTAGTACATCCCCCAACCTACCTACCTCCAGCAACCCTCAGTTTGTTTCCTATAGTTAAGAGTCTCTTATGGTTTGCCTCCCTCTCTATTCTTATTTTATTTTTACTTCCCTTCCCCTATGTTCATGTTTTGTTTCTTAAATTCCACATATGAGTGAAATCATATATTTGTCCTTCTCTGATTATTTCACTTAGCATAATACACTCTAGTTCCTTCATGTCATTGCAAATGGTAAGATTTCATTATTTTTGATGGCTGAATAATATTCCATTTTGTGTGTGTGTGTGTGTGTGTGTGTGTGTGTGTGTGTGTGTGTGTACACACCACATATTTATTCATTCATCAGTCAGTGGACATTTGGGCTCTTTCCATAATTTGGCTGTTGTGGACGTTGCTGCTATAAACATTGGGGTACATGTGCCCCTTCGAATCATCATTTTTGTATCCTTTGGGCAAATACCTAATAGTGCAATTGCTGGGTCATAGGGTAGTTCTACTGTTAACTTTTTGAGGAACCTCCATACTGTTTTCCAGAGTGCCTGCACCGGTTTGCAGCCCACCAGCTGTGTAAAAGGGTTCCCTTTTCTCCACATCCAATCACATTTTTGTTTATCAGTTCACCAGTTGGTACACATTTGGATTTTTTCTGTGTTTTGGATCCTATGAATAATTTTGTTGTGAATATTCATGTACAAGTCTTTTGTGTGGACAAATGCTTTTATTTCTTGTGCATAAATACTAGGAAGTGGAATTGCTGGGTCATACGGTAATTTTACGTTTAACTTTTTGAGAAACTGACAGACTGTTTTCAAATTGGCTGTTTCATTTTACATTCCCACCAACAACATATGAGGGTTTCAGTTTTACCCCAAGCTTACCAACACTTGCTATTTCTTTTTAAATAACGGCCATTCATGCAGTGGCATCTCATTGTAGTTTTAATTTACATTCTCCTAATGACTAATGATGGTGAGGTTCCCTTCATGTACTTACTGGTCATTCATACATCTTTTTTGGCAAAATGCCTCTTCAAATCTTTTGTCTATTTGTTAAATTAGGTTGAGTTAATAATATTATTGAGTTGTAAGAGTTTATATATTCTGGACAAAGTTCTTTATGGGATACATGATTTGCAAATATTTTCTCCTAGTCTGTAACTTTTCATTTTTGTAATGGTGTCTTGTAAAGTAAAAAAGTTTTACGGGGTGCTTCAATGACGCAGTCGGTTCAGCGTCCAACTCTTGGTTTCAGCTCAGGTCCTGATCTCTAGGTTGTGAGATTGAGCCCTGCACTGGGCTCTGCCCTCAGTGTGGAGTCTGCTTGAAACTCTGTCTCCCTCTGCCCCTCCCTTCCTCTCTCTCTCTAAAATAAATAAAAAATAAATCTTAAAAAAATTATAAAATGGGGCACCTGAGTGGCTCAGTTGGTTAAACGACTGCCTTCGGCTCAGGTCATGATCCCGGAGTCCTGGGATCGAGTCCCACATCGGGCTCCCGGCTCAGCGGGGAGCCTGCTTCTCCCTCTGACCCTATCCCCTCTCATGCTGTTTCTCTCTCTCTGTCAAATAAATAAATAAACAAAATCTTTAAAAAAAAAAATTATAGGGCACCTGGGTGGCTCAGTTGGTGAAGCGACTGCCTTCGGCTCAGGTCATGATCCTGGAGTCCCTGGATCGAGTCCCACATCGGGCTCCCTGCTCGGCAGGGAGTCTGCTTCTCCCTCTGACCCTCCCCCCTCTCATGTGCTCTCTCTCATTCTCTCTCTCTCAAATAAATAAATAAAATCTTTAAAAAAAAATTATAAAATGAAAAAATTTTAAATTTTGATGTAATTTACCTTTTTTTTTTTAGTTTGGGGGATTATGCTTTTTGTGTCATAGCTAAGAAGACTTTACCTTTCATAACATCACAACAATTTTCTTCTAGAAGTTTTATACTTTAGCCCTACATTCCCCTGTTCAACTTCCTTCTCCTTTGTCAAAAATCAACATAAATGTAAGAGTTTATTTTTAAACTCTAAATTCTATTCCATTGACCAATAAGATTTACTGGTCTTTACATCTTTACATCATGACTACCATTTTGATTGTTATAGCTTTACAGTGAGTTTTGAAATTGGATGTTGTATATCCTCCAGTTTTATTCTTTTTCAAAATTGTTTTGGCTATTTTAGGTCCATTGTATTTCCATGTAAAGTTTAGAACTGTCTTGTAAATCTCTATTTAAAAAAAAAAAAAAAAGGCCAAGTGCAATTTTGTTTGGAATTGCATTGAATCCCAGGTCAATTTGGAGAGAATTGCCATCTTCACACTGTCTTCTGTTCCATGAACATGGACTATCTCTTCATTTATTTAGATCTTTAATTTCTCTTGGCATCATTTGTAGTTTCAGTTTATAAATCTTGGCAATTCTTTTGTTAAATTTATGTCTTTGTAAATTTTTTTATTCTACTGTGAATATAGTATTTTTCTTGATTTCATTCTCAGTTGGTGCTTTGCCTAATATATAGAAATATAACTGATTTTTTATATTGATCATGTATTCTGCAATTCATTTATTAGTAGGCTCTTTTCTGTGTGTGTGTGTGTGTGTGTGTGTGTGTGTGGATTTCCTAAAATTTTCTTACATATATGGGATCTGTGAATTGTCTTCATTGTCTCATAAATATTCTTTCCTTGGCCCTCTTGTTTTTCTCTGAAAGCACTCTTTAGTCATAATTATTCCTAGTTATTTCAGTTCCCATCTTTAAATAAGGCTATAAGGAACAACATTAGTTTTGCTCATTACCATATGACCCACATCTACTATGTACTCTATATCTTGCACATAATAGGCATTCAGTTTTATTAGATAAATATTTGCAATCTTTATTTCTAGCCTAAACTTTTCTTTTGATTTCTAGACCCAGATATTTAGGTGCTTAAGTTATTCTTCATCTCAGTGAATAATATCACCATTTACTAATTCCTTTGACCAGAAACCAGGTGTCATCTTTTCTTTTTTTTTTTTAAGATTTTATTCATTTATTTGATAGAGAAAACACAAGCAAGGCAAAGGGAGAGGGAGGAGCAGACTCCCTGCTGAGCGACATGGGGCTCCATCCCTGGACCTGATCATGACCTCAGCCAAAGGCAGCCACTTAACTGACTGAGCCACCCAGGAGCCCCTCATATTTTCTTATTTTCCTCCTGTATCCGAGTCATCAAACCCTGAGATATTTAGAATTTATCTCTTTACCTCCATCCCCTCTGCCACTGTTTTTTGGTTTATAAGTATTGCCCTTGTAGTATGCTGAAAAAAATACTGGTTCAGGGAGGTATTGGAGTGGACAAGATGGAGGCAAAGAGAACAAAAAGGCTTGTTGCAGTAATACTAGTGAAAAATGTTAGTAATAATCAAGAAGCCTGGTAAGGTAGATGATATTTAAAGAAACAGAAGAATTACAGGACTGAAGGAGATACCATGGAAATCAAAAGAATATAAAGCTCTGTTGTATAATGTGGAAGTAAGCTCAAAGAATGGCACAATGAGAAACAGTTGTCACTGTTAGAAGATTATATTCATACTTAATATAACCTACTAATAGCCTTACCTTGGTATTCCTATTATGCATTTATAAAATAAGGCCCAACCTAAATTATATATTATAGCTCATCTGCTTTAACTAAGTGACTTACAATTAAACATAACCTTGGAAGTGAAATGTTTCTATTAACTTTCTAAATGTATACTCTTTTAAAAATACTTTCAGTGAAATCCAAGTAACAGATATTTTAGTGATTGATTTATAAAAAAATGTAACCCAAGAATATATCAGGAACTATTAACTTTAACTACAAGTTTGTATTTTTTAGTCCTAAGTTGTTTTTTTTTTACTTAGACAAAATTGGAATCTTTTTTTTGTTACCTTAATCACCATACATTACATCATTAGTTTTTTTTTAAATTTTTTATTGTTATGTTAATCCCCATACATTACATCATTAGTTTTAGATATAGAGTTCCATGATTCATTGTTTGTGCATAACACCCAGTGCTCCATGCAGAACGTGCCCTCCTCAATACCCATCACCAGGCTAACCCATCCTCCCACCCCCCTCCCCTCTAGAACCCTCTGTTTTTCAGAGTCCATCGTCTCTCATGGTTCTTCTCCCCCTCCGATTTCCCCGCCTTCATTCTTCCCCTCCTGCTACGTTCTTCTTCTTCTTTTTTTCTTTCTTAACATATATTGCATTATTTGTTTCAGAGGTACAGATCTGAGATTCAACCGTCTTGCACAATTCACAGTGCTTACCAGAGCACATACCCTCCCCAGTGTCCATCACCCAGTCACCCCATCCCTCCCACCCCATCCCCCACTCCAGCAACCCTCAGTTTGTTTCCTGAGATTAAGAATTCCTCATATCGGTGAGGTCATATACATCATTAGTTTTTGATGTAGTGTTCCATGATTCATTGTTTGTGCATAACACCCAGTGCTCCATGCAGAACGTGCCCTCTTTAATACCCATCACCAGGATAACCCATCCTCCCACCCCCCTCCCCTCTAGAACCCTCAGTTTGTTTTTCAGAGTCCATTGTCTCTCATGGTTCGTCTCCCCCTCCGATTTCCACCCCTTCATTCTTCCCATCCTACTATCTTCTTTTTTTTTTTTTTCTTAACATATATTGGATTGTTTCAGAAGTACAGATCTGTGATTCAACAGTCTTGCACAATTCACAGCGCTCACTATAGCACATACCCTCCCCAGTGTCTATCACCCAGCCACCCCATCCCTCCTACCCCACCCCCACTCCAGCAACCCTCAGTTTGTTTCCTGAGATTAAGAATTCCTCATATCAGTGAGGTCATATGATACATGTCTTTCTCTGATTGACTTATTTCGCTCAGCATAACATCCTCCAGTTCCATCCACGTCGTTGCAAATGGCAAGATCTCATTCCTTTTGATGGCTGCATAATATTCCATTGTGTATATGTACATATATATATATATATATATATATATATATATATATATATACCACATCTTCTTTATCCATTCATCTGTTGATGGGCATCTTGGCTCTTTCCACAGCTTGGCTATTGTGGACATTGCTGCTATAAACATCGGGGTGCACGTACCCCTTCGGATCCCTCCATTTGTATCTTTGGGGTAAATACCCAGTAGTGCAATTGCTGGGTCGTAGGGTAGCTCTATTTTCAACTTTTTGAGGAACCTCCATACTGTTTTCCAGAGTGGTTGCACCAGCTTGCATTCCCACCAACAGTGTAGGAGGGTTCCCCTTTCTCCGCATCCCCCCCAACATGTGTCGTTTCCTGACTTGTTAATTTTAGCCATTCTGACTGGTGTGAGGTGGTATCTCATTGAGGTTTTGATTTGGATTTCCCTGATGCCGAGCGATGTTGAGCACTTTTTCATGTGTCTGTTGGCCATTTGGATGTCTTCTTTGGAAAAATGTCTGTTCGTGTCTTCTGCCCATTTCTTGACTGGATTATTTGTTCTTTGGGTGTTGAGTTTGATAAGTTCTTTATAGATTTTGGATACTAGCCCTTTATCTGATACGTCATTTGCAAATATCTTCTCCCATTCTGTCAGTTGTCTTTTGGTTTTGTTGACTGTTTCTTTTACTGTGCAAAAGCTTTTTATCTTGATGAAGTCCCAATAGTTCATTTTTGCCCTCGCTTCCCTTGCCTTTGGCGGTGTTTCTAGGAAGAAGTTGCTGCGGCTGAGGTCGAATAGATTGCTGCCTGTGTTCTCCTTTAGGATTTTGATGGACTCCTGTCTCACATTGAGGTCTTTCAGCCATTTTGAGTCTCTTTTTGTGTGTGGTGTAAGGAAATGGTCCAGTTTCATTCTTCTGCATGTGGCTGTCCAATTTTCCCAACACCATTTGTTGAAGAGACTGTCTTTTATCCATTGGACATTCTTTCCTGCTTTGTGGAAGATTAGTTGACCATAGAGTTGAGGGTCCATTTCTGGGCTCTCTGTTCTGTTCCACTGATCTATGTGTTTCTGTGCCAGTACTACTGTCTTGATGATGACAGCTTTGTAATAGAGCTTGAAGTCTGGAATTGTGATGCCGCCAGCTTTGCTTTTCTTTTTCAACATTCCTCTGGCTATGCGGGGTCTTTTCTGGTTCCATACAAATTTTAGGATTATTTGTTCCATTTCTTTGAAAAAAGTGGATGGTATTTTGATGGGGATTGCATTGAATGTGTAGATTGCTCTAGGTAGCATTGACATCTTCACAATATTTGTTCTTCCAATCCATGAGCATGGAACGTTTTTCCATTTCTTTGTGTCTTCCTCAGTTTGTTTCATGAGTATTTTATGGTTTTCTGAGTACAGATCCTTTGCCTCTTTGGTTAGATTTATGCCTAGGTGTCTTACGGTTTTGGGTACAATTGTAAATGGGATCGACTCCTTAATTTCTCTTTCTTCTGTCTTGTTGGTGTATAGGAATGCCACTGATTTCTGTGCATTGATTTTATATCCTGCCACTTTACTGAATTCCTGTATGAGTTCTAGCAGTTTTGGGGTGGAGTCTTTTGGGCTTTCCACATAAAGTATCATATCATCTGCAAAGAGTGAGAGTTTGACTTCTTCTTTGCCGATTTGGATGCCTTTGATTTCTTTTTGTTGTCTGGTGCTGTGGCTAGGACTTCTAGTACTATGTTGAATAGCAGTGGTGATAGTGGACATCCCTGCCGTGTTCCTGACCTTAGGGGGAAAGCTCTCACTTTTTCCCCATTGAGAATGATATTCGCTGTACGTTTTTCATAGATGGCTTTTATGATATTGAGGTATGTACCCTCTATCCCTGTACTCTGAAGAGTTTTGATCGAGAAAGGATGCTGTCCTTTGTCAAATGCTTTTCTGCATCTATTGAGAGGATCATATGGTTCTTGTTCTTTCTTTTGTTAATGTATTGTATCACGTTGATTGATTTGCAGATGTTGAACCAACCTTGCAGCCCAGGGATAAATCCCACTTGGTTGTGGTGAATAATCCTTTTAATGTACTGTTGGATCCTATTGGCTAGTATTGGTGAGAATTTTTGCATCCATGTTCATCAAGGATATTGGTCTGTAATTCTCGTTTTTGATGGGGTCTTTGGTTTTGGAATCAAGGTAATGGTGGCCTCATAAAACGAGTTTGGAAGTTTTCCTTCCATTTCTATTTTTTGGAACAGTTTCAGAAGAATAGGTATTAATTCTTCTTTAAATGTTTGGTAGAATTCCCCTGGGAAGCCATCTGGCCCTGGGCTTTTGTGTTTTGGGAGATTTTTGATGACTGCTTCAATTTCCTTAGTGGTTATAGGTCTGTTCAGGTTTTCTGTTTCTTCCTGGCTCAGTTTTGGTAGTTGATACATCTCTAGGAATGCATCCGTTTCTTCCAGGTTATCTAATTTGCTGGCATAGAGTTGCTCATAATATGTTCTTATAATTGTTTGTATTTCTTTGGTGTTGGTTGTGATCTCTCCTCTTTCATTCATGAGTTTGTTGATTTGGGTCCTGTCTCTTTTCTCTTTGATAAGTCTGGCCAGGGGTTTATCAATCTTGTTAATTCTTTCAAAGAACCAGCTCCTAGTTTCGTTGATCTGTTCTACTGTTCTTTTGGTTTCTATTTCATTGATTTCTGCTCTGATCTTTATTATTTCTCTTCTCCTGCTGGGTTTAGGCTTTATTTGCTGTTCTTTCTCCAGCTCCTTTAGGTGTAGGGTTAGGTTGTGTTTGTGTACTTAAGACCTTTCTTGTTTCTTGAGAAAGGCTTGTATTGCTATATACTTTCCTCTTAGGACTGCCTTTGCTGCATCGCAAAGATTTTGAACAGTTGTGTTTTCATTTTCATTGGTTTCCATGAATTTTTTTAATTCTTCTTTAATTTCCTGGTTGACCCATTCATTCTTTAGTAGGATGCTCTTTAGCCTCCATGTATTTGAGTTCTTTCTGACTTTCCTCTTGTGATTGAGTTCTAGTTTCAAAGCATTGTGGTCTGAAAATAGGCAGGGAATGATCCCAATCTTTTGGTACCAGTTGAGACCTGATTTGTGACCTAGGATGTGATCTATTCTGGAGAATGTTCCATGGGCACTAGAGAAGAATGTTTATTCTGTTGCTTTGGGATGGAATGTTCTGAATATGTCTGTGAAGTCCATTTGATCCAGTGTATCATTTAAAGTCTTTATTTCCTTGTTGATCTTTTGCTTAGATGATCTGTCCATTTCAGTGAGGGGGGTGTTAAAGTCCCCCACTATTATTGTATTGATGTCAATGTGTTTCTTTGCTTTTGTTATTAATTGCCTTATATAATTGGCTGCTCTCATGTTAGGGGCATAGATATTTACAATTGTTAGATCTTCTTGTTGGATAGACCCTTTAAGTAGGGTATAGTGTCCTTCCTCATCTCTTATTACAGTCTTTGGTTTAAAATCTAATTTGTCTGATATAAGGATTGCCACCCCAGCTTTCTTTTGGTGTCCATTAGCATGGTAAATGGTTTTCCACCCACTCACTTTCAATCTGGGGGTGTCTCTGGGTCTAAAATGAGTCTCTTGCAGACAGCATATCGATGGGTCTTGTTTTTTTATCCAATCTGATAGCCTGTGTCTTTTGATTGGGGCATTTAGCCCATTTACATTCAGGGTAACTCTTGAAAGATATGAATTTAGTGCCATTGTACTGCCTGTAAGGTGACTGTTACTGTATATTGTCTGTGTTCCTTTCTGGTCTATGTTGCTTTTAGGCTCTCTCTTTGCTTAGAGGACCCCTTTCAATATTTCTTGTAGGGCTGGTTTCGTCTTCGCAAATTCCTTTAGTTTTTGTTTGTCCTGGAAGCTTTTTATCTCTCCTTCTATTTTCAATGACAGCCTAGCTGGATATAGTATTCTTGGCTGCATATTTTTCTCGTTTAGTGCTCTGAATATATCATGCCAGTCCTTTCTGGCCTGCTAGGTCTCTGTGGACAGGTCTGTTGCCAATCTAATGTTTCTACCATTGTAGGTTACAGATCTCTTCTCCCGAGCTGCTTTCAGGATTTTCTCTTTGTCTCTGAGACTCGTAAGTTTTACTATTAGATGTCGGGGTGTTGACCTATTTTTATTGATTTTGAGAGGGGTTCTCTGTGCCTCCTGGATTTTGATGCCTGTTTCCTTCCCCAAATTAGGGAAGTTCTCTGCTATAATTTGCTCCAGTATACCTTCTGCCCCTTTCTCTCTTTCTTCTTCTTCTGGGATCCCAATTATTCTAATGTTGTTTCGTCTTATGGTATCGCTTATCTCTCGAATTCTGCCCTCGTGATCCAGTAGTTGTTTATCTCTCTTTTTCTCAGCTTCTTTATTTTCCATCATTTGGTCCTCTATATCACTGATTCTCTCTTCTGCCTCAGTTATCCTAGCAGTTAGAGCCTCCATTTTTGATTGCACCTCATTAATAGCCTTTTTGATTTCGACTCGGTTAGATTTTAGTTCTTTGATTTCTCCAGAAAGGGTTTCTCTAATAACTTCCATGCTTTTTTCAAGCCCAGCTAGTACCTTCAAAGTGATGATTCTGAACTCCAGATCTGACATCGTACTAATGTCCGTATTGAGTAGATCCCTGGCAGTCGGTACTACCTCTTGTTCTTTTTGTTGAGGTGATTTTTTCCGTCTTGTCATTTTGTTCAGAGGAGAATAGAGGAATGAGAGAACAAAATGCTAACAGGGTAACAACGTCCCCAGAAAATATACTGTAAACAAATCAGAAAAGACCTGTAGCCGGGGGAAAAGAAAGGGAAAGAAAGAAAAAGAAAAAGATAAAAACAAAAACAGAACAAAACAAAAAAACCAGAATATGATCAAATATGATCAGGCTGGTGCACAGATCAGTGCCACACACTAGATTTTGGGTGTATTTTGGTCTGTTAAAAGAAAGTGCCTCCCAAAATTTTAAAGAAAGAAAAACTTATATATGTACAAAAATAAGGGTTGATATGATGAAGGGATGGAATATGACTGTAAAGATGAAAATTATAAAAAAATTTATAAAAGGAATTGATAAGAAGTTGTTTGAAGAAAGAAAGAAGAGGATTTAAAAAAAAAAGGGGGAGAGAATGTGATCAGGCAGGAGAGTAGAACAAAGCCATACACTAGAGATTTAGGGTATATTTTGATCCATTAGAAGAAAATGTATCTCAAAATTTTAAAGAGAGAACAACTTATATATATATGCCAAAAATAAGGGTAACTGCTCTGAAGGGATAGAATATGACTCTAAAAATGAAAAATAAAAATCTTTTTTAAAAAAGGGATTGATGTTGGTTGAAAAAGGGAAAAAGAAAAATTCAAAAAAAAAAAGTTAAAAAAAATTAACTTTGAAAGACTAAAGAATGATGGTAAAAAAAGCCATGGATTTTATGTGTATTATTCCCCTAGCACTGGAGTTCTGCCATTCTCATTGATCGGTAAACTTGGTCTTGGCTGGCGGTTCTTGCTGATCTTCTGGGGGAGGGGCCTGTTGCCATGGTTCCCAAATGTCTTTGCGGGAGGCGGAATTGCCCCGCCCTTGCCGGTCCGGGCTAAGTAATCTGCTCGGGTTTGCTTTCGGGAGCTTTTGTTCCCTGCAAGCGCACCGCTTGGCTTTGGAGGCCGAGAGTGAAAATGGCAGCCCCCCAATCTCCACCCCGGAGGAACTGAGAACTCGGGGCCCACTCCTCAGTGCGCCCCCAGAGAAAAGCAGTCAGTCACTCCCGTCTCCCCGGTCTCCGGCCGCACTCCGTGCTCACCCGGCCTGTGACCGAGCGTTTCTATCTCTGGCACCCGACCCTGTGCAGAGTCTCCAAACCCAGCAGATCCCTGTGGTGCGCTCCCGCGCCGCTCCTCCCTGAGGAGGAAGGAGAGTCTCCCCAGATCTGTTGCTTGTTGGATCCCTGCTGGAGGAGCAGTGGCCCGACTGTGCCATGGATCACGGTTTATGGCAACCCCGAGCTGAGAGCCCACTCCTTGGCTCCGTCTCTGCAGCCAGCTTCCTGCTCCGATACCTGGGAGCTCTGCCGCACTCAGGCATCCCCGGTCTTTCTGTGACCCCGAGGGTCCTGAGACCACACTGTCCCACGAGGGTTCCACCCCCCACTTAGCCACTGGAGCAACATCCCTCAGCAGAGCCAACTTCTAAAAGTTCCGATTTTGTGCTCCGCTGCTCTGTCACTTGCCAGAATTGGCAGACGGAGGCCCCCCTACCCCACCGTCTATCCTCCTGAATATCACCTCGGATTCACTTCTCCACATGTCCTACCCCAGAAAGTGGTCGCTTTTCTGTTCAGAGAGTTGTTGCTATTCTTTTCTTCAATCTCCTGTTGAGGTTGTAGGTGTTCAGAATGGTTTGATCCCTATCCAGCTGAATTCCTGAGACCAGATGAAATCCAAGTCTCCTACTCCTCCACCATCTTGCTCCCCTCTCATAAGTTTTTAATAGGTTTATAGTATTTTCTGGATTTCTACTGACAGAGTGTTTGAAGTTACATTAAGAGCTGGCAGACATTCTATTTTAATAATTTTTTAATTAAGATTTTTTTTCATTTGAGAATGAGAGAGAGAGCACAAGCGAGGGGAGGGGCAGAAGGAGAGGGAGAAGCAGACTCCCCACTGAGCAGGGAGCCCGATGCAGGGATCTATTCCAGGACCCTGGGGTCATGGCCTGAGCCAAAGGCAGATGCTTAACCAACTGAGCCACCCAGGCGCCCCACTGGCAGGCATTTTAAATAATTTTTCAGATCATAAATATAGTATATATTGTTCATGAATGTAAATGTGAGTATAGTGTTCTATAACATGTTTGTAGTAGAGCCCTTTTTCTTGAATTTTAAAAAAGATATATGTTCTGCTTGATTACCAAATTACCAAAAGAAAATTTGCAAAATATCAAGAAACCCAAGCACAAAATTAAGATAAAAATAACTTGAACCCTACTATACAGCAGTAAATTACTCTTACTGTCATTTTGGCATAATTTTCTAATCTTTTCTGTGCATGTATTGTATATACATGCTTCAGAGTTGGTATTATTTTATTTACATAAGTGCTTTTCTTTTTTTCACATAAAATAACATTGTGAACTATTCCTGTCTTTAACTTGAGGGTCACCTGGGTACCTCAGTCAGTTAAGCATCCACTCTTGGTTTCAGCTCAGGTCCTGATCTTGGGGTCTGGGATCAGAAGCCCCCTCCCCTCAGGCTCCCCACTTAATGGGGAGTCTGCTTCCTGCTTCTCCTTCCCCTCTCCCTCTGCCACTCCCCCTGCTCGTGCTCTCTCTCTCTCAAATAAATAAATAAATCTAAATAAATAAATAATATTTGAAGATGTGATTTTAATGACCACATATTTTATTAATACGCCATAAATTTTTTTGGTCCTGTTTTGTGTGCTTTCATAAATCTGTAGTAAAGATTCTTTTATACAAATATTTGTACATCTCTTTGATAACTTCCTTAAGACACCTTCTTATAACTTCATTCCCTGATCAAAAACAAAGATTTGTTGGAATGCCTGGGTGGCTCAGTCGGTTGGGCATCTGCCTTCAGCTTCAGGTCATGATCCCAGGGTCCTGGGGTCGAGTCCTGTGTCGGGCTTCTTGCTCAGCGGGGAGCCTGCTTCTCCCTCTGCCTGCCACTACCCCCCGCTTGTGCTCTCTCTCTCTCAAATAAATAAATAAAATCTTTTTAAAAACACATAAAGATTTGTTAATACTTTCCATATAGAAGGATTACCTTCCAGAAAGATTATATCATATACTCCTAAAAGCAGTGTTTTAAAGTACCTATTTCCTTACACACTTAACAAAACTGTATTTTATAGATAAATAAATATACCTGTATGAGCAGCAATTTGGATGAATGTATAATATTCTTAATTAAATATTTTAATTTTTTCTTGCTAGTAAGTTGAACATTTTCATGTTGTGCCATTTAAACCACTCTTCTGACCAGTTACAAACTGAAGAAAAGGGTAGATCATTAAAGGAACGAGATAGTTAATGCTGAAGATAGTAATGATACATTAACAGAGTTGGAGCTTATATTTTATACCAAGCAAACTGACATCCAGTATAATTTATTATATACTTATATCCTATTAGATGCTATTTTAGACAGGAGAGATACCATACTGGTAGCAGACATTTTTATTTCAGATCATTCATTCATTTATAATTTAACAGATATTTACTAGGTGCTTTCTGTGTGCCATTTCCTGGAGAAACAATAGAGAACAAGATCCACATGACCTCTGTTCCCTTGAAGGAGAATAAAAATACAAAAGTAGCCTCATTCATTAACTATTATTACTTGCCACACATCACGCTAACATTACGTATTATTTCCTTTAATATTAAAATGATACTTGGAAACTGCATTTTGGAGGCATACATATATCTGGTCAAATTTGTTCATACAAGCTGAAATACTAACATGCTTTATAAAAGGCCCTTTAGTATCAGAAATGTGGTGCGTTTTTGATACCATAGAATGCACACACATCACAAAGTTTCATTTCACTTAAATATTGTTGTGAGATCTTCAGTCCTTAAAATGTTGGTAAAGACAAGTTTAAAAGGGTAAGGATGATGAAAAAGCTAATTCCCACTTAGGACTAAAATTTATTTGTCCTGCTTCTGTAAAATTAGAGCCAAGAATCATCTGTGTCAGGCTATAAATGCCTTTTCAGTTTGGCTTTGTTTGCACTTTCTGCATAGAGGCTGTAGCACTGTCACACAAAACACTAGGAGCTCTTGCCAAAGGAGACCGTCTGAGCAATCCACAGATGTTGAAGAAGCTCCCTGAGACTTTACTGCTTGTTTACAGAAAGAGTCACCCACCATCATCGTAGATTTCCTATAAGCCAGGGAGTTTTCTCTAAAAGACCAAAATCAAACAGAGAAACTGGAATGTTTTCACCAAATAGGCAGCTTTCAAAATCTGAATAAACCTCCACAACTCTAAGGAAAATTTAAGTTTGGGGCTTCTGGGTGGCTTAGTCGGTTAGGTGGCCGACCCTTGATTTGGGCTCAGGTCATGATCTCAAGGTTGTGAGATGGAGCCCCATGTCATTGGGCTCCAGGCTCAGCAGGTAGTCTGCTTGAGATTTTCTCCTTCTCCCTTCCCTTTCCCCCCTCTTCACTCACATGTACATGTGCTCTCTCTAAAATAAGTCTTTTTTTTTTTTTTTTTTAAAGATTTTATTTATTTGAGAGAGAGAGAATGAGAGAGAAAGAACACATGAGAGGGGATAGGGTCAGAGGGCGAAGCAGACTCCCTGCCAAGCAGGGAGCCCTATGCGGGACTCGATCCAGGGACTCCAGGATCATGACCTGAGCCGAAGGCAGTCGCTTAACCAACTGAGCCACCCAGGCGCCCCTAAAATAAGTCTTTTTTAAAAAAGAGAAGTTATAATTGTAGGTACCATTAAACTTTGGAATAAGAAAGTAGAAACTTAATTTTTTTCTTATAATTTTGAATCCATTACTTAGAAAGTATTTGAGGCACAATCTGTTATGACTACATTCTTATTAAATAGGGAGAAATATGTTTAGTTGTAACTTTTTTAGAAGGGGAATTACTGTCATTGCTGCTAAGAAATGGATCCTGTCTTTCTTGACCTTCCTTCCTTCCTTCCTTAATGTCCTCAGCTAATGTTTTTTCTGTGATTCAAATACTGCTGAGCACAGCAGAGGTTCTTGCCGGAATTGAATTCAGTATGGACATGTGAGTGTTTATAAGAAGAAGAGCCAAATTCTTTTTTCATAGACTCTGTACTTGAAAGCTTTGATGTTCTGAATAACTATATGCCCCAAAAAGTACAATTTGGCTACTATACTAAAATTTGAAAAATCCTGCTTTACATGTTTAGCTCAAAGGCCACTTTTATTACATGTAAAGATCCAACTTCTGTGGCTCTTATCCTTATTATATTTTTAGAAAATATTTGGAATCTTAAATCTGCTTTAAAGTGCCACTCAAAGACCATTTTAAAACCTGAATTAATTAGGAAAACACATAATCAAAATAATAAATTAGTCTTAGGCAAACTTTGATAAATACTGATTTTAATACTTAAGAACTGAACTGTTCTCATAATAAAAATTGGGAGAAATGTAATTCTTAAGGACTTTCAAATACATTCAGTCATCATTTCCTCCAGAAAATCTTCCTTAAACCTCTACTCTTCTAAGAAGCACCTTGTATAATTAAAATTACCAATACATTCTCATCCCTAACACTTGGCCAAGTTCTTCATGGTTATGTGTTCAAATACACCACATATAAACAGACTCAACCCTTGGCATAGTTCTTGGCACAGAGTAGGTTCTCAGTAAATATTTTATTGAATTGAACTGTTGAATAATCACTTTATTATTATACTTACCACAGGTTCCTTTTTGTCATAGTATTCTATATTGCATAGAAAAGTCAGGTACAAAGGAATTTAGCTGTCACATATGAGTATACTATACATCTAAGATTGTTGCGGTCAGAGGATCTCTTGGGGCTGTAAAGAGCAGACCATGTTTGCTATAGCCACCAAGTGTAGTTTGGAGGGGAGCAGTGGAAACATCTAAGGCATCACACTGTTTCCTTTCTAGTAATGTTCCCGTATATCCAAAAATATATATATTAACTCTTCCCCAAAATTTCTACGTAAGGAACTTTCGTATTGCCTGCATCAGGGATATTGCCTCCTGAACTAAAACTAAAGGTTTATGTTCTTCATGCTAAATACTTTTTGGCATTTCTATACTTTCATATCAAAAGTGCACACAGAATATGCCACTTAAAATAACATAGCCAAAAGATCAACATCGGAAATTCTAGATCTAAATTGGAATGCCAAAAATTCTTATGTTTGCAGCAGTCATATTTGCTGTCTGATATCTATATTTTTCTGGTTTATATACCTAAAGAGCTGAATTTCTGTGGTATTTTCTTCCAGAAGTCTTGGTTTCCTCCATCAGGCCTTTTGGCCCTCCAGCTCTTCTTGCTTCTAGCTAAGAACTTACGCTTACAGTTTTTGTATAAGTATAAAGCCAAAACAGTTACCATTTAAATGCAAACAAATCTATAAATCAATAAAATTCAAACTGACAAAATAATTAAATGTGATAGCTGATAAAGATTAGTGGAACCTAAATTGCCGCTTGAAATATGAATTATGATACCATCTTCTAAGTTGTTTTGAATTCTTAGTGCCTGTTCTACCATATTCCTATAATGACTTTTTCTCTCATCACCCTTTTTGCTTTGTTAGTATAGCATTCACTGATGTCATTTGACCTCCACGTGTTGCAACTATGTCATTTACATTTTTAAGTTCAAGGTCATTTTAAGTTAAAGATCTATTCTTATTAAGCTAGCACCATTGGAGTAAAACTTCTTAACATGTTGATCATAAACATAAGCAAAGCACAGAAACCTCATGGCAGTTCCCCAGTAAAAGATGATCAGCCATGTTAACCTGGATTAAATTATATCACTTAAAATTATTTATTAAAATGAAAACAAAAAATTTAAATTCCCACAAAGAATTTGATTAAATCCTCTGCTTTCACTTTAAGGAAAACGAATTAGTTTTGTCTGTAGTATGTATATGTGAGGAACAAAAGAGATTTGGGGCTACCGGGGTTGGGACAGGGACAAGAGATTTCGTAAAGCAGTATACTCAAGCCAGTAGATCTTCTCTTGAATCTCTTGACATATACTGCTTTAAGTTTGCCTGGGTATGTCACTCACCTTTATCACCTTTTACTTGATTTTTGATTCTAGTGGGTTTGTTAGAAATGAAGATTAATGGTTAGCAGTAGAGTGACATGGAAAATAATGGATGGCTGATGGAATAAATATCAGTTCATGTATATTAAAAAAAATGGTCATAATGATGTATATTAAAACTTCCAAATCAAGTATTTGTGGAGTCTATGAAGCTTCTTGCAAAATTCTGGATTCCTTGGAACACTGAGATAGAAACATGGCCACTGAATAAACAAACAGCAGGAGCACCTGGGTGGTTCAGTCAGTTAAGTGTCCGACTCTTGATTTCAGCTCCCGGCATGATCTCAGGGTTCTGCAATGGAGCCCTGCGTCAGACTCCATGCTCGTAGGGAGTCTGCTTGTCCCTCTACCCGTCCCCCTACTCGTGCTTGCTCACTCTCTCTCTCAAATAAATAAAATCTTTAAAAATAAATAAATAAACAGCAGCAACAACAACAATAAATCCTGGGGATTTCCAGAATTGCCATATTACATTACTTTAAATGTCCAGTTCTTTAAAAATTACGAAACATGCAAAGAAACAGGAAAGTATAGCCCTTACAGAGGACAAAAGGAGTCAATAGAAACTGACCCCAAAGAAGCACATACATTGGACTTTCTAGACAAAGATTTTTATTTTTTAAAGATTTTATTTATTTATTTGACAGACAGCGAGAGAGGGAACACAAGCAGAGGGAGTGGGAGAGGAAGAAGCAGGCTTCCCGCGGAGCAGGGAGCCCGATGTGGGGCTCGATTCCAGGACCCTGGGATCATGACCTGAGCCGAAGGCAGACACTTAATGACTGAGCCACCCAGGCACCCCTAGACAAAGATTTTAAATCACCTCTTTTTAATACGTACAAAGAGCTAAAGGAAACCATAAAGCCAAAGAACTAAAGGAAATTATGAGAACAATGTCTCACTAAAGAGAGAATATCAACAAAGATAAATTATAACAAGAAACCAAATAGAAATTCTGGTGTTGAAAAGTACAATAACTGAAATAAAAATACACTAGAAGGGTTCAGCAGCAAAAGTGAGCTGGTAGAAGAAAAAATCCATGAATTTAAGGTCAGACAATTGAGATTGGCCAGTCTGAGAAAGGAATTGTATATTTAAAGTCTGATGTAAAAGATAACACATAAAGCAGTAATCATAAAATGTTGTTGATGGACTTAAAACGTGTAAAGATATATTTGTATGGCAGTAATGGCACAGAGGAGGGAGAGAGTAGAGCTATGTAGGACTTGGGATTAAGTTCACATTAATCCAAGCCAGTTTGCTTTAGATGTTAGTTGTAGTTTCCAGATAACCACTACGAAAATCCAAAAAAATATAGAATAAAAGAAACATCAAGGGAATTAGAATGTTACACTTGAAAATGCCTATTTTATAGATCTCATGAGGAGATACTGTTATTATTTCTTTATTTTTTAAATGGAGAAACTTGAGGCCCAGAGAGGTTATACTGTTTATTTACATAATAGAATCAAAACTCAAAACCAGGTCTGTCACAAAAATCCCTACTATAGGTCCTATAAAGGAAATAGATGAAAATCTTGGGTAGAACATAGAAATGGTTAAGCTTTATTATTTTAATATCCATGTTTTACAAGTACTATACTCTTTTGACTCCAGATCAGGAGGTTAAAGCTCAGGAAGGTTCAGTGTTTTCCTAGAGTGATATTTTTAGTAAGCGGTAGAACTGGATTTGAATGCAAGTGTATATGGTTCAAAGCTTTCTGTCGGACCATGCTGCTTTCACAGTTGCAACCTAAATATTGAGATGGTTTTAGCACACTCACAACCAGTTATGCATGCTAGTAAATAACTCAACAGGAAAACACAGATGTTATAGAAAAGCAGTATTGAATTTTTCTTTCCTGGAGTTTTGTAATTCACAGACGGGAACTTTTTGTTTCCTCTTTCACAAAACCTGAAGTAACTCAGTGCTTTTAAACAAAACAACTTGGGTGATCTGTTTCCAGTTTCACTTTACATCAGTTGACATATTCATCCATGTGTTAAAATATTTACAAGGATACAGATGCAGCCCAGCACTTGCTTTTCTCCTTTTCATTTTAATTTTTTAGTTTTTTTTATTGAAGTATAGTTGACACACAATGTTACATTATTTCCAGGTGTACAACATAGTGACTGGCCAACTCTGTATGTGTACACCGTGCTCACCACAAGTGTAGCAGCTACATGGCCTCATACAACATCATTACAGGACCATTGACTATATTCCCTATGCTATCTATACCTTTCATTCCAATGACTTCTTCGGTCTCTCTAAATTTGTAAAACTCTACTTTGTCTGGTTCTGGTTGTGTATAGCTGGGGTCTTCTCAGAAAGATAAACAAATGCAGGCAGGCAATCATTGTTCTCTTCCATCGGCAAAGGGGGACCATAGAATTTCATGACTTAATTTTAAGAGAGCTCATATTTATCATCATCTTGATATTTATATCCTTGACTTTTACCAGAGACTATTTTAGAATGCCCATTGCTCTTAGAAAAGAAGAATTTGCCTTTCTAGGCTGCATTAAGGAAACTCAAGAGATTTCAACATAACTGTATGACTACAGAATCTGTGCCCTTCCTGGATCTAAATAAGGAGGCCACTGTTTAAAGTTCTCACTGTAAGGGAACATTGCATCAAATGCTTAGAAAAATGACACATTTTCTTTCTCCTAACTCCTGATTCAGCATAATTTTCCTCTTCAGATGAGTTCCAGGGAATTTATACTTTATTGTAAAAAAAAAAAAAAAGAAAAAAGTGTTCAGTGGAACATCCAGTATTTTAGATTTCTGAATTTGTCTTTAAGACATCCCAGGTTTTTTGTTTGTTTGTTTTACTATTTTGAAATGTATTTGCTCTTATGAGTTTGGGTTCCAAACTCAAATGATTTTAGAGATCAAGTTGATCAAATGAGTAGAGAGGGCAAGGGTAATAATATATAAGGAACGTGTGGTCCTTTGGTAACAGAAAAGAATATGGTTGCTTAATTTAAATTCAGTTTTTCAAATTGAAAAACTGCTAGACCATTAATACATGTGGCTGATCAAAGGCCTGTGGTTTTTCAATTTAGACATTACAGACTTCTTCCCTTAGCAATTTGTATCAAATAATTTTTTTAAACTTTGACTATATTTAAAATACATATTTGGTTGGATTACCCACCAAATTTTTGCATAGCAGAGACCACTAAGGAGCTCATACTGCCAGATTAATCATATTTATATAAACCTTGAGGGGCACCTGGGTGGCTCAGTCGTTGAGCGTCTGCCTTCGGCTCAGGTCATGATCCCGGGGTCCTGGGATCGAGCCCCACATCAGGCTCCCCGCTCTGCGGGAAGCCTGCTTCTCCCACTCCCCCTGCTTGTGTTCCCTCTCTCGCTGTGTCTGTCTCTGTCAAATAAATAAATAAAATCTTTTAAAAAATAAAATAAAAAATAAACCTTGAAAAAATGCCTCTCCTGCCATTTCTGAGCAAATACATGAATTCTAGTTTATTATTGTGATTACCATTACAAAATTTGTGGCTCTTCACACAGCTCTCAGTATTACAAAGTTTGTGCATATCTGCTCATTTGAAAATGAACAAACAAGTATACTTAGAACATTAAATGCTAGACAGGGCTCAGATGCATCTTCACCATGCATGCCCTTGTCAGCTGTTATAGTTGTGACACATTTACCATTTATTGAAAGCTTTAAATAGTTCTTAACTTACTTTCAGTTTTCAAGAAATACGTGTAGCTGGGCACCTGGGTAGCTCAGTCCCTTAAGCATCGGACTTCGGCTCAGGTCATGATCTCAGGGTCCTGAGATTGAGCCCTGCGTCAGCCCAGCAGGGAGTCTGCTTCTCCCTTTCCCTCCCTCCTTTCCCCTCCCTTTCGCCCCTGCTCGTGCGTGCACACATTCTCTCTCAAATAAATAGATAAAATCTTTAAAAAAGAAAGAAAGAAAGAAATACATGTTCCTTTTGAAATGTACTAGTGATTCAGTAATAAAAATTGTCTACTTCAAACTTTTAGATCTGTTTAATTGAAGAGAACCAGGAATATAAGGCATGCTATTGAATTATTTCTTATAGTTAATTACCTAGATGAATCAAAGCTTTTCTTATAATACAACTTTCAAAAGAAATAATAGTATGGTGTTATAAGCTACAGTTGTCATTTGTTACCATTTAGTGCGGAGTCTCTTAATTGAAAATAACAAAGACTCAACTCAAAGTAGCTTGACCAAAGTAGGAGTTTGTTAACTAATCACAGAATGGACAAGGGGGTGCTTACTCAGAAACTACCCAATCCAAGGACACTCCCTGTCCCTCCCTCTACCCCCCAGTCCCAGCTTCACTCTGCCAAATTTCTCATCACTGCTTTACCTTGTGAGTTGGTGTTAAATCTCTTCTACTGAAGATAGACTTCCTCTATTTGGTAGGAAGAATAGCCATTTGATGGTAAAGAATAGGCTATTCTGACTCAGCTTCCATCCCAGGGATCACCTATTTTAGGTCAAATGTCATTAGTAAATGTTAGCTGCCTATGTCAGCCATCATTATTACTATTTGAATGAAGAGAAGTTGGGGGGGAGAACATTCGAAGCCAAGAGAATAACTTAATTGGAAACATGAAAGTGAATGTCATTTTCTAAAATGGCTCAGTGTGGTTGGGATGTAGAGTACGGTGCAGACAACAGTGATGAGAGATGGTGCTAACAAGAGGTAGTTTGGGACTAGATCGTAAAGGGCCATAGATTTCAATTAAAGAATTGTGACTTTTCAAAAAATACAGTGAGAGCCATTGAAAAAAATGAATGATGGCCTCACTTTTTTTTTCCTGATCTGATATTCAGGCTTTCTTTTTATTTTTTTATGGAAAATTCCCAACATATACTGCAATAAAAAGAGTTGTATGATGACTCCAGTGTACCCATCACCCAGCTTTAACAGTTACCAATATATGGCCAATCCACTGAAGATTTTTAAGGAAGGCAAGAAAGGAGATTAACATTGTGCCACTTCCTTTGTTTAATCTTCACAATGTGCCTGTGGAGTGTATGGTATTCCCACTTTCCCTAATTACAAATGAGAAAACCATCAAAATGAGGAAGTAAGTAACAGTGCTGGCCTTCTAATCCACATCCAACTTACTTCAAAACTCAAGTTCTTTCCCATGCTACATCATGCTGCCTCTAATTCTGATGTTAGCGTGATTCTGTTGAAGATAGCTGCTGATCTGCCTACGTGCTGCATTGGGGCTGTTAACCCTGTTCAGGATGGTTGACTTCTCTGCTCTAGCCACTCTCCCTCCTCCAGGGTCACCAGGATCTGAGTCTACGTAGATGCTCAACCTAATCAGCTAAAATAACTATTTAGTCCATCAATTCTCAAAGTATGGTCCCCAGACCAGCAGCAAGCTGTTAGAAAATATAAATTCTCACCCCCCACCCCCATCCCAACCTACTGAATCAGAAATTTGGAGGCTAGGAGCTCATGATGCCTATATTGCCATTTGCTGTGTGGGGTGTTTTGTTTTTTGTTTTTTTTTTCCTATTTGCTGTTTTTAAATAAAATGCCCCAGTTGTTTCCTGCAAATATAAGGTTAAGACTATCTACCAAGAGCATTTCCAAGAGAAAACCATATTAGAAGAATTTATGTTTCTTTTTTAACAAGTTCATGAAAAGCATGTCCTAAGTTAGGAATTCTTATTCATACAACACCAGTAGTCTTGCTGGGGATGTGTTACTTAACTACATGGAAAGGAATTTTAAGGAATTTATACTGCCTATATTTAAAGTGCTTGATGGTGCCATCTGGTGGTGTAAGCACTATAGAACGTGCAGCTTTATTAGTGCTTCAGGGATAGAATGTGTGTATTTTTAAAAAATCAGTTTTAGGGGTGCCTGGGTGGCTCAGATGGTTAAGCGTCTGCCTTCGCCTCAGGTCATGATCCCAGGGTCCTGGGATCGAGCCCCATATTGGTCTCCTGGCTCAGCGGGGAGCCTGCTTCTCCCTCTCCCTCTGCCTCTCCCCCTCCCTGTGCCTCTCCCCTTGCTCATGCTCTCTCTCCCTCTCTGTATCTCTGTGTCTCAGATGAATAAATTTAAAAATCTTTTAAAAAAATAAATAATTAAAAACAAATAATTAAAAATTAGTTTTATAGGGGCGCCTGGGTGGCTCAATCAGTTAAGCATGTGACTTTAGGTTTCGGCTCAGGTTACAATCTCAGGGTTGTGGGATTGAGCCCTGCGTGGGGCTCCGTGCTCAGCAGGAGTCTGCTTGGATAGTCTCTCCCTCTGACTCTTCCCCTGCTTGTACACATGCTCTCTCTCTCTCTCTAATAAATAAATGAATCTTTTTAAAAAATCAGTTTTAGGGCGCCTGGGTGGCTCAGTCATTAAGCGTCTGCCTTCGGCTCAGGTCATGATCCCAGGGTCCTGGGATCGAGTCCCACATCGGGCTCCCTGCTTGGCGGGAAGCCTGCTTCTCCCTCTCCCACTCCCCCTGCTTGTGTTCCTGCTCTCGCTGTGTCTTTCTCTGTCAAATAAATAAATAAAATCTTTAAAAAAATAAAAAATAAAAAAAAAAATAAAAAAATCAGTTTTATAGTAAAAGTTTAATGGAATAGCCAAACATAAGGTGTACAAAGAATTTACTATAAAACCTCCATTGCGGATTCTTAGATATACCAAATCACAAGCAACAAAAGAAAAATGGCTAAATTAGACTTCATCAAAATAAGAACGTTTGTGCATCAAAGGACACTATCGAGAAAGTGAAAAAAATAGCCCACAAAATAGGAGAACATATTTGGAAGTCATACATCTCATAAAATGTATGTATCCAAATAAACGAAGAACTCTTAAAATTCCACAACAAAAAGACAAACAAACCAATTTAAAAATGAGTGAAGGACTTGAATAGACATTTCTCCAAGGACAATATACAGATAGCCAATAAGCACATGAAAAGATACTCAACATTATTAGTCATTAGATAAATGCAAGTCAAAACCACAATGAGATACTGCTAAGATGACTTGAATAATTTTAAAAAACAGAAAATAACAAGTGTTGAAGAAGATGTAGAGAAATTAGAACCTTCATACATTGCTAATGGGGATGTAAAATGATGCAGCCACTGTGGAAAAGTTTGGCAGTTCCTCAAATAGTTAGACATAGAATTACCAGAGGACCCAGCAATTCCACTACTAGGCATATACCCAAGAGAATTGGAAACAGATGTTCAAATAAAAACTTGTACATAAATGTTCATAGCAGCATTATCCATGATGGCCAAAAAGTGGAAACAACCCAAATGGCCATCAGCCAATGAATGGATAAACAAAATGTGGTATATCCATACAAGGGAATATTATTTGGCCATAAAAAGAAATGAACTATTAATACATTGATGAACTTTGAAAACATTATGCTACATGACAGAGGCAGGCGCAAAAGGACACATGTTCTATGATTCTATTTATATGAGATGTCTAAGAATAGGCAAATCCATAGAGATAGAAGGATTAGTGGTTGCCAGAGGTGGGGGGGGGAAGGGGGGCATGGGAGTCACTGCTAGTGGATATGGGATTTCTTTTGGGGCAGTGCAAATGTGCTGGAATTAGATAGTAGTGGTGGTTGTACAACATTGTGGATGTACTAAAAGCCACTGAATAGTATACTTTAAAATAGCTAAAATAGTGGATTTTATGTTGTACAAATTTTACCTCAATTTTTAAGACTTCCATTGATAGGCAAGAGTCCAGAACCTTTTTTGATTATTATTATTATTATTATAGATATATTTTGCCCATACTTGTTGCTAATATGTATGCTATTCTATTTTTTTAACCTAAAATTATTTATACATGCTTTTGCAACTATAGTTACCACAGTTTTTGTTGGCATACATATTTTAGTCATTATATATATATATATATATATATATATATATATATATCTCATAACTTAATTGTTTTTCAAATGTTTGGTGGTTTTCTTTTTTTTTTTCCTTTCAATTTCAGTGAGTCCTACTCTAAATGCTTAAACAAAGAACATTTAAAACTCCTTAGAGACATTTCATTGGTATTTCTTCCCCAAAACTGTACTTCCAAGTCACTTTTTTTTATTTTTACTTTTTTTAAGATTTTATTTATTTGAAAGAGCACACAAGCAGGGGGAGTGGCAGGCAGAGGGAGAGGGAGAAGCAGGCTCCCTGCTGAGCAAGGCGCCTGATGTGGAGCTTGATCCCAGGACCCTAGGATCATGACCTGAGCTGAAGGCAGATGCTTCACCGACTGAGCCACCTAGGCGCCCCCCGAGTCACTTTTTTTAAACCATTTCTATTGTGTTTTTTTCTCTGCTCTATAGTAAGAAAAACTTATAATCCCTACCAACAGTGGATGAGGAAAAATGGAGGAGATTGGGGTGCTTAGGTGGCTCAGTCGGTGAAGCTTCTGCCTTCAGCTCAGGTCATGATCCTGGGGTGCTGGAACTGAGACCCATGTCAGGCTCCCTGCTTCTCTCTCTCCCTCGGCCACTCCCCCTGCTTGTGCTCTCTTGCTCTCTCTCTGTCAAATAAATAAATAAAATCTTTTAAAAAATGGAGGAGATTAATGTTTGCATGTCTACTTTGTTTCAGGCACTGTGCCTGGATCCTTTCACATCCATTGTTTCATTCCACTCCCATACCTACTCTGTTATAAAGTGACTACAGTGGTTGACGCAGTTAATAAACAGACAAACAAAGATCAGAACCTAGCCACTTTGTCTCCAAGTTTTGTTCTGTTCCCACAGCTTTACCAATATTGGATTTTCTCTTTTTTAGTTCTTATTTATTAGAAAGATACAACATTTTCCCAGGTGATTGTTTACTGTTTACATGTACGCATATATAACAATCTTTATCTTTTGTCCACTCATTATTAATGGATTTTAAACTGAATTTACCTTGTGAACACTAGGCATTATGTATCAGAGCTTTGTCATAATTTTTTTACTTTTGTTTACTCTTTTACAGGCTCTTGATGGAAATGTATATGATCACCTGAAGGATTATTTAATAGCCTTCAGCCGGACTGAGCTAGAGACATGCCAAGCTGTGCAGAACACATTCCAGTTTTTATTAGAAACCTCCAGCAAGGTAAGTTACCTTTAGTGAAATACGTGATGTTATCCATTTTAGAATCTAAAATGTCTTTGTATATAAACAAAATGAAGGTACCAACATAATAGAAGAATGCTTTAAAGGGCAGATTTCCTGGAAACAGTATTCCTTCTAACAAAGTTGGAAGGTGTTCTCTTCTCCTTGATGAGTTGGCACAAGGGAAAAAGGGAGGTGATGATACAAGCTAGATCAGGACATGAGCCTGCTGCCATATATGTTGCTTTTTTTTTTTTTTTAAGATTTTATTTATTTATTTGACAGAGAGAGAGAGAGCGAGAGCAGGAACACAAGCAGGGGGAGTGGGAGAGGGAGAAGCAGGCTACCAGTGGAGCAGGGAACCCGATGCAGACTCGATCCCAGGACTCTGGGATCATGACCTGAGCCAAAGGCAGATGCTTAACGACTGAGCCACCCAGGCGCCCCTATATTTTGCTTTTGAGAAGAAATGATTTAAGGAGTTTTACCTTCCACTCAAAATAAATTTTGAATGCATTCAACTCATTCATACGGGGGAACAACAAGGTCATGTCTCAGTGCAAAGAATAATAAAAGGGCACAAAAAGGAAAGTAGCATTTTATAATCATTAAAGAAATGAATACTCAGTCCTGTTTCTTTTTTAATTAACCTTACCTTCTATATGCTATCATTCTTTGATAGTAATCTTAAAGTGTTGAGATCCAGCAGCTTTGCTGGCATGTTCACACTGTGTGTAGAGAAAACAAACAAAATTGTTTGAATTCTTTAGGATCTGACAGATTAAAATATTTTGCAGCAGAAAAACTGTCCTTTTGAAGATAAATTGTTCTTGTGATTAGTAATGTTATTTTTATTCTGATAAATGCATAGCAAATATTTCCTGACTGAATGCATGCATTTGTAAAAATATATTCATTTTATAATGGCTATTTTTAAAGATCCAGTTCGGTTCTTTTTTTTGGCAGGGGAAGCAGGAACTGGCTAATACCTTAAGATATTGTTTGGAAAAGCATCAGGGTTTCTTAAGAAGAGAGTCATAGACTCTTCTTCCTGAATACCTCATTATGTATGTATTCTTGTTTTCAGTGTACCATAGCTCTAATTCTATTTTTAGAAAAACATTTAAAATATAAAGTTGATGTGGAAATATAAAGATCACTAGTATGGTGCTTTGAAATCCTGTCATACTTCTATTTTCCTTTATTTTTACTCTTCAGAACCTAATACAGGATATAAAAGGATTGATGTATGGAAAGAAGGATGGACAGAAAGATGGATAGTTTTGTGAAAGCAAATATTAAGAAATACTAATTGGGAATACCTCTGTGGCTCAGTGGGTTAAGTGTCTGCCTTCAGCTCAGGTCATAATCCCAGACTCCTGAGATAGAGCCCCAAGTTGAGCTCCATGCTCAGTGGGGAGTCTGCTTCTCCCTATCCCTCTGCTTCTCCCCCTCCCTCTGCTTCTCCCCTTGCTCTTATGCATGCGTGCTCACTCTCTTCTCTCTCAAACAATTAAATAAAATTAAAAAAAAAAAGAAGAATGTTAATTGAAGAATCTAAGTAGTGTTTCCACTCTTTTTATTTTAATGTATGTACATTTGATATTTTCCGTAAGAGAATGTTAGGGGAAAGAGTCTATAAAAGCATCTTGGCTTTGTTCCATTTATGGAGTGGTTGATTTTTGACTAGTGATCAAATTGTTTATATTTATTGGTCCATTCAGGGTTTCTGTTCCCTTTTTAGTACATTTTGATAACTTATACTTTCCTAGACAATTGTCCATTTCATTTATCAAATTTGATGGTGTATTTTTGTGTATAAACTTGTGTGCCTCTACAGTTGTCTCCTTTTTCATTTCTAATATTGTTTGTGCTTTTTCTCATGTTAATCAGATTTGCCAGTCTATTTTATTAATCTCTTCTAAGAGCCAGCTTTTGTTCTGCTCCTCCATGTTATTGTTTATTTCCTTAATTTCTGCCTTTATTTCCTTCTACTTTATTGCAGCTATGTGCTTATTATTTTTCAGGCTTCTTTTTGTATTAGATCATGTTTTAGTCTTTCTTGTTTTCAGGTAAATCCATTTAAAACTAAAAATTTTCTTTTTCTACTTTAACTGCATTATATATGTAGGGCTGTTTGTTGTTTCTACATTTTTCCTCTTGTTAACCTATGAGTTATTTAAGAAGTGAGTTTTCCCAGTTTTCATTCAGTGGGAGTATGTAGTGGGGTAATGTTTTTCATTTCTAATTTTATTAGAAATTATATTTTGTTTTTATTTTATTACATTCTAATTTTATCAGGGGGATTGTCCTCTGACAAAATTGTCTGAAATCTCCTTTTCTGAGAATAAGTTAGATTGGATACACTACCTGTAGTTTATAAAGCAGGTAAGTGTATAGTCTTAAAAAATAACTCATATTTTACACAGCACTTAATTTTCTAGGAGTTTTTAGCATATCCTCTGAGGTTGGTATTATCATGCCCATTACACAGAGAGGAAAACAGATTCACGAAGTTTATGTGGCTGCCCGAGGTTGCATACTCAGACGTAGCATTTTCCACGCTCTACTACTATACTGTGTTATCTCTCTAACTTGTATTATTTGCGTAGAAAATGAATTTAAAATGTATAAACTGATTTGGGCACATAAAGAGATAAGCTTTCATTTTCCTCTGTAGTCACTCATATGAATATCTTGCTCCCCAGGGATGAGGAATAAATGAGATGCTCTTCTGTTTAGATTGAAAGTAAGAATGATGTAACTAGGGGAGATGAGCCCTTTTGTTCCAAATACCAGAAGAGCTCATAACTCCAAGTTTTATGCCATGTGCTTTTCTGTTACAAAGAGCTTGTTCCGCTGTTCTTATTATACTGCTAAAAGAAACACAGTGATCTGATAACCAAGAGAGAAGTTTGAAACTCTTCAGGTTTTTATTCTACACCATTATTACTTTGTCTTCTTGGGGGAGGAGTTTATTCCCCCCTTCCCCCACCATATCTAAATTGTAACTGTACATATTCTCAAAGATACTTTGGAGGTAATCTGTACTGACACACTGTAGCTGTTACAGTGCTCTCTATATCTTTCATCCCCTAAAGGGAAACACCTGGCCCTAGGAGTTTTTGTTTAATTTTAATTATTTATGAAGCTTGCTTTTCTCCTTAATATTTTATGAAATGCTTTGCATATGTAACTGAAGCAGATGTTGTCATAAATATTTTCTCTAGGATAGTAACTCCAAAGGTAGTTCTGCTGGCCTTTATAGTTTGTTCATGTGTGCTTACTTTCTGTCTGCATAAGTGAACTCTACTAATTAGTAACATAGCTCTTTAAACACTTCAGAAAATAAAAGTGTTATTCTAGATTTCCTTGGAAATTAAATTGTCTATTACTGCCATTCTTAATACTTTGAAGACTAAGCAAAAAAGTAAACTTAATAAAATGAACGGGAAAACTACATGATCATCTCAAAAAACGGGGAAAAAAAGACACGGGAAAAGCATTTAACAAAATTAAACATTTTTTTATGATAAAAACACAAATTAGGAATAGAAGGGAACTTCCTTAACAGATAAAAGGCACATATGAAAAACCTACAGTTAACATCATGCTCAATGGTAAAAATCTGAAAGCTTTCCCTCTTGAGACAAAGATGCCCATTTCCCCCACTGTACTGGAAGTCCTAGTCAGATCAGTGAATCAAGGAAAAAAAAAAAATGGGGCACCTGGATGGCTAGTTGGTTTATCATCTAACTTTAGCTTAGGTCATGATTACAGGGTCCTGGGATTGAGCCCTGCATCAGGGAGTCTGCTTCTCCCTCTCCCTCTGTCCCTCCCCCTGCTTGTGCTTGCTTGAGCACGCTCTCTCTCTCAAATAAATGAGTAAAATCTTAAAAAATATATATATATAGAAAAAATGGAAGGCATCCAAATTAAAAGGGAAGAAGTAAAATTACCTGTATTTGCAGATGATATAAATAGAAAATACTACAGAAACTACAAAAAAAGTACTAGAGCTAATAAATGAATTCAGCGAAAGTTACAGGTGTAAGATCAAGACATGAAAATCAGTTGTGTTTCTATACTCCATCAATGAATAAACCAAAAGAAAATTAAGAAAACAATTCCAACTATAATAATATCTGAAGAATAAAAGACCAAGAATAAATTTAAATAAGGGATTGAAAGACTTCTACATTGAGAAACTATAAAACATTGCTAAAGAAATTAAAGAGGACCTAAATAAACAGAAATAATAAATATGGATTGAAAGATTTCATATCACTAATATTTCAGTATTCCCCAAAGCATTCTACAGATTCAATCATTCCCTATCAAAGTTCCAATGGCCTTTTTTGCAGAAATGTAAAAGCCAGTCCTCAGATTCATATGGAACTCTAAGGGGCCCTCAGTAGCCCAAAAACAACATTGAAAAGAAAAAACAAAGTTGAAGGACTCAGACTTCCCAATTTCAAAACTTACTGCAAAATTAATCAAAATAGGGCACCTGGGTGGCTCAGTTGGTTAAGTGTCTGCCGTCGGCTTAGGTCACGATCCCGGGGGCCTGGGATCACACCCCGCATCGGGCTCCCTGCTCTGCGGGGAGCCTGCTTCTCCCTCTCCCTCTGCTGCTGCCCCTGCTTGTGCTCTCTCTCTCTCTCTGTCAGATAAATAAATAAAATCTTTAAAAAACATTAATCAAAATAGTGTGGTACTTGCATAAGGATAGACATAGACCAATGAAATAGAATTGAGAGTCCAGAAATAAGCCCAAACATCTATGGCCATTTGATGTTTAACAAGGTTGCCAAGGCCATTTAGTGAAGAAAGAATAGTCTTTTCAACAAAAGGTGTTGAGACGACAGGATAACCACATGCAAAAGAATGAAGTTGACTCCCTGCCTCACTACCGATACAAAAATTAACTCAAGGGACGCTTGGGTGGCTCATTTGGTTAAGCATCTGCCTTCGGCTCAGGTCATGATCCCAGGGTCCTGGGATCGAGCCCCATGTCAGGCTCCCTCTCCCTCTGCCCCTCCTGCTCCCCCTGCTTTTGCACTCGCGCTCTCTCTCTCTCTGTCAAATAAATAAATAAAATCTTAGAGAAAGGAAAAAAATTAATTCAAAATGAATCAATGACCCAAAGCTATAGAAGAAAACATAGAGGTAAATCTTTATGACCTTGGATTTGGCAATATGTTTTTAGTTCTAGTATTAAGTGCAAGCAACCAAAGAAAAAATAGGTAAGTGGACCTCTTCAAATTAAAAGCTTTTGTGTATCAAAGAACATTATCAAGAATATGGAAAGGACAGCCTATAGGAGGGGAAAATTATTTCTAATAATTATTTACTATTTACTGTTTATTCTTTAAAATTGTTTACAATCATTTGTCTAATAAGGTTTTAATATCTAGAATATATAAAGAACTCTTACAACTCAACAAATAAGACAAATGACCCAATTTCATGATCTTATGGGTCTTGAGATTGAGCCCTGTCTTGGGCTCAGTGTTCAGCAGGGAGTCTGCTTGAGATTCTCTCCCTCTCGAGAGCCTCTGCCCCTCCGCCTGCTCACTTGCTTACTCTCTCTGTCTCTCGCAAATAATAAATAAATCTTAAAAAAAAAAAAAAAAAGAGGCGCCTGGGTGGCTTAGTCATTAAGCATCTGCCTTCGGCTCAGGTCATGATCCCAGGGTCCTGGGATTGAGCCCCGCGTCGGGCTCCCTGCCCCGCAGGAAGCCTGCTTCTCCCTCTCCAACTCCCCCTGCTTGTTCCTCCTCTCGCTATCTCTCTCTCTGTCAAATAAATAAATAAAATCTTAAAAAAAAAAAAAAGAAGATACACAAATGGCCAATAAGCACATAAAAAGATGTCTAATATCATTAGTCATTAGAGAAATGGAAATCAGAATCACAATGAAATACCAATTTTTACCCACTGCGATGGCTTTAGTAATTTAAAAAAACCAAACACAGAGAAAATAACAAACAAGTGTTAGCAAGTATGTGAAGAAATTGGAATCCTCAAGCATTGTTGATAAGAATGTAAAATAGTGCAGCCACTGTGGAAAACAGTTTCTCAAAAAGTGAAACTTAGAGTTATCATATGACTCAGCACTTCCACTTCAAGAGAATTGAAAACAGGTGTTAAAACAAAAAATGAAATATAGGTGTTGAAAGCAGCATTATTCATAATAGCCAATAAGTGGAAACCTAAATATCCATCAGCTGATGACTAGATAAATAAAATATGGTATATCCATACAACAGAATATTATTTTTCTATAAAAAGGAGTGAACTGCTGATATATCATACAACATACATCCCACAAAATAAAATATATTAATAGCTATAGCACATAAAAAGATGCTGTTATGGACTGAATTGTATCCCCCTAAAATTCATATGTTGAAGTCCTAATCCCTATTACCTCAGATCGTGACTTTATTTGGAGATAGGACCTTTAAAGAGGTTAATTAAGGTAAAATGAAGTCATAGGGATAGGGTCTAATCCAATATGACTGGTGTCCTTAATAAGAGGAGATTAGGACACAAACAGACACAGAAGGAAGACCATGTGAAGACACTAGAAAAAGATGGCCATCTATAAGTCAAGAAAAGAGGCCCTCAGAAGAAACCAATTCTGCCAACACCTTAATCTTGGATTTCCGGAACTGGGAGGAAATAAGTTTGTTGTTTAAGCCAACCGTCTGTGATACTTTGTTCTGGCAGCCCTAGGAAACTAATACAGATGCTTATCCTCATTATTAATCAAAGAAATGAAAATTAAAACCACCATGAGATTCTATTTTATACCTATAAGATTGACAAAAATATATACAGGAATGAGTATTGGTGAGAATATGGATTAACAGACGGTCATAGACTGCCCTGGGGAGTACAAAGTGGTATATCCAATTTGTAAACATTTGGTATTACCAAGTCCATCTAAAGATGCACTTAGCTTATGGCCCAGCAGTTCCACTCCTAAGAAATTATCCTAGAGAAACTCTTATACATGTGTATCAGGACACTTCTGGAAAGATGTTCATAACAACTTTCTCTATAAGATTTGAAAAAGCTAGAACCCAGCTGTCCACAGTAGGATGAATAATGGATTACTATACAGCAGTAAAATTGAAAGATCTATATGCACATGCATTAATATGCATGAGACTCATAAATACAATGTTGACAAGAAAGCAAGTTACAAAAGAATACAAACACTAAGATGCCATTTAGAGTTCAAAAATACCCAAGAAAATAATAGCATTTTGAGATATATCGTATGTAGTAATAATATTTAAAAGAAAAAAGAGAATGATAAAGTTTAGTAGGATGGTTACTGCTAGAGTATGCATTCTCAGAGGGGGTAATATTCCCCCAAGGGAGTAAAATTGCTTCCAGATGTTTAGGGAGGGGTTAAATATTGCAGTGGGCCACAGTACATATATATATACAATATATTTGTGGTATTAAAAGTAATGAAAGGGTAATTAGGAAAGAGGCATGTTTAGATAAGGAGGGCATTGGCAATACGGGTATTCTTTTTTCTTTTTTTTTTAAGATTTTATTTATTTGAGAGAGAGAGAGACAGAGAACACAAGCAGGGCAGAGGGAGAGGGAGAAGCAGACTCCTGGCCGAGCAGGGAGCCCAACTCGGGGCTCAGTCCCAGGACCCTGGGATCATGACCTGAGCCGAAGGCAGACCCTTAACCGACTGAGCCACCCAGGTGCCCCAATATGGGTATTGTTTTACTTAATCTCAGCAGTGGATAGACAGGTGTTCTTAAGCATCTGTTTATTGAATGCTACTTTAGGCAAAGTCACTGTGCTAGGTGCTGAAGGATATATCTGTAACAAGGTTTAAAGCTTCATCTCAGTTATCACAAGGAATGACAGGGGAGCAGGAAGGGAATGGAGGGAAGGATTACCGGGGTGGGTGAGGAAAGCTTTGATAGGAATATATTCACTATCTTGGTTGTGATGATGTTTTTACAGGTGTAGCTATATTAAAACTTATCAAATTATACTTCAAATATATATAGTATGTTGGTTATACCTCAGGAACACCTTTAAAGAGAGAGATTGGGCATATATCCCAGGGAAAATGAAAATTTATTTTCACACAGAAACTTGCACACAAATGTTCATAGTAGTTTTATTCATAATAGCCAAAAAACTAGAAATTGTTTAGTGACCTTCTTTGAGTTGAAGGATCAAACAAACTTGGTATGTCCATACTATGGGACACTACTCGGCAATAAAAAGGAGCAAACTGTTGATACGTGCAACAGCTGCAATGAACCTCAAGGAAATTATGCTGAGTTTAAAAAAGGCAGTCTTGAGGGGCGCCTGGGTGGCTCAGTCGTTAAGCGTCTGCCTTCGGCTCAGGTCATGATCCCAGGGTCCTGGGATCGAGTCCCACATCGGGCTCCCTGTTCGGCGGGGTGCCTGCTTCTCCCTCTCCCACTCCCCCTGCTTGTGTTCCTGCTCTCGCTATCTCTCTCTCTGTCAAATAAATAAAATCTTAAAAAAAAAAAAAAAAAAAAGGCAGTCTAGAGGAGAACAGCAAGATGGCGGAGGAGTAGGAGACCTGGATTTCATCTGGTCTCAGGAATTCAGCTGGATAGGGATCAAATCATTCTGAACACCTACAGACTCAACAGGAGATCGAAGAAAAGAATAGCAGCAGCTCTCTGAACAGAAAAGCAACCACTTTCTGGAAGGTAGGACATGGGGAGAAGTGAATCCGAGGCGATATTCAGGAGGATAGATGGCAGGGGAGGGGGCCTCTGTCGGCCGCTTCTGGCAAGTGATAGAGCCGCGGAGCACAAAATCGGAACTTTTAGAAGTCCGCTCCGCTGAGGGACGTCGCTCCGGTGGCTAAGCGGGGGGTGGAACCCTCTCTGGGACAGTGTGGTCTCAGGACCCTCGGGGTCACAGAAAGACTGGGGATGCCTGAGTGCAGCAGAGCTCCCAGGGATCGGAGCAGGGAAGCCGGCTGCAGAGACGGAGCCGAGGCGCGGGCTCTCAGCTCGGGGTTGCCATAAACCATGATATGCGGCACAGTCGGGCCACTGCTCCTCCAGCAGGGACCTAACAAGCGGCAGATCTGGGAAGACTCCCCTTTCTCCCCCGGGAGGGGCGGCACGGGAGCGCACCGCAGGGATCTGCTGGGTTTGGAGACTCTGCACGGGGTCGGGTGCCAGAGATAGAAACGCTCGGTCACAGGCCGGGTGAGCACAGAGTGCGGCCGGAGACCGGGGAGACGGGAGTGACTGACTGCTTTTCTCTGGGGGTGCACTGAGGAGTGGGGCCCCGAGTTCTTGGCTCCTCCCGGGCGGAGATTGGGAGGCCACGGTTTGCACTCTCCTCCTCCAAAGCCTTATGGAAAGCTTGCAGGGAACAAAAGCTCCCAAGAGCAAACCCGAGCAGATTACTTAGCCCAGACTGGCAAGGGCGGGGCAATTCCGCCTCCGGCAAAGACATTTGGGAACCACGGCAACAGGCCCCTCCCCCAGAAGGTCAGCAAGAACCGCCAGCCAAGACCGAGTTTACCGATCAATGAGAACGGCAGAACTCCAGCGCTAGGGGAATACTGCACATAGAATCCATGGCTTTTTTACCATGATTCTTTAGGCTTTCAAAGTTAATTTTTTTTTTAACTGTCTTTTTTTTTTAATTTTTCTTTTTCCCTTTTTCAACCAACATCTAATCAATCCCTTTTTTAAAAAACATTTTTGTATTTTTCATTTTTAGAGTCATATTCTATCCCTTCATAGCAGTTACCTTATTTTTGGCATATATATATATATATACAAGTTGTTCTCTCTTTAAAATTTTGAGATACATTTTCTTCTAACGGATCAAAATATACCCTAAATCTCTAGTGTATGGCTTTGTTCTACTCTCCTGCCTGATCACATTCTCTCCCTTTTTTTTTTAAATTCTCTTCTTTCTTTTTTCAAACAACTTCTTATCAATTCCTTTTACAAAAATTTTTATAATTTTCATCTTTACAGTCATATTCCATCCCTTCATCATATCAACCCTTATTTTTGTACATATATAAGTTTTTCTTTCTTTAACCCGACATCTAATAGTAAAACTTACGAGTCTCAGAGGCAAAGAGAAAATCCTGAAAGCAGCTCGGGAGAAGAGATCTGTAACCTACAATGGTAGAAACATTAGATTGGCAACAGACCTGTCCACAGAGACCTAGCAGGCCAGAAAGGACTGGCATGATATATTCAGAGCACTAAACGAGAAAAATATGCAGCCAAGAATACTATATCCAGCTAGGCTGTCATTGAAAATAGAAGGAGAGATAAAAAGCTTCCAGGACAAACAAAAACTAAAGGAATTTGCGAAGACGAAACCAGCCCTACAAGAAATATTGAAAGGGGTCCTCTAAGCAAAGAGAGAGCCTAAAAGCAACATAGACCAGAAAGGAACACAGACAATATACAGTAACAGTCACCTTACAGGCAGTACAATGGCACTAAATTCGTATCTTTCAAGAGTTACCCTGAATGTAAATGGGCTAAATGCCCCAATCAAAAGACACAGGCTATCAGATTGGATAAAAAAACCAAGATCCATCGATATGCTGTCTGCAAGAGACTCATTTTAGACCCAGAGACACCCCCAGATTGAAAGTGAGGGGGTGGAAAACCATTTACCATGCTAATGGACACCAAAAGAAAGCTGGGGTGGCAATCCTTATATCAGACAAATTAGATTTTAAACCAAAGACTGTAATAAGAGATGAGAAAGGACACTATATCCTACTTAGAGGGTCTATCCAACAAGAAGATCTAACAATTGTAAATATCTATGCCCCTAACATGAGAGCAGCCAATTATATAAGGCAATTAATAACAAAAGCAAAGAAACACATTGACAACAATACAATAATAGTGGGGGACTTTAACACCCCCCTCACTGAAATGGACAGATCATCTAAGCAAAAGATCAACAAGGAAATAAAGACTTTAAATGATACACTGGATCAAATGGACTTCACAGACATATTCAGAACATTCCATCCCAAAGCAACGGAATACACATTCTTCTCTAGTGCCCATGGAACATTCTCCAGAATAGATCACATCTTAGGCCACAAATCAGGTCTCAACCGGTACCAAAAGATTGGGATCATTCCCTGCCTATTTTCAGACCACAATGCTTTGAAACTAGAACTCAATCACAAGAGGAAAGTCGGAAAGAACTCAAATACATGGAGGCTAAAGAGCATCCTACTAAAGAATGGGTCAACCGGGAAATTAAAGAAGAATTAAAAAAATTCATGGAAACCAATGAAAATGAAAACACAACTGTTCAAAATCTTTGGGATGCAGCAAAGGCAGTCCTAAGAGGAAAGTATATAGCAATACAAGCCTTTCTCAAGAAACAAGAAAGGTCTTAAGTACACAACCTAACCCTACACCTAAAGGAGCTGGAGAAAGAACAGCAAATAAAGCCTAAACCCAGCAGGAGAAGAGAAATGATAAAGATCAGAGCAGAAATCAATGAAATAGAAACCAAAAGAACAAAAAAGAACAGCAGAATAGATCAACGAACTAGGAGCTGGATCTTTGAAAGAATTAACAAGATTGTAAACCCCTGGCCAGACTTATCAAAGAGAAAAGAGACAGGACCCAAATCAACAAACTCATGAATGAAAGAGGAGAGATCACAACCAACACCAAAGAAATACAAACAATTATAAGAACATATTATGAGCAACTCTATGCCAGCAAATTAGATAACCTGGAAGAAACGGATGCATTCTTAGAGATGTATCAGATACTACCAAAACTGAACCAGGAAGAAATAGAAAACCTGAACAGACCTATAACCACTAAGGAAATTGAAGCAGTCATCAAAAATCTCCCAACAAACAAAAGCCCAGGGCCAGATGGCTTCCCAGGGGAATTCTACCAAACATTTAAAGAAGAATTAATACCTATTCTTCTGAAACTGTTCCAAAAAATAGAAATGGAAGGAAAACTTCCAAACTCGTTTTATGAGGCCACCATTACCTTGATCCCAAAACCAGACAAAGACCCCATCAAAAACGAGAATTACCAATATCCTTGATGAACATGGATGCAAAAATTCTCACCAAAATACCAGCCAATAGGATCCAACAGTACATTAAAAGGATTATTCACCACGACCAAGTGGGATTTATCCCTGGGCTGCAAGGTTGGTTCAACATCTGCAAATCAATCAACGTGATACAATACATTAACAAAAGAACAAGAACCATATGATCCTCTCAATAGATGCAGAAAAAGCATTTGACAAAGGACAGCGTCCTTTCTTGATCAAAACTCTTCAGAGTACAGGGATAGAGGGTACATACCTCAATATCATAAAAGCCATCTATGAAAAACCTACGGCGAATATCATTCTCAATGGGGAAAAACTGAGAGCTTTCCCCCTAAGGTCAGGAACACGGCAGGGATGTCCACTATCACCACTGCTATTCAACATAGTATTAGAAGTCCTAGCCACAGCAATCAGACAACAAAAAGAAATCAAAGGCATCCAAATCAGCAAAGAAGAAGTCAAACTCTCACTCTCTGCAGATGATATGATACTTTATGTGGAAAACCCAAAAGACTCCACCCCAAAACTGCTAGAACTCATACAGGAATTCAGTAAAGTGGCAGGATATAAAATCAATGCACAGAAATCAGTGGCATTCCTATACACCAACAACAAGACAGAAGAAAGAGGAATTAAGGAGTCGATCCCATTTACAATTGTACCCAAAACCATAAGATACCTAGGAATAAATCTAACCAATGAGGCAAAGGATCTGTACTCAGAAAACTATAACATACTCATGAAAGAAATTGAGGAAGACACAAAGAAATGGAAAAACGTTCCATGCTCATGGATTGGAAGAACAAATATTGTGAAGATGTCAATGCTACCTAGAGCAATCTACATATTCAATGCAATCCCCATCAAAATACCATCCACTTTTTTCAAAGAAATGGAACAAATAATCCTAAAATTTGTATGAAACCAGAAAAGACCCCGCATAGCCAGAGGAATGTTGAAAAAGAAAAGCAAAGCTGGCGGCATCACAATTCCAGACTTCAAGCTCTATTACAAAGCTGTCATCATCAAGACAGTATGGTACTGGCACAAAAACAGACACATAGATCAATGGAACAGAATAGAGAGCCCAGAAATGGACCCTCAACTCTATGGTCAACTAATCTTCCACAAAGCAGGAAAGAATGTCCAGTGGATAAAAGACAGTCTCTTCAACAAATGGTGTTGGGAAAATTGGACAGCCACATGCAGAAGAATGAAACTGGACCATTTCCTTACACCACACACAAAAATAGACTCCAAATGGTTGAAAGACCTCAATGTGAGACAGGAGTCCATCAAAATCCTAAAGGAGAACACAGGCAGCAACCTCTTCGACCTCAGCCGCAGCCACTTCTTCCTAGAAACATCGCCAAAGGCAAGGGAAGCAAGGGCAAAAATGAACTATTGGGACTTCATCAAGATAAAAAGTTTTTGCACAGTAAAAGAAACAGTCAACAAAACCAAAAGACAACCGACAGAATGGGAGAAGATATTTGCAAATGACATATCTGATAAAGGGTCAGTATCCAAAATCTGTAAAGAACTTATCAAACTCAACACCCAAAGAACAAATAATCTAATCGAGAAATGGGCAGAAGACATGAACAGACATTTTTCCAAAGAAGACATCCAAATGGCCAACATGAAAAAGTGTCAACATCGCTCGGCATCAGGGAAATCCAAATCGAAACCTCAATGAGATACCACCTCACACCAGTCGAATGGCTAAAATTAACAAGTCAGGACACGACACATGTTGGGGGGGATGCGGAGAAAAGGGGAACCCTCCTACACTGTTGGTGGGAATGCAAGCTGGTGCAACCACTCTGGAAAACAGTATGGAGGTTCCTCAAAAAGTTGAAAACAGAGCTACCATACGATCCAGCAATTGCACTACTGGGTATTTACTCCAAAGATACAAATGGAGGGATCCGAAGGGGTACGTGCACCCCGATGTTTATAGCAGCAATGTCCACAGTAGCCAAACTGTGGAAAGAGCCAAGATGTCCATCGACAGATGAATGGATAAAGAAGATGTGGTATATATATACAATGGAATATTATGCAGCCATCAAAAGGAATGAGATCTTGCCATTTGCAACGACGTGGATGGAACTGGAGGCTGTTCCGCTGAGCGAGATAAGTCAATCAGAGAAAGACATGTATCATATGACCTCACTGATATGAGGAATTCTTAATCTCAGGAAACAAACTGAGAGTTGCTGGAGTGGGGGGGTGGGGTGGGAGGGATGAGGTGGCTGAGTGATAGACATTGGGGAGGGTATGTTCTATGGTGAGCGCTGTGAATTGTGCAAGACTGTTGAATCACAGATCTGTACCTCTGAAACAAATAATGCAATATATGTTAAAAAAAAAAAAAAAGAAGAAGAAGATAGTAGGAAGGGAAGAATGAAGCGGGGGAAATCGGAGGGGGAGACGAACCATGAGAGACGATGAACTCTGAAAAACAAACTGAGGGTTCTAGAGGGGAGGGGGGTGGGAGGATGGGTTAGCCTGGTGATGGGTATTAAAGAGGGCACGTTCTGCATGGAGCACTGGGTGTTATGCACAAACAATGAATCATGGAACACTATATCAAAAACTAATGATGTGATGTATGGTGATTTACATAACAATAAAAAAGTAAAAAAAATAAAAAGGCAATCTTAAAAAGATAGGTGCTGGGGCGCCTGGGTGGCTCAGTCAGTTAAGCCTCTGACTCATGATTTTGGCTCGGGTCATGATCTCAGGGTCCTGGGATTGAGCCCTGCATTGGGCTCTGTGCTCAGCGGGGAGTCTGCTTAAGATTCTTTCTCTCCCTCTGCCTCTCCCCCTGCTCATGCCCTCTCTCTAACTCTTTCTCTCTCTCAAATAAATAAATCTTTTTTTTAAAAAAAGACACGCTGCATGAGTCCATCATATAATATTTGTGAAATAACATGTTATAGAGCTAGAGTACAGGTCAGTGGTTGCCAGAAATCAGGGATGAGGAGAGTGGATATAGTTATTATGGAGCAGCACAAGGGAGTCTTGTGGGTGGTTCAGTTAAGCATCTGATATTGGTGCTGGTTACATGAAGCTACACATGTGATAAAATTGCATAGACCTCTACACACACACACACCCAAATCAGTTCATGTATAAATGGTGAAATCTAAATAAGCTTTGTGCTTTGTACCAGTGTTAATTTCCTGATTTTGATATTTACTATAGTTATGCAAGATGCTAACATTGGGAGGTACATAGGACCTCTTTGTGACTTCCTTTCAAAATTAAGTGTTTGAGAAAAAGACCAGTGACTAAACTAGTACCTCTAGTGTCCAGATTTTGTTTTCTAAATACTTTCTCCTCTCATTTAGGGATGGGGGAAGGAGACAGGGCTTTTGGGGAAGATAAGTATGATTCTCCAGGTCTGGGGCATGAAATATATAAGATAAACCTTAAATGGTTTGTCATAATAGAAGCCAAAGAAACTAGCAAAATTATCAAAAACCAGTAGGTCATGCCAGAAGGACTTAGGATGTGATCTTACTGGCCAAAGATGGGATAATTTTAGCATCACTAATGATAATTGCAGTGAAGTAAAACACATTGAATATTTTTAAAGCCGTGTCTTCATAATAATAATTTATTAAAGTTATAATTAGGCATTCTTTGGAGGTTTCTAGGGAAACAACTCAGTTGGGAAACTAGATAAAAAGGGAAAGAATTAACCATTTATCTTGCCTTCCTTACACAAACTATACCTCAAGGTAATTAAATAGTCAACTTGCAAGGTTTCTTTCATAGAATTATTCCAGCTAATAAATGAAAAAGGAATGATACAATTCCTTGTTGAGAATAATAGGAAAAAATAGAAAAAAATCTCTAGTTTTTGCATCCTCTAATAGATTTAGGCATTTATCATCATAGGCCTGTTAACGTTAGTTTCCTGGGGCTACTGTATAAATTACCATAAACTGGGTGGCTTAAAACAACAGAAATTTATTCCCTTTGCGTTCTGGAGCCCAAAAGTCAAAATCAAAGGATCAGCATAGCTGCATTCCCTCAAACCGTTTTAGGGGAGAATCAGTCCTTGCCTCTCCCAGCTTTTGGTGGCTGCAGGCATTCTTTTGCTTGTGGCCACATCACTCTAATCTCTGCTTCCATGGTCACATTGGCTCTTCTGGGTTTTCTTCTATGTGTCTTTTATACAGATACTTATCATTGGATTTAGGGCCCATCGAGGGAATCTGGAATGATCTTAAAATCTTTAACCTAATTACATCTGCAAAAGTCCTTTTCCAAATGAGGTAACATTTACAGGTTCCAGGGTTTAGGACATGGACTTACCTTTTTAGGGGCTACCATTCAGCCCACTCTAGTGGTTAATATCATAAAAAGAGGTAAGTCAGAGGCAACCCTCCTCATGGAAGTAAACATCACATTGCAAGAAACAAAAAAAAAACCCTGAATGAAATCAAGCATCAACTTATAGGACATACAGGAAACAGAACACTACAAGGATGCAGTCAACAAAATTCAGGCTGTGGGAAATGCTACAGGACAAAAAGAAAGTTTCTTCAACAAATAAAGTACAAGAGAGAAAAAAAAAGAGATGGAGGAAGGAAGGAGCCTATATATGAAAAGAAACCTAAGCAACATCATCCACGTGTACTGTGGGGTCCTTATTTTGATCCTGATTTGAAAAACTTAAAAATATTAAGCAATCAGGGAAATTTGAACACTTATTGGTTGTTTTATAAGCATTTATTATAAATTTTAATATGGGTAGGGTTTTTTAAAAAGTCCTTGTCTTTTAGATATCATACTGAAATATTTACGGATGAAATGAAATGTCTGGGACTTGCTTCAGTACAGGGGGTGGGAGAGGTAGGTGGGTTTATTGTTGTCTCTACTTTTATTTATGTTACAATAAAGTTAAAAATCTAAAAATGTTGTAACTAGAAGGATGATCCTCTTAGCTTTTTCTGCATGGTGATTAGTGAGGCTCAAGGAATCCAGGAAACTGGAATCCAGGAAAAGAAAAAAATGCATTTCCCTTTGAGAATATGTTTACTCAACCAGCCTTGCCTGACAAAATTCTCCCAAGCTCTCCTCACCCCATCTCACCCCATCAGTTTGGATTAAATAACACCCTGTTTTGTGTTCTCCTAGTACCCACTACATACATACTTCCCCAGTATATTTAATTGTGTACTGTCTGGTTCTCCCACTTTCCAGATTATAAATTCCTTGAAGATGCTAACCTTGTTTATTCATCTTTATTCACCTATATATTGCCCTCACCCAATGCAGTTAACATTGGGCTTGGTAAGCTCTCTCAATAAATGATTGTTGAATGAGCGATAGGGAACTGGGTTTGTGCTGGTAAATAAAATGTAAAATATAACCCCTACTTTCTCTATCTCTTCAGTAAACCCTTTTCCCAGGACTACTAAGGTATAGCTACAGAGCTTCTTTAAACTTTTTTCTTCTTCTTCTTCTGCCCATCCTCTGGCAGAGGTGCTAATGAAAGATAAGTGAAGGGTAAGCACTGTAGCAATGTGGAAAATGGGTTTCTGCACAATCAAATGTCATTGATTTCCACTCTTTCCCAGGGTGTATAGTGCAGTGGAGTCTTTTCAGATGGCTGTCTTTCTGTACTATTTGTTTTGCTACATTCTGTGTATCAGAGGTCCCCTTCTGTATGAATTCCTTGGTATGCTTTAAGATGGTAATTAGAATGTAACCTCCTAGGGGCACCTGGCTGGCTCGGTGGAGCACGTAACTTCTCGATCTTGGGGTTGTTGGTTCGAGCCCCACACTGGGTATAGAGATTACTTAAAAATGAAAAAAAAAAAAGAAGAATGTAACTTCCTAGAAATGATGCCAAGAAGTACTATAAAAATACTGTTTTGTGGGGTGTCTGGCTGGCTGAGTTGGTAGAGCATTCAGCTTTTGATCTCGGGGTCATGAGTTCAAGCCCCACTTTGGGGCTTTAAAAAAATTGTTTTAATACTATTTTGTGCTATGGATGGGGTTATCTGGCAGTTTCCTAGTGGATGACCATCTCTATGTAGTAGACTTTAAGAGGTCTACAAAACTTTATAGTTGAGAAAGACGTAAGGGACTAATGTGTTTCCCTGTTTTCATCCCACTGCCCCCATTAAAAAGAGCAACTTTTTGTATAATTGCAATCTTTTTGCTGTCTTAAAATATTGCATATTATCTAGTCTGGGCTAGTTTCTAAACTAGTGCTTTCTATATTTAGACTATTGAGAAAATAGGACACATAAGTAACAACTGTTATCTAAAATGAAAAAAATGTGTACTTACCATTTTCTTTTGATTACATAGTGTTGGATGATTTCTCATTTTTGGAAAGCGGGATAAATCTTAAATTTTAAAATATAATTACTGGACATCGTAACCTTATTAAAGGCTTAAAGATACTTTATTTTCTCTTTAGGTGGTACGGGACTATAATCTTCAGCTGTTTTTACAAGAGAATGCTGTATTCCACAAGCCCCAGCCCTTCCAGTTCCAGCCCTGTGACAGTGATACTGTAAGGGGATTCCAGATTTTCATTCCATTTGTTTTTAAGCCATGTTTGTGCTCAAGTAACTATTATCCTTGGAATAGGCAGAAAAAGCTGAGTGCATCTCCTTAATTTTATAACAAAACTGTGAGTATGCAGAGAAGCTGACATTTCTCCTTTCTAAAATGTGACTAAAACCCAGTTTCTTTATGTCACCAATTTAACTGAGGTTAAGTTATAAGACATGTAACTAAAAACCTGCAAACTGAACAGAAGGAAGAAGGAAAAATATTCAATAAAAAATTTTTTTCAATTCAAATATAAATTATACTTTCTATCTATGAAATTCTTCACATGTACACACTTCCAAAGAAACCAGTGGTTAAATTTTAACCAGAATAGGGGCGCCTGCATGGCTCAGTCGTTAAGCATCTGCCTTTGGCTCAGGTCGTGATCCCAGGGTCCTGGGATCGAGCCCCGCATCGGGCTCCCTGCTCCGCGGGAGGCCTGCTTCTCCCTCTCCCACTCCCCCTGCTTGTGTTTCCTCTCTCGCTGTGTCTCTCTCTGTCAAATGAATAAAATCTTAAAAAAAAAAAAAAATTTTTTAACCAGAATAGAATCAATAAGCAGAACAGTGAATATGTGCCTACACATATTTTGGTTGGCTTTATAAAAAATTACAGGCCCTTTATAATTCCTTTCAGATTTCTTAGAATGTCAGAGTATTAAATGCCAAATTGACAATTTTTAAAAAGCAGACAATCATGCATTTTATCATTGAGTTTATGAAGAATGTTTGCCATTATTTGAATTTAAAAAAATAGAACCAAAATGCTAATTTGATAACATAAAAAAAAAAAAGACAATCAACTTCTACAAGTTAAGAAAGCGCATGTTGGCATATCTAGCACATTCTTTCAATGTAGGCAAGCCAAGAGGGAAGTCAAATTATATTCATAAGGTCTTTTAGTAAACCTGGAATCAGAACCAGGGGAATTTATATCAGAGTTTCATGGTATCAGTTTAATAGAAACCTTTGCTGGAGATTTTTCATTACTTTTCTTACATTTTAAGGAGCCCTGTTTGTGGCTATATAAAGAAATGTAGGAAATCAGCATTTATCTCTAGATTATAACTCTTGCCCTTTATATGTGCCTTTTTTTTTTTTAATCAATCCACTTTTGCTTAATGATTCAGCGATGTTGTCCTATAATTTGACTTCTTTACCTGAGAGGAATGAAGCAGAGCATTAGAAGATACAGGGTGTGGACAGGTTCACCAAGCTTGAATTAAAATAGTGACTAATTTATCTCTCCCCATTTTCCTCAGAAAAATCAGAGTAACAGTAGACTCTCATCTCACTTGTCCAAGGCCTAGCTACAATCCTAAATCCTCCTCTGTTTGTAGACACTGTGTTAAATGTTCTTAGCTGCATGTCCCTGTTTGCCTTAAAATTCTAACTATGCTGTTTTCTGTCCTTGTGCAATCTTTACTGGGCAGAGTTTAAAAGCTGCCCAACTGGTGGATATTGAGCTCTCCCCTGTCAGTGCTCTGAGAATGACCATAGCTGAGGTATATGGGGGTGTGGGTCAAGGGTGGGAGAGATGGGATGTGTGGGTTTGCATGTTAATGAAGGGTGGGACCTGGTATTGGGATTAAAAATGTGTGTGTGTGTTTGTAAGGGGCCACTGAATTCAGCGTAAACTGGGACTTTCCATTTTCCCATATAAATTAAGGATTTCCTTTCCTATTTATAGTGAAAGGATTGAACTTCTCATTTTTCATCTTGTCTAAAGCACCTTAGTTTTTCTCGAGAGGCATGTTGGAAAGAATTATAGTGCTAATCTCGCCTTTATCAAGGGGAAACTGAAGCCTTTTTTAATATAACCCATTTCAAATTGCAGTATTTTTCCTGCAAAAGTCCAAAATGCCCAGATGAAAACATACAGTCATAATATTACTGTCAAAGTTAATTAAGGCTTAAAATGATTGTGCCCATTTTGGTTTTTTGGCTTATCTTTACTTGCTGATGAATCGAAATTTCTTGTCATTTTATTTTAACATGTGATTATTTTGACTCCTGCTTTAGAGTGATATACCAAAAGAAACTGGCCAAAATGGTTGTATAAAGACACAATTATTTCTGTTTTGTACAGCCATAGAGTCGGATTGGGAATCTTAGTGTTAACCATAAGATCATTCCAAGTGACAATGATCAGTGGCAAATTCATCTGATGTAATAACTTAGTAGCTGTCTCATGGTTAACACTGAAAGATTTTCTTGTCTTTATTTCCATATAGAGTTATTGATTTCTACAGTGTCCTTTCTTTATATCCTCAAATACCATTTTTCAGATGATACCAGAAAGTTAAAAATCCTTTCTAGAAAGAGTAATGTTCACCTTTCTTTGCTGAAATGAGTTTTAATGCAAGATTATTCTAAGAAGGATATAAGATGTACCCTAAAATTTCCCTTACCCCCCAAAAAGGGGATGTTCTATAAGGGAAAATTGACAAGTACATATATTAGGATCTCAGTTTTGGAGAGTCATTCAGCTGTCATGTGGGTCATGCTTGTGTTAGAGACTGATACAGGTGTCATACAGTAAGAAATCATGAGCTTTGGAGTCAAGTCCTGGCTGTGCCATTTGCTGGCTGTGTTTATTTTATTTATATGTTTATATATATTTAACCTCTCTGATTCAGCTTTCTCATATGTAAATGTTAAAGACCTTAATCTGCTTGAAAATTAAATGAGATACTTAAGCATTTGACTCAGTACCTGACACATAGTAGATACAGAATAAATGTTGACTTTTTTTCCCGTATCTTTTCACAAGACAAGCATATTTCATTTTTTTAGGTTTTGCCCCAATTGCTATAGGAAATACCAAAATATCAAATATTGAAGACATTATAAAGATTATGAAGTCTTGTAACACTTTTATATTCATGGTACCCCTGCTCTTAACTCCATTACTGAGTTGATCATTGAAAGTCCCTTGGGACTTCTGCTCTCCTTTTTCATTCCAAAACGTAGATCTCATCAGCCTCTTTCTTAGCAGTTTATAAGCCTAAAAGGCAATCTGTTTAGAATAAACAGCAGCCAATAGCTATCAGTTAGTGTCCATTCCTGCCCCTTTTATACTTTTCAGCATCTCTGCCCTACATACACCTCCGTGTTTGTCCCTTCCATTACCAGAACTACTGATGTCTGCCCTTAAGGACATTTCCTCATATCCTCCTATCCTATTTCAGCCTGAGATGGGAAATAACATGGGAAACACACATGTCCACATAAAAAGGCAGGAAAAACTTAACGGAAACTTTTCCCCCAAATTTCCCGGTGGGGATGCGAAGACCCTTTCCTTTTTACCTTTCCTGAACTGCAAATAAGATTTTCACAGATATCAGAAACTGACATTTTTATCACAGTATCACAGATATAAGAAATAGCTGACAGGGGTGCCTGGGTGGCTCAGTGGGTTGAGCGTCTGCCTTTGGCTCAGGTCATGATCCCAGGGTTCTGGGATCATGCCCCACATCAGGTTCCCTGCTCAGTGGGGAAGCTGCTTCTCCCTTTCCCCCTGCCCCTCCCCCCACTCGTGCTCCCTCTTTGTCTCAAATAAATAAATAAAATCTTAAAAAATATAGCTGACAAGTTTCTGATCCATGATCTTTTCCTGTTATTTTAGCCACTAGTGGTTATATTTAATTCTACCATGTAAAGATTAAAAGTTATATTAAGTAAAATGGCCACTTGCTGTAATTTAGGACTTTTGCACATTACATTTTCATTTAAGTGGGGCATTTTATGCATTTACTAAAAATACGTACAATATATGTAAACCAAACTAACATGCTGTACACCTTAAACTTATATAGGGATGTATGTCAATTATTTCTCAATAAAACTGAGAAAAAAATATTTACCAAAAATTACCCTTGTCTATAAAAGACTATATGGGATCAGTATGCTATACAGGGAAATCACTTGAAAATTCTCATTGTTAGTGAGTGGCTTTATCTGCTGATGGAAATCTTGTATTGCATAAAGCATTGGCATATGACCATGAAAGCACTGTGATAGAGAATTGGTGGAAAATCCTCCTTGTGGGTGAATAGGTACCACCCTCCTATACATATACTGACCACAGTATCCCAAAAATGAAAGGCCAGAAACAGCAATGCTGGCAGTCAGAGGGGGTTGTCCTAAGTTCTTCAGTCTTTCAAAAAGGACTTAATTTGGTTTTGTAGAAAACCTGCCATCTATATAATGAGTCTTTATGCTTTCTCTGGATTTGATACATTCTTAGTCTACAGGTATCCAGAGCTTACTACAGGTATCCAGTAATGTACTGACACAAAAGAGCCTGGGAGTTCACTTTTTTATCTAGCCTGTGATTACAGCTCTTAAAGCAGAGCATCTGTGAGAGCTGCCAAAATAAAGACATACTCCTCATGTGGCTGTTCCAACCAGTCATGCCTCAACATATATCTAGAGAGTGTCAGAGACAAGGCTTTTTGTTGGTTTCTTGTCTTGTTTTCATGGCATTACTGAAGGACATGTTTTTCTCTTAGCTTTACGTTTGGTATCTAATAGCTCCTGTTTGCTTCCCTGAGAGACTACGCACACTCAACCCAGTTATGAGTTCCTGCATCTCTTCTAAGCGAAAGTGCTACTCTCCAAGTATAGTCAGAATAAGTTATGATTCATGAGGAGCACTGCTCCAGTCCTTTCCAAGTTGTGTGATAGATTTAAAATATGTGACTTAGAGGTCCACAATCTCTCATCAAAAGCCTTCAGGTCAGATGGGTTTTCAAAACTTAAAATTTTTCGGTGCTTGCTTCAGCAGCATATACACTAAAATTGGAACGATACAGAGAAGTTGAGCATGGCCCTTGTGCAAGGATGACACGCAGATTCATGAAGCGTTCATATTTTTTAAAAATAAAATATTTAAAATGAATAAGTAACATAGATATCCCGGATTTTTAGGGGCACCTGGCTGGCTCAGTTGGTAGAGCATGGGACTCTTGATCTTTGGGTTCTTAGTTTGAGCCCCATGTTTGGTGTAGAGATTACTTAAAAATAAAACATTTAAAAAATAAAATAAAATAACAGAATTTTCCAGGTTTTAGAAGGGTGATCCATATACCACATATTGTATAACACCCTAAACAACGGGAAGGACCTCATGATCAAGCTTGGTATTTTTGCAGTAAAACATTTGAATAGTCATACTAAGTGAAATAAATAAAAACTATAAATAATGTTTCTTTGGTTCAAGTCAAATTTTGCCACAAATGAGCTGTGGCTCCAAACTTACCTAAAACACCTGTGATTTTCAGAACATTGTGAATTTCAAAATTATAGGATTGTGAACCTGTATAAACATAAGTACTAAGAATATAATAACCTACACAGATCCAGATGCTTTTTACTTGAAGAGGCCCTTTTCAGAGCAAGTAAAAATTAACTTTCTTGAAATAATTAACAGTATATTATTAAATTTCATAAAAACTAAAGTTGGATTAAATATTTAACACAATAAATATATACCAATAAGCTGAAAAATACAAGTAGTACAAATCCCTTGAATGAGGGTTAATAACTAGATTGTTCCTGGCATATGACAACCCTAACATTATCTTTTGAAATTAGGTTGAAATGCTAGTATTTTGCTCTGTTTGTGGTTTTCATTCATCATATGACCATCTCTTTTTCTCGCTTTCAAATGATTATATTTTGATAACAGACTTGAAAAATAATGAAGTGTTTCTTGTATGAAATCAACTTTTTTATCCCTATTCACTTTGCCCTTCTGGGCATATGCTCAGATACCTGTCTGAACCTTCTGTGTCCTTATTTTAATCCTAAAGTGAACTGAAATCATATCTTGAGAGGGTAACTAAGGACAAAATAGTTAAGATGACTTAAAAACTAATATGTCAAGAACAGTAGAATGTTAATTTCTGTCATGTAGTTCTTACAAATTTGAAAAGACTAATATTTAAATATATTCTGTAAAATATTGGGAACTTTAAAAAATTTAACATTGCTAGGCTCTGAAGGCCTTCTTAAACTCATATGAAACAGTTTGGCTTTTATTTTTCTAAAAACAAAATGAAATCAAAATCTGTCTTACCTCTAAGTAAATGGCCTAGCCAAAGTTTCATTCAAAGGAAATTTTTATTTTGGCAATGTCTTCTTAAATATTACTGCCTCTATTTTTATCAGTATTGGCATTAACTAAATAGAACAGTTAGTAAGACAGTACAGTCATAAGATAGCAAGGAATCTGAAGTCAAAGAGATCTCAATACAAGTTCTAAATTCACCACTTACTGACTTTAGAAAGGACACATACCCTTTCTAAGCCTAGAATTCCATACCTATAAATTGAGAATCTCTATTAGGATTATTTTGAGTACTAAATAATGTATGTAAAGCAGTTAGCACAGAGTTTAAATATGCAATAAATGGTACCCTTTTAGAAAAAATTAACATAGCTCTATAGTTTTCTAATTATAAAAAAAATTAGTAGAAAGTTTTCACCTGAACTGTCACTGTCCAAAGGTAACCACTGAGGGGCGCTTGGGTGGCTCAGTGGGTTAAGCGTCTGACTCCAGGTTTTAGCTCAGGTCATGATCTCCTGGGTTGTGGGATCCAGCAGTGTTGGGCTCTGCGCTCCGCGGGGAGTCTACTTGAAGATTCTCTCCCTCTGCCCCTCCCCCCACATGTGTGAACTGAGATTAGTTATTTTACCCAGAGGGAACAGCATAGGTTTGTGTTTAGGTTTATATTTATTTTCCAGGAAAAGACCCATCTGCTTCTGTAATTTTTTTTTTTTACTAAAACTTGTATGATTTATAAAATCTGATGTTTCCAAAGATCTCAAAAATCACATTTAGTTGACCTAACTTATCAAATAGCCAAGCTGACAAATGACAAATGAAAAACTACCTATCCTATACTTAAAAGTTGATAGGAAAGTCCTTTTATAGCATTTCTCTTCAGTTTGTAATTTATTTGAATTATTTTTGTGCCACTATTATTCTGAGAATTGAGATATTAGTCTCTTTTAAAAATAATCAAGTTCAATAAGTGAACTTTGTCAGAGCTAGGCTATAGTGCTTTTTGATACATAATTTTTAAATTCTCATATTCTGCTTCAGGCAGATAACAATGTGCTTTAAATTTTTGTGCTTAATAGCTTATATATGTTATTTTTCTCTGATGTTTCAAATACATTTTTAAGAGGTAAAGGAAAAATGTTAAAAGAGTGAACTAAAGGGGCGCCTGGGTGGCTCAGTCACTAAGTGTCTTCCTTCGGCTCAGGTCATGATCCCAGAGTCCTGGGATCGAGCCCCACATCCGGCTCCCTGCTCCGCAGGAAGCCTGCTTCTCCCTCTCCCACTCCCCCTGCTTGTGTTCCTGCTCTCGCTATCTCTCTGTCAAATAAATAAATAAAATCTTTAAAAAAAAAAAAAGAGTGAACTAAAGATTAAATTAGCTAACATTTCAAAAAGAAGCAGTCACTAGCAGTTCCTTTGGTAGAATCAGCCACTGCTAACACCACCATCAGATCTACACTAGATCCTGATTTGTATCAATCTTGGATGGTAGAGGTTGCATTAGAATGTTTCTCTGTGTATTGTTTAATACATGGGCCGTGTTGCCTTTTATGAAATTCTCATTAGTCTAAACCTGAGTTATAGGTAGCTTCCACATGTCTTCCCATGGCTTGATTTTAGAATTCATGGAAAAAAAAATTAACTTGAATTTGAATCACAAAATTGTATCTCCCAATCAGTGGCCTTTGTTGTCTGTCCTGATCGTTAGACACTCCTGTCTGAGGAATAGTAAACCCAAAGAGTAAGGGGAAAAGGCCCTATCTTTACTTCCCCAGCTCTTAAGCACAGGAAATACTCAGTAAAAAGGTAGAGATTATGTGTGAGCAAGTAGGGCTGTGGCCTATCTGCAGCCAGTACACATTTAAACCCACTTACCTATTCCTAAAATGTTGCTCAGTGATAAAAATCAAATTTCTCCATCAGCTGTCTCCTTTCTCACCTATTCTGTTCCCTGTAAGTTCATTCTGTGTTTGAGATCTGCCTTGATCTTTCAACATACCTTCAGTCTTGTTTCTGATTCATTCTTTGGGCTAGCAAGAACCTAGGAATTATGTGGAATTTTTTGTTAATAACAAGATTTTGTTTCAAGTAATTTTCAACTGGGTCTTTAGCATTAACAATTACCACTTATTGGATACTTAATTATATAGGTACTATAAGAGAATGTTTATAATAATGAGCTCATTTTATCTTTTTTTTTAGTGAGCTCATTTTATCTTAATAACCCCAATGAGATAGGCATTTTCACCAATTTTCAGATGTAACTAAGACTCAGATTAATAATATGCCCCAGATCATAAAGATCATAAAGGACATAGAGAGGATTAAAACTGAGTCTGTCTGACTTAAAAACCTATGCCTGGGCTCTTCAGAATACACGTTTCTGGCATTCCATTTATATATTAGATTCCTCTGATTAATGTAGATTGCATTTGTAATCTTTATCCAGGGTTTAACATTTTAAACCCTAACTTCTGAGACTGGATTAAAATTTAAATGCCTAGATCCTTTTACAAAGCAAAATATAATAATAAAGATGGTTCTCAGATTCCTAATAGCCCAAAGAATGAATCAGAATAATAAAATGTAATGGTGAAGTTGGTTAGATTTTGACTTTGATTCTTTTGCTGTATTTCAATGCATTTATCATCATATAATCTAGCTTTAGCTGAAATGTCTGTGTAGAGTAAAAGGTTGTTTTTTTTTAAGATTTTATTTATTTATTTGAGAGAGAGAATGAGAGACAGAGAGCATGAGAGGGAGGAGGGTCAGAGGGAGAAGCAGACTCCCCACTGAGCAGGGAACCCGACGTGGGACTCAATCCCAGGACTCCAGGATCATGACCTGAGCCGAAGGCAGTCCCTTAACCAACTGAGCCACCCAGGCGCCCTGAGTAAAAGTTTTTGAACCTTGCCTATAATCCCCCCAACAGAAATAATAAGTTTTTAATCCAGTCAAATTCTGCTTTACCAATTTTGAGCTATGTGGCCTTGCAAAAGTCAGTTTTCTAAAATCTTTCCACTGTAAAATTTTGCTTCTTTTTTTGTATTAAAATCTTCTTGGGATAATTCATATTTAAGAAATTGTTTGCTTTCCCAATTATTAGATTTTTGTCAGGGGTTCTTAAGAGTTTAGAGAAAATAAAAATAGTTTAGTGGTTAAGAGCTCTGATTCTGAAATCAGACTTGTAAAATCAAAGTTGTAACATTTAATACCTGGTAGACACTAGAAATTTTACCTAACCTCTCTCAGCCTCAGTTTCCTTTTTATAAGATGGCTGTATGACTTATCTCATAAGGTTGTTCTAAAAGTTATGTGAGGGGCGCCTGGGTGGCTCAGTCAGATAAGCGTCTGCCTTTGGCTCAGGTCATGATCTCGGGTCCTGGGATCGAGCCCTGCATCAGGCTCCCTGCTCAGTGGGGAGTCTGCTTCTCCCTCTTCATCTGCTCCTCCCCCTGTTTGTGCTGTCTCTCTCTCTGTCTCAAATAAATAAATAAAACCTTAAAAAAAAAAAAAGTTATGTGAAAAAAAAGGCGGGGATACCTGTGTGGCTCAGTTGGTTGGGCGTCTGCTTTCAGCTCAGGTCATGATCCCAGGGTTCTGGAATCCAGTCCTGCATCGGGCTCCCTGCTCAGTAGGGAGTCTGCTTCTCCCTTTGCCTCTGCCTCTCCCCCTTTTCATGCTCGCTCTCTCTCTCTCTTTCAAATAAATAAAATCTTTTTTGAAAAATAAAAGTTATATGAAGCACTTTTCACACTGCTTTGTATAGTAGGGGTTAACTATTAATATTGCTAATTTAGATTTTGCAGTTTGTTCTTTGTGAAACAAAATAATAGTATTTTAGAGCTAGAAGAAACCTTTACTGATCATTTAATCGAGCACCCCTCTCTTTTGTATGATATTAAAGTCCAGAGGAGGAAGGGCAAAACCTAGTTTGAGGGTTTTTGGTGGATTGGTGATGCACCTGAAACTAAATTAAACCCAGTATCTTTGTGGACAGAGAGGTTGTGTTGCTGTTATTGTATTGTTTTGTTCTCTTCACTTCTATCCATTGATTCTTTTTTTAAATCCCATTGAAACTATTAAGTTGTTTCCATTTTACCTATGCAACTATTTTAGCGTCATAGTAGGTTGGCATGAATACCTTTTTTTCCTTTGTTTAGCTAGCTTTTTTCACACCCAAAATGGATCAGTCCATTAGAGATGAAGCTCTACTATTAAGCAGTGTAAAATGAAAAAAAAGCTGTGGTCATTTATGGTTTCACACCATCCTGCTAGTGTTCTGACATGAGACATTGCTTCCCACAGTAGTTCATATTTAATGGCTTGTTTTGAGTGCTGATTAAGTGAAAGCTCTCTGGTCCACCTGCAAACAGTAGTGATTTCAGTAGGCATAATAATGTTTGGTCTCTGTTCTCTCTTATGTTGTAGAGCCGACAATTAGAATCAGAAACTGGGACCACAGAGGAGCACAGTCTAAACAAGGAGGCTCGAAAATGGGCCACCCGTGTGGCACGTGAGCACAAAAACATTGTTCACCAACAAAGGGTAAGTGTAATAGAGTCTTAGGCTACATTTAGCTTAAGCAAAATGTCAAACCTATTTAAGGAGTTGAGTTTTGTTAATGTGAAAAATACCCTTTTTATGTTTTTTCTGTAATTTCATCCACTCAGCAGTATGCTCTCAGCTATCTACTTAGCTTGGAAATTCCTTAAGCCCTTCAAGCAGCAACACAGTAATTTATCTGCTTGCCATAACATTTCCTGAATGGCTAGTGATAGTGTATTACCGTCTCTCAGGTAGTAGAAGAGACATGCCTGTGTTGAATTAAGCTTTTAATGCCCTAGACAAATTTTTTTGAAGACTGGCTGGCTCAGTCGGTAGAGCATACAACCCTTGATCTCAGGGTCGTGAGTTCAAGGTCCATGTTGAGCATAGAGTTTACTTAACAAAAAAAACTAAATTAAATTAAATTAAAAATTAAAAAAGTGAAATTAAGCACCAAAAAAATATATCTTCCAGACTAAACTCTAAGCACAAAGAAATTAGGTAATAGCAAATTTTTTCTAATTTCCATTTATTTATAACTTTTTCTTAACCTTCACATCCAACTTATTAAAAGAATTGTTCATATTTAATGTCTATATTTCCTAATCTCACATTTATTTTTTAGCCCGTAATGTTTGGACTGTTCCTGCTTTCCCTTCCCTCATACTTCATACAGACTACACTTGCCAAAATCACCAGTGATGTCTGTGTTGCTAAATCCAAAATGGACTCTTTCATTTCTCAAAACCTGTTGGCAGTTTCATCATAATTGACAACTCCCTTTGTGTTGAAACACCCTCTTCTCTAGTTATCCATGACTTAACACTGTCCTGGTTTTCCTTCTGCCTCTCTGGCCATTCCTATATTCTTTGATAGGTTCTTCTTTCTTCACCTCATATTTAAGTATTTAAATTCCTTAGAGTTCTGTACTAGGCTATCTTTTCTTATTCTTTATTCTCATTATAGGCACTCTCAACCAGTGCCATGGTTTCACTTACCAAAAATCATAAATTAATATCTCCAACACTGGGCCTTTCTTCTGTGTATACATATATCCTCTTGCCTGCCTTGACTTCTTTTTACTGTCTCACAGGGATCTTGAGTTCAATGTTCCACTAATCTAATGCTGCAAAACAAAACACCTCAAACTTAATGCCACAAAGAAGAGCATTTTTAATTGTCTCTTAGCACTCTGGAGATTGGATGGACTTAGCTTGCCACTTCTCGCTTGGGAATCTCCCATGTGGTTACAGTCAGGTAGTGACTGGTGCTAGAGTCACCTCACAGACTTCCCCACTGAAAAAACTGGTTCTTGGAACAGGAAGACTTGAACAGCTGGGAACTAGAACAGCTAGAGCTCCTCATGCATCTCAGGCTCTCTGTGGTCTCTCCATATGGTCTCTCCAGCGCAGTGGCTTCAGCTTAGCTGTACCTCTTACATGGTGGCACAGGGCCCCAAAGATGTGAGTCCCAAGAATGAGCCAAGTAGGAGGTATGTTATCTTTTCTGGCCTAGCCTCAGAAATAACATGATATTACTTATGTCATATTTTTGTTAACTGAGGCAGTCACAAAGGCCCGTTGTCCAGATTCAAGGGGAGAGAACATAAACTCTACTTCTTGGTAGGGAAATAGCAAGGTTCTAGAAGAACATGTGGAGTGGGAAATATTGTAGTAACTTTTTTCAAAAACACAGTCTTCCACAGTCTGCCTTCTGGTTATAACAGTTTACATCCCTCTTGCATGCAAAATAAAACTCCCCTGTTTACCCCAAATCCCCCAAAGTCTGGTGTCAGACTCCAGTAGGTCATGTAAATGAGATTCACAGACAGATAAGGCTTCTTGAGTGCAGTTCCTCTAACAGTTTATCTCAAAGAATTTGTGAACTAGAGAGACAAGTTATCTGTCTACCATATATCCAATAAATAGTGATTAGATTAATTACTGCAGCTTTATACTTCAAAATGTAGAACACATGAAGAGACTTTGTTTTATTAAAATGCTTTACGATATTTGAAAGTAAATGTTCAGATATTAAAAATAAGTCTGCTTCCTCTATCTGTTGTCAAGGCATACTGTGTCTTTCTGCTAGGAGACAGATACAGGCAGATTTCAACAACTTCTCCATTTCTTAATAGCATGACCTATGTTAGGCTTTAATCTAGTAAGGTATAATTTAAGCAATAAAATTAAGGGTTTTTTTAATACTAAAACCAGTTCTGCTTTTGGCCATGATAAATTACCATGGGATCACACTTAAAAAACAATGAAATTAGTAGCCGTATGCCCTCTCAGGTTTTCTGCCTAAAGGCACTTTTTATATTGCAGTGCAGGGAGGGAGAACTTAAGCATGGTACCACAGACTCACTGAGTTGAGATGACAGAGATTATAGAGTTCAGAGTGGCTGAAGTGGCATGAATTTCAGGGCAAAGTACCAGACAATATGGGGATGCAGAGAAAGAATTCCAAAAATTGACATAGGTCCCCCCTTCATTCTGTTGCTGAATACTAAACCATACATGCATATGATGAAATTCCACAATATGGGGTAGAAAATGACAGAGGAGATAAGCTGAAGGATTCCCAGAGGTCACATAGGTCCAGAACACATTCAAGTTGTGATTAGCAGAGGTTGAGACTACTCATGGATCACCTGGGGCCTTCAGGAGACTACAGAAGGATCATACAATGGTTCCAGGGCTAACTTGTCTTGGAATAGGGCTACTTTAGAACTAACGTTAACAGAGCTTTAAAACAGGCTTCAAAAAGATCAAACTAATCCACACATAACTTATTTGCCTGCCAGGGGGGAAAAATCTACTCTTCAAAGGAAGGAAACAAAATCCAGTATTCAGTAACATAGTATTCACAGCGCACCTAGGTGACTCAGTCCGTTAAGCATCCCACTCTTTTTTTTAAGATTTTATTTATTTATTTATCAGAAAGAGAGCACAAGCCCAAGCGCACAAGAGGGGGAAGCACAGGCAGAGGGAGAAGCCGGCTCCCCATTGAGCAAGGAGCCTGATGCAGGGCTCGATCCCAGGACCCTGGTGCTTAACTGACTGAGCCACCGAGGCGTCTCTAAGTGTCCCACTCTTGATTTTGGCTCAGGTCATGATCTCAGGGTTGTGAGATCAAGCCCCGCATCAGGCTGTGTGCTGGGTGTGGAGCCTCCTTAAGATTCTCTTTTTTCTCTCTCCCTGTCCCTCGGCCCCTCCCCTCCAAAAAAAAGGCATAAAAAAAAAAAACCCATAGTATTCACAATGTCAAGAATCAAATTTGCTAAATATTAAAAGAAGCAAGAGAATATAACCCATGACCAAAGGAAAAATCAATTAAAGCAGACCCATAAATGTCAAAGATGATGGAATTAGCAAATAAGGACTTCAGAACAGTAAATAAGTTCAAGGATTTAAAAGAAAACAAACATGAACATATTGAAGAAAGAAAATGAAAATATACAAAAGAACCAAATGGAACTTCGAGATCTGAAAATACAGTATTTGAAATGAAAAATTCAATAGATTGGGTGGCACCAAAAGAACAATGAGCTTAAAAGTATATATAGCAATAGAAACTGTGTCCAAACTATCGAGCCCCATATCGGCCTCCTTGCTCAGTTGGGAGTCTGCTTCTCCCTCTCCCTCTGCCTGCCACTCCCCCTGCTTGTGCTCTCTCTCTCTGTCAAATAAATAAATAAAATAAAATAAAATAAAAAAGAAAGAAACTGTCCAAACTGAAACACAGAAATAAAAGACTTTTTAAAAATGAACAGAGCATCATTAATCTATGTGGGAGAATACGTGATCTAACATTTTGGGAGTTAGAAAGAGACTTATTTGGAGACAGAAAGAGAGAAGAGTCAATTTCATAATCAATTTGTTAAAAAGCAGTGCTACTCAATGAAATAAGACTCAAAATATTTTCTCTAGGGTCAGGAACAAGGCAAGGATGCCCCCTTTTGCCACTTCTATTCATTATAATACTAGAAGTTCTAGCCAAGCAATTAGGCAAGAAAAAGAACTAAAAGGCATCGAGATTGAAAAGAAACAAGTGAAATTATCTCTGTTCACAAATAAAATGATCTTACACACACACCCCTATTAGAGCTAGTAAGCAAATTCAGCAGAGTTGCAGAATACAAAATTAACACACAAAAATTGCATTTTTTAAAGATTTTTATTTATTTGGGAGAGAGACAGAGATAGCAACAGAGATAGCTGGAGAGAGCACATGAGCACGGAGGAGAGGGAGGAGCAGGCTCCCCGCTGAGCAGGGAGCCCAATGTGGGGCTCAATCCCAGGACCTTGGGATCATGACCCGAGCCAAAGGCAGACACTTAACCAACTGAGCCACCCAGGTGCCCCTAGTTAATTGCATTTTATACACTAACAATATACAATCCAAAAAGGAAATTAAGAAAACAGTTCCATTTACAATACCATCAAAAAGAATAAAATACTTAGGAATAAACTTAACCAAGGAGGCAAATTACTTGTACACTAAAAACTATAAGACACTGATGAAAGGAACTAAATAAGATATAAATAAATGGAAAGACATCCTGTGTTTATGGAATGGAAGATAATATTAAGATGACAATACCACCCAAAATGATCTACAAATTCAGTGCAATCCCTATCAAAATCCCAACAGTATTTTTTTGCAGAAATAGAAAAACCCATCCTAAAATTCATACGGAATCTCAGGGAACCCTGGCTAGCCAAAGCAGTTTTGAAAAAGAACAAAGTTGAAGGACTCATACTTCCTGACTTTAAAACTTATTACAAAGCTACAGTATTCAAAACATTGTAGTATTGTCATGACAGACATATAGACCAATGGAATAGAAGTTTCAATATTTTTATTTTATTTCTATTTTTTTAACATGGAGAACTGAAGTGTTTTTTTTTATTTTAATTCCAGTATAGTTAACATACAATGTTATATTAGTTTCAGGTGTACAATACAGTGATTCAACAATTCTATACATTACTTATTGCTGCTTATCATGATAAGTGTACTCTTAATCCCCATCTCCTGTTTCACCCATCTTCCCACCTACCTCCCTTCTGGTAACCATCAGTTCTCTATATTTAAGAGTTTGTTTTTTGGTTTATCTCTTTTTTTCTTTGTTCATTTGTAAAGGTAGCAGTATTTTAAAAATACCTGTTATCTCCAAACTAATCCATTTATTCAGTGCAATCCAAGTCAAACATCCAGCAGGAGTTTTTATAGAAATTGGCAAAATGCTTCTAAAATATACATGGAAATGCAAATGATCTCGAATAACTAAAGCAGTTTTGGAAAAATAAGAATGAAATTGGAGGGCTGGGGTGCCTGGATGGCTCAGTCAGTTAAGCAATCGTTGGGCTCTGCGCTGAGCATGGAGCCTACTTGGGATTCTCTCTCTCCTTCTCCGTTTGTGCAACACCTCCCCTCTCCCCCGATGTGCATGTGCTCACAGGCTCTCTCTCTCTCAAAATAATAAGTAAATCTTAAAAAAAAAAAAAAAATTAGAGGGCTGGGGTGCCTGGGTAGCTCAGTCAGTTAAGCATCTGCCTTCAGCTCAGGTCATGATCCCAGGGTCCTGGCTCCCTGCTCAGCAAGGAGTCTGCTTATCTCTCTCCCTCTGCCCCTCCCCCTCAGCTCGTGCTGTCTCTCTCTCTCAAATGAAAAAACCTTTAAAAAAATGGAGGGTTTACTCTACCTCATTTCAAGACATAAAACTACAGAAATCAAGATGTAGTATTGGGGTAAGAATGGACTTATAGATGAATGGAACAAAAAAGAGAGTCTAGAAGTAGGCACACACATATATAGTCCATTGATTTTTAATAAAGATGTAACAAACTTATAAAAATGCTAAATAAATTTTAATAAAAATGAATCCAGTTATATTTTAAGCACATGACTAATGAGGGTGCCAGGATGATTCAACACTAGAAAATTTATCAGTATAATAAACTGCATTTACCAAATAAAGATGAAAAATTCTATGATTTTTTTTATAGTTACCAAAAAATCATATGATAAAATTCATTATCTCTTAGTGATTAAAAAATAAAACGAAAGTCACAGCCAGCAAGATAAAGAATTTTTCATCCTAATAAGGATAGCTTCCTGAAACTGACAGCAAAACATTATGTTTGATGGTTGTGTTTTCTATATCTGCCATAACAAATTACCATGAACTCAGTAGCTTAAAACAATACAAATTTTTTTATCTCACAGTTCTATAGGTCAGACATCTGGATGGGCTTAGCTGATTTTACTGCTCACGCTCTAACAAGGCCAAAATCAAGTTGTTTTAGCTAGCTAGCTAGGCTGGCCTCTGGGATAGAACCCACTTCCAAGCTCATTCAGGTTGTTGTCAGAATCTAGTTCCTAATAACTGTAGAACCTAGGTTCCTGCTTCTTTCCTGTCAGCCGGGGGTACCCTTAGCTCCTAGAGGCTACTCTCTCTGATCCTTGCACATGGGCTTCTAATCTCGGAGCCAGCAATGATGCATTGAATCCTTTCTGTGCTTGGAATCTCCCTGACTTCCATTTGGCCTGTCTCTCATCTGATTCCAGCCAGAGGACGTTCTCTGCTTATAGGAGGTCATAATGATTAGATTGAGCTGCTTCAGTAATCCAGGATAATCTCCCTATCTTAAGTTCCGTAACTCTAATATATCTGTAAATTATATTTTACATATAAACAGTTCCAGGATTAGGGTGTGGACCTCAGTCCTACAGTTATTAGGAACTAGATTCTGACAACCTGAATGAGCTTAGAAGTGGGTTCTACCCCAGAGGCCAGCCTAGCTAGCTAGCTAAAACAACTTGATTTTGGCCTTGTTAGAGCCTGAGCAGTAAAATCAGCTAAGCCCATCCAGATGTCTGACCTATAGAACTGTGAGATTAAAAAATTTGTATTGTTTTAAGCTACTAAGTTCGTGGTAATTTGTTATGGCAGATATAGAAAACACAACCATCAAACATAATGTTTGCTGTTTTAGGAAGCTATATCCTTGTTAGGATGAAAAATTCTTTATCTTGCTGGCTGTGACTTTCAGTTTATTTTTTAATCACTAAGAGATAATGAATTTTATCATAGGATTTTTTGGTAACTGTAAAAATAGTAAGAGAATTTTTCATCTTTGGAGGTCATTCTGCCTACTAAAATGGTAAAATAAGAAAACAGTACCGAGCATCACCACTACTTTTCAGTGTCATAAGATTTACTGCATTAATGAAAGAAAAATAAAGTGTTCAAATATTAGGAAAAGGTACACCTGTTATTATTTATAGATGATATGATTGTGTACCCCCCCAGAATATGTGACCCAGCACTCAAATAGACATAACAATGGTTCAGTAAGGTGAATAGATAGAAGACTATATACAGCCTATAAAACAAAAGAACTTTAAAAAGTTAAGAGTAAGGGAATAGAATGAGAGGAAACGTTTATAACATAAATAACAGAAAAAGGACTAATATCGAGAAAAGTATGTTAAAGTAGTAAATAATAAAAGGACAAAAAACTAGAAAAATGAATAGAGGCTAAAGATTGACAATATCTAATGTTGGTGAGATACAGAAAAATATGCTGTCACACACTACTAGTAGAAGACTATGTACAACTTTTGGGAGGCAATTTGGCAATGTCTATTTTTTTTTATTTTTTAAAAAGATTTATTTATTTATTTTAGAGAACGAGAGAGCGTGGGCAGGGTGGGGAGGGGCTGAGGGAGAGGGAGAAAGAGTCTCAAGCAGATTCCATGCTGAGCTGGGAGCCCAGCCCAGGGCTCCATCCAACGACCCTGAGATCATGACCTGAGTCGAAACCAAGAGTCAGATGCTTAACCAACTATGCCACCCAGGTGCCCATGGCAATGTCTATTTTAATTAAAATGTACAATTTCCACTTCTGTATTTTTATCTTAAATATTCCTGTATGTGTTAAAAGAGTCATTAACTAGGTTGTTTGTACAGTACTATTTATAATACTGGGAAATTTGAAACTCAAATAGCAATAGAATAAGAGTAAATAAAAAATGGTACAGCTAAACTGTTGCATCTATGGATTAGAGAATGAAGTCAATCTATTTGTACAGTTATAAAAAGGTCTCAGACACATTGAGGGGATGATAGATCTCATTTTAAAGATGTATTCATTTATTTTAGAGAGAGAGCACAGTGGGAGGGGCAGAAGAGAGAGGAAGAGAGAAACCCAAGCAGACTCCACACTGAGCATGGAGCCTGAGGCGGGGCTCAGTCTTACAACCCAGATCACAACCTGAGCCAAAACCAAGAGTCAGCTGTTTAACTGAGTGTGCCACCCAGGTGCCCCATCATTTTACTATTTTTTAAATGAAACTGTGCAAGTATGTACAGATACATAAGAAATAGTTCAGAAAAATACATGTAAATTGATGGGACAGTAATGATCTTGGGGTGAGGGGGGCACATAGTGGGATGTGCAAATATGAGACTTTTTGCCATTTTTTATTAGTTGTTGTTTTACAACAGTACTTTATATTCATGTAATTTTTTTAGAAGATTTTATTTATGTATTTGAGAGAGAGAGACTGAGCAGGAACAGGGGGAGTGGCAGAGGGAGAGGGAGAAGCAGTCTCCCTGCTGAGCAGGGATCCTGATGTGGGGCTCCATCCCTGGACCCTGGGATCATGACCTGAGCCCAAGACAGAAGCTCAACCAACTGAACCACCCAGGCACCCCATATTCATTTAATTTTTAGAAATTGAAGGTATATCTAAAACTAATGATGTAATGTATGGGGATTAACATAACAATAAAAAAATTAAAAAAAAAAAAAAAGAACGAACAAGAAAAAAAAAAAAGAAATTGAAGGTATGCATATCAAAACATGCAATCCAAATAAGGTTTGTAGATTGTGCCAACGTCAATTTCCTGGTTTTTATATTGTAGTATAGTTGTATAAGTTGTTGCCATGGGGGAAAGGGGTGGGGAGACTTTCTATACTACTTTTGCAACTCTGTATAATTGTATCAAGAGTTTTTTTTAATTAACAAATAAGTGAAAAAAATTAAAGGTTAAAAAAGGAATTGTGGCCACTCGTCACTGAAGTCTATTTAATTACCTAAATACTCTAGTCACTAAAGCAAAAAAAAATCAGTCATCATTTTCCTGTTTTCTTTAATAGGTTCTAGATGATCTGGAATGTCATGGAGTTGCAGTGTCAGAACAAAGCCGGGCAGAGTTGGAACAGAAAATAGATGAAGCTAGAGAAAATATTCGTAAAGCAGAGGTGAGGTGACAGCTAACTGTGGCATTTTGCCCAGCTCCAGCAACATCACAGCTGTGATATATACCTTCAGAATTCAATTTCTATACATTGGTTAATTTGAAGATGACTCAGCATCTTCATCTGAGTCCAGAGTATTATTTTTGAGTACCTGCTTCATACAGGATAGTACACATAACGAAAAGACACTGAACCTGTTATCTGAAGAGTTTATACTCAAGAAGAATTAACAGAATTACACCACGATAAAGATATAATTTTAAAGTTTTCATAAGGTACATAATAAATCAGTCAAATTAATGGCATAAAATTGATATATATATGTTCAGAGCCTTGAAAAGTCCTCCCCGATAATGAAAGGTTCACTGGTCCAGGGGCATAAGCTGATCTTTTAAAAAGGAGAGATTTGGTTAAGCAGACAAGGCAAAAAACGTTACAACAGTGAATTTTAATCTTTTGGTGAGGGGTCATGGAACCCTTTGTGTATGAAAGTGTGAAACCCTCTCTCCCACAAAAAAAATTACGCATTTTTGTGTACAGTGTCCAGAAGTTCGTGTACCCTAGAGTAATATTCCCTGACCTAGTGGCAGGGAGGTTGAGAGGGAAAGAAAGAAGTTATTGGCAAAGGAGGAACACATAGGATACAATTTGGCAGTTGGATTTGTTTAGAGTGGAGGTTTTTTGTGAGGAAATGTGGTAGGAAGTAAGTGAAATAATTGTGGTTAGGACCAGTTTATGGATGACCTGTGCACACTTGTGTATAGTTATCTATATATATAGTTATCTACCCAATGCAACATGTTGAAGGGATGTAGAAAATAGACATTTTAGAAAGACTGAGACTATGCAGACCTCAAGGAGAATATGTTCCTGTTAGGAAGGCATAAAGAGTGTCAAAGATAACTAAGACTTTAAAACATAAATGCTGAGGCGTGGTCCACACAAGTATACTTAATACTTAAAGAACCCAGAGGACACAGAGACCACTGTGGCAGAAGTTGTTAGGGCAGGTAACACAAAAGACGTAGAATTTGAGATGGCTGTTGATGGATGAGTAGTATTTAATTAGAGAAAAAGGGATAGCACAAGATTTTTGCCATGCAATGTCAAGAGGCATAACTTGAACCAAAAGAAGAAGGTAGGAAGGAGGCAGATTTGAGCCTGGCATTGGGAAATGCTCTCTAACAGTCATTTGCCCAGTGAGAGAGTAAGCTCCCCGGGACATAGTATTCCACTGTAAGTGTACAAGATACTGCCAGGGACTCTCTACAAGGAGTTCTTGCAATTGGTTGAGGGTTAATCTAAACTAGTGATTTTCATATATCCCCTCAGGACTCTAGAGGTTTTGAGGAAGTGTTTCAGTGGTTGGTTGAGGGGGAGGGGGTGGTGAGAAGAGAGGCAGCTTAGGCAAACATAGGGAGTATGAGCATGTTTTTGGCACAACCCCACAGAAGTGATCTGAACCAGAAAGGCTTGCCATCTGCCTGGTGTACAGAAACCCTAGTAAACCCAACTTGCCTTTGTTCCTGGCACATGATCCATGGCCTCCATAGTGAAGAGGGCAGTGTGTACAATAAATAGCCATTTTCCACTCTGAATTCAGGGTCATGGCTAAACCACTACCCTAGTGTATCGGCCAAGTACTGTTGGCAGGCCCTGCCTGGTCTGAGAGACACTGGCTTGTGTATGAGAGTTTCTCCTGCTGTTTGTTTCTCCATCCAGCAGGAGAGTGAAGCCAGTTTCAGAGCCTTGGTGGAACAGGACGAGTCTCAGAAGTTTTGTGAAGGGTGTGTTCTCTCTTGTATTTTCCGTTTCCAGGCTCCCTCCATGGTGTCACTGTCTGGTATCATCGCTCCACCAAACCCCCCAGTAGTGGCAGCAGTAGGTATCAGTCCCACAAAGGCTGCATTTAGGCTGAATGACATGTTATTTCCATGAGTGTGCTAAAGAGCCCTGTGTTTGTTAGCTTAAAGCTAAAAATATGAAGTGAGATTCCCACAACGGAATGTCTCATTTCTCTTAATACCAGTATTTAAGTCTGTATTCTCAAAGATAATTTTCTTACCGAAAATATGGAATATGCTAAGAGCCATGATGCTGGATCCATTATCTCAGCTTTAAATACCTATGAAATATAGTTAGTCCTACTGCTATCTTAAAATGATCTCTCACTTGATTTTCACCTATCAGATATAAAGAATAACCCAGCTAAAATTAGATGGCAAATATGTGAGTGTAGTATTGGGGTAGTACTTAACCAGATTGTCATAATGACATTTTTGGGTAAAGTTGACCGACCACAAGAGCCTTCAGAAGAATTGACATTAGTAGTTTCTGCAGATTCCTTTTTTCTTTCCTTTGCCTTTACATCATTTGTATTGGATTTTCTCTTTCCATTCAATAGTTATTTACTTTACTATAAATACCTAATCAAAAGGAAAAAAGCTGGTTAAAGTTCCATTATCTCCTTCATGTTTGGTTTTTAACTCCTACCAACATGAATGTTACTCTCCTTTGTTGGTTAATCTACTTTATCCAGTCTTTTCTGTATAGTGTTTCCATTCAGTGTTGCTGATTAGAATAAAAACCTTTGTGGTGCTCAGTAATAAACTTTTTCCAACATAAGAAATCAAAAATATAAATGGCCTGTGCTTTTCCAAAGAATAGGGTTTATATAGTGACTAATTAAGTATTGGCTGGTTAATGTGTCACAAATTCACTAATTGATTAGTTTAACAAATACTTAATGAATACCTGCCATGTGCCAAATACGGATGGATACTATACATACAGTTATGAACAAACTATTATTATATTATTATGATCTCTACGATTGTCACAAAATCTTTGTATTAGATGTGGTACTGTTTGCAGCCCCTGACAAATTCAAGAATTGAAACAGAGCAGTAGCTGCTTAAGTTAAACTTTAGTAACAGTCTTCTTAACCTGGTATTTATGTATTTAAATTTTTTGACGTGCCTTTTGTCACAAAGACACACACATTCTTCATCTGACTTACCTTTCCTATTTTAAAAATAGCTTACCAAGAGACCAAGAATTTTTAAATACCATCTTTTTGGAAGCTGTACATGACTTATGTTGTTCAGAACACAATTATTCTTTGCATGTTTAAATTTTTCCTTCTATTTGGGTTGAGGGCAGTTCTCTCTTTTTTGACAGTGAGGAGACACAAAGAGGAGAAAGTTAATGTAAGAAGTCAAAGATAACCAGAAATTTTTAGTAACTCACATTTGGTGTGAGGTCTGCAGAAGGAACTATAGACTATATGATTCTTTCTTTAAGATATTAACTATAGTTTTTTAATCTGAATTGAATGTACATTTGAAAGCCAAAGTACATTAACAAAGTGAATTAACAAAACCAAAAAAAATCAATTATTATCTATATAAACACATTTTCATAAATAACATTTTCTCTTAAATTATCATCCTATAAGCTTCTATTGTACATCAGGAATTCAAAATTATGTCATCCTTGTACCTCAGTGACTCAAAAAATGGTAATTAATACCCCTTGCCAGCATGCGATAGGAGAAACCTAAAAATTTCACTTGCATAAAATGTAAGGAAATGCTAAGGATGAGCCTGCTATAAAAACAGAATTTCCAGTCATGTTATATCCAGATTGACATTACCTCTGGGCCTGTTATTGCAGGTTTTCACTGTACTCATGTAACATGTCAGCAGACCTTTTGACTAACCACTTTCTTTCATTTTTATTGTGAAAAATATCAACCATATTTAAAAGATGAGTAAATATATTTCTCAATATGCTAAATTCAACAATTAACATTTTACAATATTGACTTTGTATGTTTATTCCTATTCTGTAATATAGAAGTTAAAGCAAGAGGCCTGATTCGAATGAGTATTTTAAGCAAGAATACTTTATAGATAGATGCTATGTTTTTCATCACAGAATGTTTTTATCAAGTTGCCTCTCTATTAATGATGCTAGTAGTAGTCACTTAATTAGATGGTGCTACCAGCTCTTTTTAAAGTTTCTTTTTTTGTACTTGGCAACTAGCAAGTACTAGTCACCTCCAATATTGGCAGCTGGGTATTTTTCTCTCTTACTTAAGTATCATTATGCTGTCATGGAATTTTAAAAATCAGCTCTATCAAGGTATAATATACAAACAATAAAATGTAACCATTTCAAGTGAACAGTTTGGTGAGCTTGGAGAAATGCATCTCCCTAAGTATTCACCACCACAATCAAGATATCAAATATTTCTGTCATCCCCCCAAAATTCTCTTGTGACCAGGCAACAACTGACCTGCTCGCTGTCACATAGGGTAGTTCAGCTTCAGCAACACTGAATATTAGATTACTTGATATTGTCCTGTAAATCACATGCAAAGATTACACCTCACATTTTTATCCAGCCTTACTTTTTGTCTTAAGTTCAGTTTGATGAGCTACTGTGTAATCAGGTTCACTGATCTTTTCTTCTGTAGTGTGTAATCTACTGTTAAGGGCATCCTGTGAATTTTTATTTCAGATATTACAGTTTCAGCTCTATAAATTCTGTTTGGTTCTTTATATTCCCAGTTCACGCCTATTTATCTTCATGTTTTCCTTTAAATCCTTAAGTGTATTTATAATAATGACTTTAAGTCCTTGTCTGCTCGTTCCATCCTATCTATGTTTTCTGTTTCTCTTTCTTAATCGATTTTTTCCTTTAGTTATGGCTTGTGTTTTTCTGCTTTTCAAATACCTAGTAGAAATTTTGAGTGTTTGGTTATTGAGTGTCTGGATTCTCCTTTCTTCTTTGAAGACTGTTGAGTTTTGTTCCAACTGCCAATTCATTTGCAGATCAGTTTGATCCTTTGGAGGTTTGTTTTTAAGCTTTGTTTGGGTTGGTTTAGAATAGCCTTTCCAGTAGGGCAAATTTAGCCCTATTACCAATGCATTTCCTTTCTATAGTTTCTTGTTACGCCATAAGTATCCAACAAGGTTTTTCAATCTGGCTGGATAGAACTGTAATATCTCTCAGCCCTGTATAAGCTCTGGGAATTTTTCAGTTCACAGCTCTGTGGTAGATATTTTTTCCTTTGCTTCTCCTCATGGAGTCCCACCTTATATATTCTCAATTTATTATGGATTTGTATTAAGTTAATGTATTTTCCATTACAGATGGCCTCTTTTAAGCCCCATAGTGTCTAAATTTGTCCATTGAGAGTCCATTTAGGCTTTTTTGACATTATTGCCATTAGTCTTTGAATAGTTTCTTGCTTTCTCATACAAGCTTGCTATCATAGACTCGCCTTGTATTTTCCCTGATCAGACTTAGAATTAGCCATTTCTCCAAGGAGCTCTGATTTCTTTTAATAGAGGATAGTATTTAGACACCAAGGTCTAGAATGTGAAGGTGCTTATTGTAATGGGTGTCATTTATGTCTTGGCCCTTTCTTTGTTTTTGGAGCTAGGAATTTATTATTTTTTTTAAATCATGAGTTCATGTTGATATTTCCAGTTAAAATTTAAAATTAGAAGGATTTTGTTGAACTTCTTTGATTTTATATTTATCTTTTTTCTCTTACATTGAAAATCTTGGTTCCTAATAATATTACCGTAATACTTTATTTGTTTTATCCTGCAATATATTAAAGTTTCAGAATTAGAGTAGAAATATTAATGGTAAACTACTGAGCAAAATTTAATTTCTTTGCAGTTCATTTTGAATGTAGACTATCTCCACAAGGGTGGTTTCTGCTTCTGGTAATAAGGAACTAGCTCATATTAGACTAATCGTCCTTTAGATAACAGTTATTAACCTGAGGTAAAAATATTTAAAATAATTACTTAATAGAACTGGAAGATATCCAAGCCATGTAAAAACAGAAAGAAATAGACCCTTAAAAGAAAGGGACTGTACTTGGTGATATTTACATTAAATAGCTCTCTGCAAGGGGCTGCACGACTAGAATTCAAGCACAGAGCCTTGGTCTTACTGGCTTGAGGATGGACGTCAGGAACCCTCAAGTTTGCATATATGTAAACCTCCAAATCCTCAGTCAAACCTAAATACATTTTTGGAGCAGAAACTCCCAGGAGCTTGACAGGAAACAGTAGCTGGAAGACAAAATAACTGAGCCAAAATTTTAGCTGTTGCTCACCATGGGGAGTAACAATAACCATTAAAATATTGGAGTGGTTATAATAATATCAGACAAAATAGACTACAAGACAAGAAATATTAAAAGGGATAATTTATAATGATTAAAAATAAGGTCGTCATCATCTTCTCCATCAGGAAGACACAATTCTGGATGTGTATGTAGCTAATAATAGAGCTACTAATATATGAAGCAAAAACTGACAGAACTAAAAGAAGAAATAGCAAGTCTACAATGGTAGTCAGAGATTTCAACATTCCTTTCAGTAATTAGAACAAGGGGCTAGAAAGTCAGCAAGGATACAGAAGACTTGAACAGCACTGTCAACCAGCATTACCTAATCGGCATCTATAGAACACTCCACCCCATAAGGGTAGAGTACTTGTTCTCTTAAAGTACACACAGAATGTTCAGCAAGACCATATACTAGACCGTAAACCAGTGTCAGTTATTGCTGTCACTCAGAGTATGTTCTCTGACCCATCAGAATTAAATTAAAAATCAATAACAGATAACCTGAAAAATCCCCAGATATTTGGAAATTAAATTATTTAAACACAATAATCTGTAGCTGCCTTAAAACACACGTACCCAACTTTATGGCAAAAACAGTTTATTATCTCTCACCATTCTGGGTGTTGACTGTGCATTTCTTTTGCAGGTTTTTCCTGAGATTACTCAAGGAACTACATTCATCCAGAGGGTCTGTTAGAGGTCTGGGGCTTTTTTCCAAATGGTCTTTCATCCTCAGATATGCTAAACTAGGCTTCCTTACATGGTGGAGACATATTCCCAGAAATCAGGCCTAATTGTACTTAATCAAATCTGTGCTGGCATCAAATTTGCATATGGTCCGTCAAAGCAGATCACATGGATAGGCCCAGAATCAATGTGGGAGGGGACTACATGGATAGCAGGAGGCATGAATCATTGGCAATAACAATTTACCAAAATTGATAGGACCTTTTTAAATCATTTTACTCATCTATAAGATGGAGTTTATGATATCCATCCCCAGAATTGTTGTGTGGATTAAATGAAATAGTATAGTCATATAGTTCCTAGTACATATGATAAAAGTTGTTTGGAATGGTTTTTTTAAGATACCAAAGGTAATTTAGAGTGGCAGATACTATCATCTGCCTTTATTCATTTCCTATGTATGCCAGGCACTGTCCTGAACAGTAGGGTTGCAACAGACACAGTTCTTATCCTTAAAGAAATGGTATTTTGAAGGTAAATTAACTAAGCCCAGATTGGATTTACAGACTTTATAACTGTCAAAAAGTTTTATAAGCTCAGCTGTGGCTTGATATTTGGATATGCTTATGTTAAATTTTATATTAAGATCAGTTAATTGATGTTGTTAATACACCAAGATTATGTATTCTAAAAGATCGGGCTTTCAAAACATTTTAAAAAGCTCTTTACAAATTCTAAAATGATTTGGTCAAGTAGTATCTGGGATGCAATCAAGTTACAGAAACCTTTGCTTTGCAAATTTTAATCAACCAGCAAATCATCACAATTCATTTGAAAACCCTGGAAAATTCTTCTTTTAAATAGTTGATAAAATATAAACAGTTGGAACTCTGAAGGAAAGATAGCTATGATTATTCTGAAGCTGCAATCTAAAAATCTAAGTTTGCAAATGCCATGTTCATCAGTTGTTTGGTAAAATACTGACAAAAATACATCTTATAAAAATGAAATTACTTGGTACTGAAAAAATAGAATATATTGATATTTCTCTCATTCCTTCTCACTCTTGATCTCACTCTTTCTCCTTTTTTTTTGTTTCTCTGCTTCTGCAGTTAATGATTTACGTTTATGATTTCCAAGAAAGTTTGTTCATTCACCCTTCTTTTCTAAAACATTTTATTGCCTCTGTTAATTCAAAATGCATACTAGAATGGTGCAGAGACAATTGGATAATTACATGCAAAAGGATGAAGTTGGGCCCCTACCTCATACCATATACAAAAATGAACTTAAAATGATCAAACACCTAAATGTAACAGCAAAAGCTATAAAGCACTCAAAAGAAACCATAGGAGTAAATCTTTGTGACGTTGGATTAATTTCTTAGGTATGAAACCAAAAGCCCAAGCAACAAAAGAAAAAAATAGATAAATTGGATTTTATTGAAATTAAAAACTTTCTTGCTTCAAAAGATACTATCAAGAAAGTGAAAGACAACCCACAGGATGGGAAAACATATCTGCAAATCATGTACCTGGTGAGAGACTTTTATCTAGAATACAGAAAAACTCTTACGATAAAGACAAAGACAAAATAAAAAGAACAATACAAAGACAACCCATTTTAAAAATGAGCAAAGGATCTGAATAGACAGACATTTCTCTGAGAAGATACACAGATGACCATAAGTACATGAAAAGATGCTTCACATCTTTAGTCATTAAGGAAATACAAACCAATACTACAATGAGATACTACTTCACACCCACTAGGATGGCTAGAATCAAAAAGGCAGACTTAACAAGTATTTTTCAGGATGTGGAGAAATGTTAACCCTCTTACCCTGCTGGTGGGATTGTCAAATGAGGCAGCTACTTTGGAAAACAGTCTGGCATTTTCCCAAATGGTTAAACATAGCATTATTTTATGACCAAGCAATTTCAGTACTAAGTATATACCCAAGAGAAATGAAAGCATGT